>NC_044248.1:22542775-22860275 GCF_003957555.1 Calypte anna
TTGGACTATTGCTGACTGAAATAATTTGGCCTTTTGCCTTGAGGCTTGGAATTGGCAAGGAGTCTTTGGAGCTGCTTACCTGGGGCAGTGACTCTGAAGCTTTCCAGTGTTAACAACTACTTAGTGCAAACCCTGCAAGAGCTGTGGCCAGGGGGCTCTGATATTCCAGGGGAGGACTGAAGTGAGCGAAGATATCCCAGGAGCTCATTTCTCTTACAGGCATGGGTTAAAGATGTCTCTGTGGCTCAAATTACCTGTGTCTTGGGAAATACTTTCTACAAGTAGGTTGCCAGTATTAAGCATAATTTTATAAAACTCCCTGTCATAGGACACAGAAATAAAAACTGTTATGGGCTCTATCATAATTGTGGTTATTCTTGACTTCAGAGGGGCCCTCTGTGAATGTTCAATAATATTAAATATTAAAATTAGAATAATATCTTGAAGAGCAGAAAATTATTCTAGTTAAGTATAATCAGGAATAATATTAACTTACTTTTACATCTCTAATAGAATTGCTAAAAAGCTAAGTTGTGGGAAAGCTACCTTCTAATAATAACGAAGTATTTGTATAGCAGAATGACAGCTCTATGAGAGAGAGGTGCAGAGAGTAAGGAAAGAAAGGAGTCATCCAGAAGAAAGGGTTTTTCCGATCCTGGTTGTTAGCAGTGATTTTAGATTTCTAGTTATTCCCTCAGTTACAGAGTTCCAGGCATGCGCTTTTTATCTTCATATAGATTAAAAAAAATAATAATAAAAAAAAAAATTAAAAAAAAAAAGGGGGACGGGGGGCAGGGAGAAGAAAGGATGTAAGGATGTTTTGATGTTTTTACCAAAACAACAAAAAAATATTCCATCCTCAGTAATTTTGGGTTTTGAGCTTAAAGGATTTCAAGGACTGAACAAAGCACTTTGTCAGCTGATCAAACATAAGTTTAGTTTATGAATGGTGTCTTTCTAATGCACACAATGAAATAATTTTACAGTTCAGATTATTGATTAATATTATATTGGAATGCTTAATCCTTCATCTTGATTATTGGTTTGTTTTCACTAATTAGCTGTAATTAAGCAGTCCTTCAGGTAACAGAATGTATATATTTCCCTACCGGATTAAGTATTAAATATGGCTTTCCTATTTTCTGTGATGTTTATTGTTTAATTGTGAAATTTTTTGTATTCTGCTAATCTGAACAATCGCAAATTTACACGTTCCTGCAGCAGTTCCCTAACTGCATGCTGATTCTCCTGTATGTTTTAGCCTCTCTCACACTGTGATACATTGCATGTGCTTGCTCCCTTTGTCTGGGGCTGCTGTGTCTGTATTGTTTTGTGCTTCCAGATAGCGGTGGGTGTGCTCGCAAGCGTGCTGCCATGTCTGTCACATTAACAGCTGTGAAGAGAGTTCAGAGTTCTCCAAACCTATTGACCTCAGGTATAACCAGGGAGGGACTGCTCCTGAATGGCTTTTCTCTAGGGCTTTGCATTCCTGCAATGGTACTCTGCAAGGAGGAGAAGGGTAACTGTATTCTCAGTTCTACTGCCAGGTCTGTTGCTTCTACATTGCTCTTTAAAAAGTAGTCTTAATTTCTCTCTGCCTCTGCTTAGCAGCCATTAATGGAAAAAAATCTTGAAGAATTAGAAAAAATCAGTTATATATAAATTAATTTTGCCTTTGATATGTATATTGGGTTTCATAGCCCCTAACTTTTTTCAAGATAACATTAGCTTTTATTTATTGCAACTTGCTTTAAAAGCTTTGCTCGAAGGAAAAGAATTTGGGTGTTGTAAAATTATCCTCAGAACCCAGATTAACTTTCAGAGAATAATTTATCAAGCTTTTTTGCCAAAAATTTTTTATAAAATAATGCAGAATATTAGATAGACAGGCAGAACTGCTTCTTAGCAAGACTCATATCTACTTCTGCAAAATTAAGTCTTAGTGGGTATTAGCTGCCCAGGTTCACTGGTGAATTAAGTAGTTGTGGGTATAAAACAGTGAAGAATCTTGAGCGGTATACACTAATTAACACCAGTCTGAATATGCAGTGTTCACACCAAAGAAGTATAATGCAGAAAGCTGAATCAAGAATGAGCCAGAAAAAAAATCACAAGATAAAGTCTGTTTTGTAGATCTTCTGAAACATAAAGCTAATCCCCAGGAAAAGAACTGTTAAAAATTATGAAGAAAGATAAAAATTTGGTTGCTACTTTTTGTAAGGGTAGTAGAAGGGTTATTGGGATTATTGTGTGTGTGTTAATTCAAGAAAACATTCCATTCTTATTTATTAGGATTTCTTCTAACAAATTTTTATCATTTAAGCATGCAATACAAGACTCTTAATGTCTTGCTTTGTTGCACTTAAATTTAGTGATAAAGAGTGGTCTTATAATTCTGAATTATTGTACATTCGAAATATTTTAAATTTATTTAGAAAATGTTGTAATTTTAGTTTCTTTAGGAGAAAAACCACTAATCAAAAAACCCACCAGCATTCCTACTCTGTTCCTTGCTGGCAATATTTATGCATCAGTTTCTGTGTTTTGCTCTGAAGTGATGAGGAAAGCATCACTTCTTTTGGTGTGAAGGTGGAGAGAAAATCCTGACAGAATCTGTAGGCATATATCTTAGTTTTGGATTAAACCTTCCCAGTTCATCCTCAATGAATTAATATTCCTTTTGATGTCTAGATTTTAGATGGTAGTATATTACATTATTTACCTGGGGAAAAGGAAAAGAAAAACAGCAAATATTTTCTATATTATTTGCTGCCTGAAATAGCAGTCATTTAATAACAATCACTCTGGGTGCACTATAACATTCTGTAGAATTTGTGCTATAAGCATTGCACTGTTGCTTACTAGCTAACATTGTGAAGTAGGCTTGGGTAATAGTAGGGAATTAGAGAGCTGAACAAAAAGACTCCTACATATTTTTTAATTTGTGTCATGTTTTTATTTCTAACACAAATTAATACTGGATTTTTTTTTTCAGGGTCAGATTCTCAGTCTCCAGATTCAGGTAAATAAAACACTATTATTTATGCATCAGTGTAATACCATGTAAGTGGATGAATTACAACAATCTTCCATTTATTTGATTTCCTTACTCCATACGTCCACTCTCTAAGGAAAGCACCACTGAAACTGTAATAATTGCAAGTGCTTAAGACCTCATATTCAGGTCTCATTTGGAAGCAGTATTTCCTATAACATACCATATGTTGTCAGAAAACAAATTGTGTGGGAGAATGCAGACTGCTAATTTGCCACCATTAGCTTCAGTGGCACTTGCTATTTCATTTTTAGTCTCTTACTCATGTTTGCAAGTTCTGCCTACCCCACTTAGCAGCCTGCTCATGTAACGTGTTACTTTTCCCAGCCTCTTAGCAATATTTTGTCTTCAAATCTGTAGCTTGTTGAGGCAGAATAGTATCTATCTATATATTTTGACAATACCTTGAGGGCTTTTCAGCTCTGAGGACAGAGACAAGATATGATTGGGTGACTGGAAAAGGGAGGTGTCATTCAGATTTGGAAATCAAGTGCATTATTGTGATAACTAATCAGTTATGATGGCGAAATCTGGGGAAACTGCCATGACCAACTAACTCTAGGTAAGCTGGGATGCTTGTCAAAATCCACCACAGAAGTTCAGGAGCCCAATCTGTGAATGTACTTCAGCCTGTTTTATACAGGGACTGAAGCACCAAGATCTCAAAAGGACTCCCAAGGTTAAAATCCATGGTGTGTACAAATGTTGTGGGGAGATAGCAAACTGCAACCAGCAGTATTGTCAGTACAAAATATTGAAGTAAATATTTTGTAAAGTGGCAGCTTTAGCCCTGTTCTTGTTGCTTCCATGGTTATAGCAGCAGCCACATGAGTTCTGTAGCAGCACGTGTTTTCTGCAGTTAGTTTACTAACTGGGTTGCTATGATGAGAGCAATATAGAGATCTACTAATCACCAAAAAAACCCAAATAAATGGTTTGATTGTTTTTCCCTTACAAAAGCTTGGAGATCTTACAATGATGGAAGTAGAGAGACACTGAATGGAGATGCTGGCAGTTCCTCTCTTACAGCAAAAGGGTTCAGGAGTGTGCGGCCAAACTTACAGGAGAAAAAATCACCAACTCAGGTAAAGCTGAACACACCAAGTTTAATGCTTTGGCATTTGTGTGGGGGTTATTCTTGGGAGTTAGCATTTATAAATGAAATACCTCTATGTAACATTGTCCTGATGTCGTCAAGATAGTGTCAATCACTTACTTGTACAAGTTGTTACAGTTTTACTGAATAGATGAAGTATACTCTGCAAAGGATGTATGCCTCCAGGTTAATTATCAGAACTTACTTTCAATGAAAAAGACAATCAGCTAAATAAAAGTAGGTCATAGAGAAATAAAAGCTTTCTAGGAGTGTTTCCAGACTTCAAAGAGTATTTATGAATATTTTAAACTTAGAGAAATGCTTCAATCATCAAAATACTATCTGAGGATAAAAGTTTAGTCATTGTAGGGTAGACAATATTACTGCCTGTTTTGCAGAACAATGTAACGAAAGCACACTCTAAAAACCTCATTTACCTTGGAAACATATTTATCTGTTCAAAAGAGATCAACATACCAACATCATACTCTCTATCTTACTATTTTAGCTCAATGGTTCAAGAGGCTCTCTGTGTTTTATTGTATGTAAGCTACCTGTGCATAATAGCCTGTTGTCAAAGATCATAGGATACATTTTGGAAATTACTTACATATGTGGACAATTTCACAGTAATAATTCTTATTCAGTGTAGTTATTGGATTTTTAAAAAGAAAATGGTATAGCGTGGGTTCACTTCTGGTCCCAGTTTACTCTGACAAATAGATTATCTGGCTTTCCAAACACAAGCCTTGCACAGTGAAAGGTGGTGGGAACCTGACCGATTTAATTGTCCATTGAATTGAGCAATGTTGGGATGAATTCCTTTAAGTTGCTTGTTCCTTTATCAAAAGATGTGTCAAACTGAGTTATATCTCCTGCTAACGTTTGCTTTCTTTCTGTTTCTTCTTCAATGTTACTTTGCTGTGTGTGGATGCTTTTGGCAAATAAGGCACCTCTGCCACCCCCTAGAAAAGAAAGTTTTCAGAAGGCAAAAGTAACTAATCACAAGAATGAAATTAATCTCCAGGCAGTGACATCCAGTCCAGCTAAACACCTTCCCACAGATTCTGCATACTACACTAAGAAGATATCTGTCCAGGAGACAATGTCTTCTCAAATATCTAACACAAGTGTTTCCTATGAACAAAAAATCACTAAACCACTGACCTTGATCTCCAGTGCAGGCACAAGTACAGCAGCTGGTATTAGTACTGCTCTCCATCAAGGCCAAAGGCAGCAGTCCCAAAAACGTAGGGTGTCTACCCTCAAATTAACCCGGACACATGACCCAGCAAGTAGCATTCATGGTAATACCCAGCAACAGCTTCAGCCTGTTGAAGTGCCAGTGTTTCCACAAAGGCCTCTCTCACCTGCCTGTAACCCCATGGCTGAGAAACACACAGCATCTCTTTCCATCCAGATAGCTCCCATCCCTGACAATAAAGCAGAGCCTGAAATCCAAGAACATCCACCTAGTATTTCTCCAGACACTTCAAAGATGTCTTCAATGGATTTGGGACAAAAGTCTACAGTTCTTCCTTCTTCACAGGCTGCAGAATGCCATGTGGTATATTTAATTTTTCCGTCTTGTATTTTAGATCATTCATAAATCACTGAATAACCCTCTGTTTAGTTATACTTACGTTATCAAAGTTAGACTTTGTGTTTTCTGGGTAAAACTACCTGTCACATGGTTCAAAACAGAACTGAACAAAATTGAAGATTTTGGAATAGTATTGAAAAAAAAAAATTAAAAATTAACCCAGCTAAGCTCAGAGGTAGGCTTTTTTATTCCTCTGTGAGCACCTTATGGAGTGCAAAGGCACAATAGGAAATTAGTGAATTGTAGGTTGATGCATCTATTTAAATGGCTTTTCCTAAAGGGGGCTGCATTAAAGCATTATGCTGCCATTGGTGCTGGAAGGGACAAGTGTAGATACAGAAGAGTTGGGTTTTGGGGGGAGCTTCTGCAAATGCAGCTCTACAAGCTTGCTAAGGCCACCAAAAATGTTTTCTTAGTCAATGCTTTCTGCACAACTGGTCACTGCTGCTTCCTGTGTGTCTTGTGCAATGGCACTTTTAAAAGTAAATGGGTTGATAAAATCTTTTGTCAAACGCCTCTGCATAAACCATCACAAGGCACTGAACTTTAGAGTCCCTGTGATTCTCCTATGCCCTGTGCCTACTAAGATGAAAATTATTTGTTAACTGATCTAACTAGTACTGATCTAATCTAGGAGAAATGACTGTACCACCATGAATGGGACCAGAGGAATCTGAGCAGGGTTTATCACCATTCAGAAAGTTGTTGAGTCAAATAAAGTAAGTCTGAGAGCAATAACAAATACGTGCTAGGCAAAAGGAAAGCTCTGAACAAATCTTGTCATTTCCACTCTACCTAGTCACATTAAAATGTTTCTGTTTTAACAGTTAATTATTCTAATGTATCTACTGGTATACCAGTTTATCTGAGACTGAAAGCCCTTCATTTGGAAGCAGAGATTGCTGTAGTTCTAGGCGTATCTGCCTCAGAGCTCTGTCTGAACAAGGATCCTATCATGGCATGTTTGTGTTCACCTAGTTTTGTTCAAATCAGTGGGACTATTCTGAAGTAAATATGGCACCATCTTTCAAACCCAAAGTCTATTGACAGTCCTATTGTCAACAGAAGAAATGCAGCTGCTCTCTCAGTCTGTGGTTCTTTCAGAGCATCACATCTAACCAGGTCTTTCCTCTGGGAGCCCCAAGTACCCCTTTGAATTCACTCTGTTAACAAATTGGATCACAGAAGAATTAATCACATTTGTCCTTCCTAAGATTACAGACAAAACTGTGATCTTAAACTCTCCTATTAAGGTACATAAAATTCAGAACACTGAGGAAAACATTGCTTTACCCTTGAGAAGAACCAGTTTGCTACTTAGTGATTTTTTTCAAGTAGGTGGAGTAGGTCAGTTCAGGCAAGAGCCACAGTAAAGAAACAATGTCAGAAACAGTAATGAAGGTTCAGAAAGAGTGTTTTCCCACATATAGGATAGATATGAAGGTTTTCAGAGGCAAGCTTGCTGTTTAAGTAGGACCATCAAGGGATACAGTCAGACAGTAGAACAGGCGTAGGCATAGCCAATACAACTGATGCATCTATGTTGGTTTTTTTCTTTCACTTAAAAATAGTTGTTCAGCCTGTTAGAAATATGGTGCATTTTATATGCTCAGACTGGCTCTGAAACAGAAAACAGTTTTATGAAAGCTAACATGAATTAGGGCTATTACCTTTTTTCTGATCCAGAATAATACTCAAACTCTTATCAGAATGACTGAAAAAAAATCTTTTAGCTACTTATTTTTTTAGTTTTTTAAAATTCAAAACACATTTTGCAGCTTCTTTCTATTTAGCAGTCTGTTTTTGGTTCAGTGTGAGCTGACAGAAGTCAGAAAACTAGCTGGGACTTCTTTGGTAATTCCACACTTAAGTTTGCTGGCTTCTCCGTAGTTCAGTGTGTGAGAAGAACAATCAGAAATTTGGCAACTGGGTTTCTTTGAGTAAAATGATAAAAATTTCAGTTGATCACAGGGTTCACTAAGGAATACAGACAGCTTTTCAAACTGCATCCCTTTACTGATCTCTTGCCTGCAAAACTCAGCTGACATTCATCCTTATGTTAAACTTTCAAATACCTTCTAAACATTAGTATGAACAGGTATGAACAGGCATCAGGTCATTGAGCCCAGTGGGTTTTGCTAGGTCTCTGTTAAAACAAATACCTAAAACTACAATACAAAACAACATCTGAGGCAGTGTAAAATTCTGTATTGTGAGGTTCCAAAGCCAAGATGCCATGGGCTACAGTTAGAAATAAAGGCTACAAGTAGATGTCTACAAAGATTTATTTTCTGGCTCAGATCTTTGGTTGAAACATTGGAACTGGTCTAATGTGAAAAATTATGATCCCCTTCAGCACATACCTCACAGTATTTGCAAAGTTCCGAATTTCTTTCTTAACTTGCAGTACACCCTGCATGATAGTACTCTCCTTTTAAAAATTGTTTTACTTTTGCAAGGTCTACAGAACCTTGTACAGCACTTAAAATACTTGTGTGTAAGCAGATCATAGTTAAGTTACACTGGATCCTCTAAGGACACTCTCAGGCTGTAGCTTAGGCCCACCAGCACTGTTCAAAGCTCCCACAGACCCTCTCAAAACCCAGACACATGTAGAAAGGTTCTGTAAAAATAAACAACTCCCCTCTCTGCATCTGGGTTTATGTATGTGGGGGGAAAATGAGGTAAGACTGGTTTATCATCACTTCTTAAGATGTGGTGACCAATGTGTGCATGTGTGCAGGGAATGAGTACAACTGTATTATATCACAAAGTACAGGCAAGTACAGCCAAGAGAGAGCTTGTACAGACCAAGTTCATTGACAACAGCAATATTTAGCACTATTTTTTGATGTGTCTTGTTATGTTTGTGCTCCCATTTGCACTTCATTTCAGAGCTTTTATCCGCTGAAACTTTTAGAGCAAGCAGAAGTGTGGTATGACTCACCAAGTGACATTTTGTAAACACTCCTACACAGAGAAGGGTTAAAGCCCTTTAAAGTATAAATGAAAAGAGAAGCATTCAAGTTACTCAGATTAGTTTTTTAATATTATTACAGTCTCAAGAGATGCTGCTGCTGTGTACCAGGCTGCAGAAAGAGATGAAATGTGAAAATCATCCTGTTTGTTTGAATTCCACAGAGGAGGGAACGTTTGCTTTAGTCCTAGTGGACTAAAGAAAAATTGCCTCTTTTGCAAGCTTCATGGCTGTAGATAAGTGTATCAAGGACAATAAGTCTGGAATTTAAAAACTTGGTTTTATTTTGATTTATCTAATTAATTACTCTTTGTTAGGTATTGACAATACTTTGAGTGATATAGAAGGGAGAGAAGACAGTGTTTTGGGGACAGAGATGAAGCAGGAAAAGAAAATCAAGGATGCAATTTTCATTTTCAGTTCCACTAGTGTGGTTTTACACAAGGGCTGAATTCCACCTCCTTATACTGAGTTTAGAGTAAGAAGGGAATCTGGTAGAAATGGGCATGGGAATCTAACTTGCATCAGTTTGGAGCTTTTGTCATCATTTCAACGATTAAAAATAGAGGTATTTTTACCCATTTGTGAAAAAGTATGGGTGTATTTTGATTGTTGGCTACTAAACTCTGCTATGTATTAACAAAATGAGTTTATTCACTTACCTCTGAGTCTCCTTAACTGTGTCTTGACTGTTGAAGCAAGGCCAGCACTTTGGTGTCATTAGTAACCTTACACCACTCCCTACAGATTATACATTGAAATGATACATGAATATTTTTGAAACCCATACTAGGGCCACCTGTCTACTTCATGTGAATCGGGTAGCAACTGTATTCTTCAGGCCTGACATTTTATTATTTGAGGGAACGTGATCATTTCTAAGGACTAGCAGAAAGATGGACTTCAGACCTTCAGTTAATTTCAGGACTGTGATGACATTTCTCTCTCTCTCTCAAGAGTTGCTCCATAACGCAAGATAATAATGTAGTCCCACTAATTTTTCATCATTCTAATCGATGAAGCACTTGCTTGGCATTTAATCTGCCTGACTTTACCAGCATTTCTTGTGTTGTAATGGTAATAAACCTAATCTGAAGTGCACTGAATGGAACTGATATTAAAGGCTTTCTGGAATGCATTCAGCATTGTCCTTTTCATATTTTCCACTGTGATGAAAAATATGGATTATTAGTAGCCAAATGTATTTCTTTAGAGTTTACCAACAATCCATGTTTTTTAAATGGTGTAATTAGTTCTCAAAAGTAATGCTGCTTTAAACCATTTCAGCCACTCTTTCCCAGAGTGATGGCTGTATCTATGACAGAATTCTAGAAGCAGGCAAATTATTTTAAGTTTTACTATACAAAGCTGAGAAAGTTCATCTTGGAAATTGGTACCTGGAATTCCTGCATTCCTTCTTCCCACATAATAAGAATGATAACTTTCTATTCTTTTCCAGAATTTAGCTTGATGAAATCACTTATCGTTTGCCAAACACCACAAATGAAACTCTTTAAGAACTCAATTTCACCAGCTCTCTGGATGCACCCTGAATATCTGTTCTTGTGTTGTCCACCCCTTCTCAAGCATTCAGGCAGTTTTCTCAGTTCAAAACCAAGAGGCTCGCTAGGTTTCTCTAGTTTCCAAAGTTTCCTGTTATTTTAACAATGTAATGATCAATTTATGTATGTTGGCTCAGTCATGTGTAACTTCATTTCTGGAAATTCTGGGAGGATATCTGGTTTCAAAAACTTCAGAGCTTCATATTCCCTCTGTCTTATAATTGCATTGTAATCTCCTGGTTATCTTTTGCTGGAGATCTTGAATTATGACATAGATGATGAAATTCATCATGAATGATGGTTCTGTCTTCCCTTTATATATCTGTGAGGTGAAATTACAGTTTCTTATATGTATACATCAATGCACACATCTTAAATCCCTGATATGCCATGCTCTGTAATTGACTGCTCCACATCTGCATATGATTGCTCTTTGTTAAATTATTGTAGTGGCATTCTTTAGAATTTTCCATTGGCAAATTAATTATAAAAATCATATCTCCTTTTACAATCATACACTCAGTCATTGATTTTCTGATTGAGAAGTAGTTGTTCAGATTTACTCTATGGAAAGATTTTATCAGTTGTAGCTTTTAAACATCGCTGTGAATAAGATTTAGATTTTAAGCTGTTTGACTTATTTTCTTCACTGTTTTAACTGCAGATTCTGGCTATTTTTGCATACCTCAGAGATCCAGTAATACCAAAGAGTACTTTTGAACAATTTGGAGGAAGTGTTGAATATCTGTTCACGTGCTTAAGATTCTTATCTGAAATGCTTATTCATAGGGATGGTCTTTTGACCTCAGTAAGGTTATTTGTGTAAATTCTAGATGATCTCAGCAAGAATTATGGAACTGGACCCCTAGTGACCTCTCCTAAGTAGCACAGTCTGGTTTATGCTCTAAGTCCTTCATCAGGACTTTAGAAGATATTTCCAGATTTTGGATTAAAATGCCAAAATGGCATTTTAATCTGATGGCTTGAAACATTATTGGAATTATTAGAGTTAAGACATCTGCCTATTCTGAGCATAGGATATTACATAATATTTTGGAAACAATGTGTTGTCTATGAGTAAACCTTGGTTTTTAAAGTAGTAATTACTGCATATTTTTGCATAAATTTCAAATCCCTTTCCCTGCAGCTATTTCTGAGTTCCTCAGTCCTATCAAAAGTGAAACCATTAGTGCTGAAGTAGGCAGTATTTTTATGTACTTTGGGAGTTTATTGAAAGCTTGTGGCTAATGTGCAGAATAGAAAGATCTGTGCAGCTGCTCGACAAATTTTGGATGCCAGCAGGCTTTTATTAATCTTAAATTCAAAAAGAAGTTGCTGATGCAAAAAGCCAGACTAGTTTAAACTCAATGTCCTGTGCTCAAATAAAAGAGCATAAATCTCATGCATTGTGTAGTAGTTTTCAGAACCATTTTCATGAGGACATTCCTTTATACTCTTAAGAAACAATGCCAAATCCCAACAACTAACATGCTTTGTTTCACTACAAAGTCATCCCTGTCTTGTTCTTGTTCTCCCAGTCTTTGTTGTTCCTCAGATTTATACCAGTCACCCTTAACAATCCTCATGTCCTCTGATGTTGAAAAGACTCCTCTGCGTACTCCTTATCCAGTAGACTGACAGGGTGCTTCCAGGGTGCTTGGAAACTCTAAGGTCATCCAGACATTTTTATTAGAGAGGCAGTGGAGAAGATTGCATTCAGTCACAAGAGGCAAGAAAATCCACAACCTAGTCCTTGCAGATCATGTGAACATTCAATATTAGTGTTCC
The DNA here is from genome assembly GCF_003957555.1 of Calypte anna. Classification (NCBI taxonomy): domain Eukaryota; kingdom Metazoa; phylum Chordata; class Aves; order Apodiformes; family Trochilidae; genus Calypte; species Calypte anna. The sequence continues at coordinate 22,554,857 of NC_044248.1, forward strand.
CATTTAGTTTGCTGTCCTGGCCATCTGTATATTACACTTAAATTCGAAACGATACTTGACCTTTGACAGAAAAGAGAGCAACATTTAGAGAGATCAGACTTGCATTTCCTTTTTTCCTTTTACATATAAACTGAACGTGACATTCTCCAGCCTCATATTTATGTAATGTATAAAATAGTTTGAACCTTCCTGATGCACAACTGAGATCACAATACATGCGGTACATTATGAATATTCATCCCCAGCACACTATGGTTTCTGGCATTGCTTCCACTAGTGTTTAATGCGTTCATTTCTTTCATGTTTTCCTACTTTAATATAGAACGTGGTTGATTTATTTCCTAATCCATGTGAATGCGAACTTCCTCGGGCTGCTGAAAACCTTACACTCTTGTAATTCTCCTTCACACAACAAGAGGCAAAGGGAAAGTTTTTTTATTCATTTGGTAATCTGTTTCTTTTCTTATTTTTTTTCCTCAAATCTCAGCTTGGAAACCAGAAAGTAACTGCCCCTGTGATGGAGGTAAATGCTTCACAGACACACAGACAAACAGCAACAGAAGCTTCTCCACTGCCTCTTCCTCCTCCTGTGGTACCAGTTAACAGAGCCTCTTTCTCACCAGACAGTGGCACCCATCTAGTACCATATTCTTTGCCAGCGCTTGATGATTTTTTGCCTTCACGCTTTTATAAGACCCCAGCCCTTTCACAATTTTCATATAAATGCCCATACCTAGCTTCTGAAAGTGTTATCCACAGGAACGAAACAGCCTCTGTAAGCACAGATTCTGCCATGAGTGAGTGTTCCTCCCGCACAGTGAGTGAGTCCTCCACAGCCATTCTAGATGAGCTGCAGACTTGTAGCTATGATACCACTGACTGCTCTGAAACACCTTCCCCAACCTTGAGCCAGATGTCTGCTGTGTCAGATGGCACCACCTTAACCAACACTGCTGCCACTTCTCATGTAATTATGCTTCCTTTTTTCCTCCTCCATTTTGTTCAAACAGGTTGTCAAAGGGAAAAAGAATGTAAATGTCTGTTATCCCATTACACAGACAAGTACTCCATTAGTATTTTTCTGTGTTCTCAACAACTGTTTAATAAAAAAAAAAATCATCATCGTAGCAGATTTGGAAACAGGAGAATTTTACTAAGTTGTTGCACAGTTGTATGGTCGGCACTGAGGTGTGTCAAACACTTTGCTTAAAATAAATGAAACTAAATTCAATAAAAATCTGTTCCAACTGCATTAAAAGCAGTTTGTAGTGTTTGAAGAGATTTGTTTAAAATATTGTTAGCAATGTACAAGTTTGTGGGATTTGTAGCCTTTGGGGTATCACCAATTTTGGTTTATACCAAGGTATGGATTTCAATAATATAATTTGTAAATTCATTGTAAAAGTTGGCAATATTTAACACAGGTTTTTTTCCCTCAGCCATGTCTACTGATTGCATGAAAATGTTTTTCTTTTCTCCAACTAACCTTTTCCTCTCCTAAGGACGATTTCTTCCAGGAGTGAACTTCATAAGTAATCTCATAGTACCCAAGTGTCCTGTTACTTTTCTCTTGGTTAAGTCAAGGGAAAAAACAGCAGGCAATTACACATTTTATATGTACATTCACTTTTCTGTAACATAGCACACTCACATATGGGTAGAAAGAAGGTATGGAATTTGGGTCAAATCCAGATCACTTCTTGTTTCTTTTGAGATTATCTGCATGATTAAAATGAGTCAGAACAAAGCCTTCATTTAGATTGAGCAATTTGTTGCAGAATTATAAAACAGAGATGTTCTGAGACCAGAGTTTTACTGGGTCATGACAGCGTTCAAATTTGGTATAAATACTTCAACATATTCTCATTTTCAAACGTGAAAAGAGAAAACAGTGTTTTTAAGTTTCATGTATATTTTATAAAAAGTATGTTGAGCCCTGGTTTGCATATAGTCACCTGGAAGTCAACGATCTATGCTCTGGCTGATGTTAAAAAAAATAATATTAACAGGCATGTTAAAGGTGTCATTCCTAACTCTTGTAACACAGCTCTGAAAATGTGGGGGGTTTTTTAAAGGATGAGTACTGTCAATCTGCGTACAGCCCTGTAGCTTTAAGAAAATGATACCATAATCAATATGTATGGTTATGTGTAAACAGGGCACAATCATTACATGCCCACTTACTAGCTATGGGAAATATGGAACATTTATTTTTTTCTAACCTAGCTCTAAAATAATCAGCTAATGGTATTTTTTTTCTTTGAGTACTATTTTTGTAAGCTAAAGTGACAATCCCTTCCTTCTTTCCTTTTCTAGGTAGTCTCCTTGTAAAGGGATATGTTACAGTCAGGTCTGGCCACCACTGTCTCTCAGACATGGCAGGGATGACTGTAATAGTTGTTCACCATTGATGAACAAAGAGAAAGTCTCCCAGCACAGGACAAAAATTCCCAAACAGTCCTAATTGCTCCACAGAAATTTAACTGCTAACACGACCCAACTCTGTAGTGTAGAAAAATCTTCATCTTCCATCATACGTAGAGAGAAAGCCAGTGACGCACACATGTGGTGCTGTTGTGGCTCTGCTCCTGTAATTATGTCCACCCTGGGGATGTCTGTTTACTCTGGAGGTCCTTAATGAGAGCTTAGGCAAAAAGGTTTTACAGCCAATCTCCTGAGAAGATGAAACAACTAGAGGAAGAGCTGAATCAACCAAATTTTAAAATATACCAGGCAAAAGGCAGAGCCAAACATGAAACTGTGGTTAAATGGCCATACTTTTACTCACAGATTACAGCTGCAGTGAAAACCTGAAGTATGAGAATTGTAACTCTTACTTCGACTTATGCTTAGAATTGGAGTTAAAATTTGAGAACAGCTGGTTTTGGAAACTTTTTTCTGATCCTATTCCAATTAAGAACATTTGCCTTTTAAAGTAATTTCCTGGGCTCTTTCTGTTTATGTAGTTTAAAACTGTGGAATCTAATGGAAACTTGGAAATGGAAGCACACATTAGATGTTGCCTTTTCCCAAGTTCTGGGTCTGTCTTGAGCTTTAGGAATTTATGCTGAGCATTTCAGCCTAATTAAGTGTCTTGAAGCCAGGGGTGTGCTGAGTTGCTTTGTTGCACAAAAGTGCTTAGCAATCCTCTTTTCCTTTGCTATCTGCCTCAGCAGAAAGTTAAAAAGCAGATCCTCTCCCAGATAGATATCCAGAGACCTGTTCTTTATGATGCTCAGGCAAGTTAAAAGAAGTTAAACCTGGTACCTCAGAAGATTCTTTATAGGACTGATCAGCAGAAGTGGGTGGCTCTGCTAGCAGTGGGGTACAGATAAAGCATACTGGAGCAAAAAATAAATGAGAGAACCTAGGGAAATGAGCAGCATGAAAGAGATGAGGATTATCTTCCCTGTAAAGTGGGAAATATGTGGATTTTAATGAAATAATTATTTTCTGCATCATTTTCCCACAAAGGAGATTACCAAGGAATGTAAGAGGTATAATTCACAAATAGGCATCTTAAAGATTTCACTTCCATATAAAACCTGAGTAAGACAAATTAAATAACCACCTGCATGAAAACTGAGGAGGTCATTAGGAACTAAGAAGTTACAGCTGATCTGAGGTCTTCTCTAAAAACTTTAGAACCAAACCTAAAAATGACATAAATAGACATGCCACACATACGTTTATAACTCATGACCATCAGCGACATAGGTGGATCTGGTTTTCACAATGTTGTGTATTATTTAGTGTAAGAGCCTTACTGTCTAACCCAGATATTTGGTAAAGACCATAACAGGAATTTTTTTTTTTTTTATTTTATTTTATTTTTATTTTTTACTAAAGAAGTTCATAGGAGTAGCTTTCCAGACTACTAAGAAGCTATACTAGTTCTGCTCTTCTCTTCAGAGAAATAAAAGCCATTGTAAACAAGTAAGAAAGTTTAAGGTACTGGACATAGCTGCTCCCTGCCTTCCCTGGAACTAAGCTTTACCAAAAAGATAATCTGCAGTAAAGGAGAATGGGTGAACCCCTGAAGGCTGAGATGGCTGGCCTCAGCCAGAAACCCCATCTGAAAACACAGCTTCATACGTCTTGAAATGCTATCTTTGAGCTCATGTGGCTTTTGTACTTTTACAGCTCCAAATTCTTTTGGAGTGGTGGATGATGTGAGAAAAGCCACCTTAGTTTATATTTTGAATCCTGACTTTATTAAGAGAGGAATCATTTAAACACAAAAATGTTAATGGTGACATGACTGCAACACAAACTTTTCAGCTCAGTTCTCAGAACAGGCATCCTTAAAATGAGAAGCCCCTGAATTCATCTAGGTGGAATTCATCCATCTGATGTCTGTTTAGGAGCTAGATTTTGGGTTTGCTCTTTTAGCTATTGGAGACCAGGATGTTAAAAATGTCAAAACAAATCAGTAAGCTCCAAAATACATATGTGTAGAAGAGGTCATGAACCATTTTGATTCTAAATGTAAAACTATATACCTCTTAATATGTGTTTTTAGTTATGCTTTTCTGCTTCTGATAGTCTCATTTAGAGCACATTCTAGTTTTTCTCTTTTGTTTTAAAAAATTGAGCAAAATTTGATAGCACTTCTAGTTTTGTTCACATTTAAAGCAGTGTTCTGCATTAAAAGAAATGTTACAGAGAGCTACCCTCACATTTCTGCTGAAATGTTCACTACTCTTTCATTTCATTCAATGCTTTCTGAATCTCTTTGTTTTGATCCTTGCAATATTCCCCATTAAAGCACTACAGCACAGATATGGGCATTCTAAACCTGGGGGCAGGGAAGCAGATTGTTTCACAAGTGCCTCTCATGACTAAAGCCTGAATGTCTTATGATGCTGCTATACTGCCAGTTTACTTAGCATTCCCATTTTATTTATTCAGTTTTGTTCTGTTGTTTTGTGGTTGTGGGCTGTGTTTTTTTATTGGTGCTGTTTATTTTTATTCTGATAGATTACATATCAGCATCCCATAGTCACTCCAGATGGCTTCCATTTTTTTAAAGAGGCTTTGGCTCACTCTCTATAGCTGGTCTTAATGAGACTTTTCCCTTCAGTCTGCACAGAACCTCCCATTAATACCAACAGGGCTTGAGCAGGGCTGTTAAAGGAATATGTCTCTTGGAGCAACTGATCTGTAGCAGGAAGCCTCTATCAAACTCTGAGAGGAACTTTTACAGCCATCTTCATTTTATATTGCTGCCAAACCTCTGCAGACCTTGTCTTCACCATTGCCTTGACCATGGTCTTTGTCACCTTCCTATGCCTTCAGCATGCTTCACACAGCACATACCAGGAGAGAAGAGGGGTGGTACAAGGTAGATACAGAACATGTTCTGCTCTCCTTGCTTTGTGTTTCAGTGACTGCAGATGGCATTATGGCTGGGTACCTGACAACTGGTAATTGTTGCGTGGCTGACAGTCTTGCCTCGCTCTGTGTTTGGGATGGCAGTCGAAGGGCTTTGTGTCTGGTTTAATGGGGTATTGTTTTGTTTCTCTCAGGCTCAGATCACAGTGAATGGGAACTCTGGCACTGCTGCCAGCCCAGTGAGTCACTTTCAAAGGCCTTTTTCTCCTTCTTCAGCTTACCCTCCACCAGCTTCGCTCAATTCCAACGTAGTTATCATGCAGCATGGCAGAATGATGGGTAAGCCTCACATAGAATATTTGCTTTATAAATTACACAACATATTCCAGTTTGTGTGGCAAAGATTGCAAACACTTGCAGAATGCTTCAGATCCATAGTGAAGGTATGGTCTCTCCATCTACCTTGGAAATGAAATGCAAAAAAAAAAAAAAAAGCATTTATTGTGTAGCTACAGTAGTGATCCTGAACTGAAGTTACTACCAAGTATTATTACTATGTGTGTGAGAGTGACTTCTTGCCACCATTCTACTGTCTGTGCCAAGGAAAGAGCATTTATTGAAATAGCTCAACCTGTTCAGCCCTTTCAGGTTTTGCCTTCTTTAAGAAACCAAGGTCCAACATTGTACCTTGGTACATGTACACCACAACTTCTTAATCTTAAGTAGAAATACTGCCAACAAAGGGTGGGGCTGTGGGCTTTTAAACACATAAACCCATGTCAATCTATAATTTGTTAATATATATATATATATATATATTTTAGGGCAGTCTTAATTTTTTTTTTAAACACTTAACTAGTCTTAGAAAAGAGCTTTGGTAGTATAATCCAATTTTGTCAGATTAGTCATTTGCTTACTGCTTTTTCTACCAGTATGTTGTATATTTAGATAAGAAAATGTTGCTAAAGAAAAATATGCTAAATAAGTTGAATGTGATCCTAAAGTTTACTTTTTTGTTGTGCATGTGGGAAACTAGGTGACAGTTCTTGCTCTGAGTCTTATGGCTTGGTCAAGTGCTGCTCTCCCTGTCATAGTCATAAGTACAAAACCTGGATACATGGGTTTTGCCACATCCCAGAATTCTAGATTCTTTGATTGTTTCCAGTTTGCTGGATGTAAATGCCTATAGATTCTATTTGGGGTATACCTGAAATAAGTGTTTTCCCACGACTTTTACTCAGGTATAATGCTGAAGTTCTGTGTTCCACAAGAACAACCTGATTTAATTCTCCTTCCTCATATAAAAATCCCTCTGATAGCCTCTGTTTGAGGCCTATGAAGAATGAAGGATCAAATCCAAAATGTTTTCTAAATTTAGCATCATGCATTTTGGGAAAAAGGCCCAAACAGTTACACTTTTGCCATGCAGCATTGCCCCTCACCATATATGTGTAGCACTGGAATATTTACAGGATTTCAAACTTGAGTAAACAACCATGCCAAATCTAGCTCTCTGCAGTAGGAGTTAGCAGAAATATTCAAATTAAAATTAGAGCTTTCCATCACCCAAGCTGCTGATTCATGTTACAGTTCAAGTATTTGGCTTCAGAAGAATCAGTGGATGTTAATACCACACAAAAGGCAATTGTAGTCTTCACCAGTAGTCCCAGATTTTTATTTTTTTTTTTGGCTCCTTATATTAATTTATCCTGTGGTCGAAATATCTCACAAGCACTGTACCTGCAAAGAAAAGGGTCTTTGTCATAGCAACTCACTAAATTACTGAAAAATGCTGACTGAAGGAGTAGGGTTTTTTCTTCCTGCCTATAGTAAAGAAGCACATAATCTGTAGCAGTACAAATTTTTACATGACACATCCTAGCAGTGAGGTGTTTTTCATTAAATAGATGACTCAGTTTTAAAGGGACATAGTAATAATGACATAATAATTTCATTAGCTATAAAGGAATATTTGGTGGAAAGGGGCAGAAATATTGCAAATTGCCACAAACCGGTAGCAGCCTGCACAGTTCACCTGAAGTACTGTAGGTAGATTATCAGATTGCTCTACAGATGCCAAGTTATATTATTTATACATCACTTTAAGGCATGAAAAAAATTTGAAAAATTGTAAAAATTTGATTTTTAAAAAATATTCATGCATCAGAACTTGATATTTCTAAGCATATATCACGTAAGTCTCTGTTGCTGGGCTTATATAGCAGCACTTTTCTATAGTTTGCTAGACCTGATGAGAGGGGAGAAGTTTTGAAATCACTAGTGTCAAGGAATGCCTAGGAGAGGTGCAAGGGATTGATTTATAGGAAAAAGGCTGCTTTTTCTCAATAGATTTTGCTGGGTTTTTTAATTTGTTTTTGTCTACAACTGTGAAAAAGTACCTCTAATTTAAGGAGATCTGAGTTGAATAGCCTGTCTGCTTCTTACACTAGGTTTATAATTCTTTTAATGTAACATTAACTACGGCAAAGCCTCACCTGTTCTGGTCCAAAAGATGATTTTTTTAAAAAATGTTGTGCATGTATGTGGTTAAGATTGTTTTCAGCCTTTGTACAGCATAGTGAGCTGGGGAAGCATGTTGTAACTGCCAAGTGTGATTATTGTATCCTTATAAAATATTCTGTCATGTTATCTTTACAGAGTCCACAGAGACATACTCACAGCATGTTCAGACTGTTGGCAGCACCACCACCACCAGTACAATACCAATCTGTAGATCCTCAGAAGAAGAAAAAAAAATTACAGTCATTAAAGCTCCACATTATGCAGGGATTGGCCCGGTAGATGAATCTGGAATCCCTACAGCAATTAGAACGGTAGGAAATTCTGGGGAATCTGTGTATGAACTCACACAATGAATTGATTGTCAGTAATAGGTTTTTCACATTCTTCTAGTCTTATATAATGTGGAATACAGTGTGCGTAATCAGCAAGCTCATGAATATAATATTGTGTGTTGACAGAAAAGGAGATTGCTGATGGGAGCATAATTGGGCGACCTCGTGTTTCTAGTTTTAATTAGAAGCAGCCAAAACTTTGCGTCTCTTTCTTGCTTCTCTTTTAGTTCTTACCTTTTGGAGATATGCAGTAATTGCATTTGGTTTGTTATTTTGAAAATAAAGTTTATACATGCTATATATATGATTGACTGCAAACATGCTCACATACCTATGTGCATGTATATATAAAAATCTCACACTTCTGCATTTTTTGAGGCAATGGTCCTCATGTCACCAGGGTAGTGTAGAAATGAATAGGCTTGCTCTGATAAAAATCCAAGTGACTAGCTTTTCCCCAGAAGTGCAGCATATAACCACTGTGCCCTTGAGTGACATGTAAGTGAGGAGCGTGGAAGCCCTTCCACTGTGACAATCCCAATCTTGATCATCTGCCACTGGACACTGATGAGCGGTCCCAGGATGTCAGACTGAAGAGTTTTGTTTTCATGATGCTGAAGCATTCTTTCCACTCTGCTGTCAGGGCAGCCTCTTCTGGCTGCTCCAGAGAGCACAGTGGCAGCTGCACTAGGTCTCTAAAGGGAGCACTTATTGGCCTTCCCAGCTGGAAGAGAAGTGCTGTGCTAGCCTGAGAAAGAATAAGAAGAGTGGGAGCCAGGATGAAAGCAGCAGAGCCCTTGCAGGTGAAGTCTGTGTGAGGTGCAAGGATGAGGTGTAGCAGCTGTTGGATGTATTGCTCTCTGCCAATACTGACATGTGGGGCTATGTGGTATTGCCGAGAACTGCTTCAATGGATCGGAAAATTAGGGGGGAAAATCAGGATTTGATGGAGAAAGCAATGGGAAAAATTCAGAATAAGAGGTAAGATGGGGACAATTTTTATAAGAAGGGGGAGGGAAACTCTGGCATTTCTTGCTTTATTTTTGACATAAAAAAGTAATATGATCAGAATCCTTTAAAAATTATTAAAAGCTTCTTTGCAAGAATGCTCTAGCTTCCTACCCACTTTTTACTAAAATATGTCCCTATTCTTTAATAGGACGCACTTATTATTTTTTGTTTCTTTTCTTTAATAGCAGATTGGTATAATAAGGTGCCTATCATTTATATAAGATTATAGCAAAAATTTCCCTGAAGTTTATAGAGTTGGCAATGTGCCAGCCTATATTTAACTTTCTGATTGTATGATCTTAGTCTCTCAGATTTTATTCTAAAAACATAATGTAATTCGAAATAGGATATTATTCAGCTGGATTTGCTCTGTTTTTTGTTATATTTCAATTTCAATGCATTACATAGCCCATAAATTTAGTATTATAGAAATGTTTCTCATAATCAGATACGAGTTTAAAGATTATTTCAGCATGTGTGCTTGAGTGTCTCCTGTGCCACTTTGTATCCTTACTCTGCTTCCTTTGGGAATTAGCTCTGAGTGAGATTTTTTTTCCAGATCTTGATCTGAGATTGCATTTTAAATGTGCACGAGTATATTTAAGCCTCATGTATCCCAGTAGTGTAAGAACAAAGGTGATACAGGTGTCAGGAAAAGACTCAAGTCTTTACTACTCCATGACACCTCTCAGAAGTTCAGTACTATGCAGAAACATGCAAAAGTGCTGTAATTGCATTTCTCATGAACAGTATAAGGAAGGATAGAGCACTCACTCTTTCTCCAGAGTCCACGAGCAATGCAAACAGGCATCTTCTCCCAGAAAGTTCAGCCTCATTCCATCTGGACAGAAAAATAGTTTTCAAATTAGTTGACCATGTCACTGCATGCAAAGCTTAAACATTTCTTGTTCCAGCATCTTTATGAAAATAGCAAAAGGCTGTCAAAAATAGCAGTAAATGCAGATTCATAGGTGGTAGGTAACACACTGTGTTCTGAAACATTCTCCTCCTCAAAGGTAAGTCTGTACATAAGAAGCTGGGAGTATCTATTCCAAATTTGGAATACTTTTCATGAGTAGGGAGGTTTTTCAAGCTGTAGTTACTTCCTCAAAGTCTGTCTTTACTCTCAGAACATGGTTTGTGACATCTGTTAGCCAAGCAAAGCGGGCTGATGTTCTCTTTGCTTTCAACTCCTGCAAACCCTCTCTGTCCAAAGCTGCACTATTTTAGACTATCCAAAGTGATTGCTTCATGACTATCAACATTAATCTTTAGACTGAAAAGGCCTCTGTTGACTAAGAATGAGAAACAAAAAATCAAGTCCCACCAGATTTCTCTTCCATACTTATTGAGGTAATATTTATAATAGAAATATATTTCACCCAAGCTTTTCACTGAAAGCCAGAACTGCCTCCTTTAATTGCATGCTTTCTGATGGATTATTAGAATACTACAATAATTATGGACTCTCCTAAGTACCAACTGCAGGTGTTTCTTATGTCCTCTTCACATTGTGTGGCTGATCATTCCCTTATGATGATACCAGGTTCCAAAATGTAATTGCAGCTAGTGTAATACATGCAAAGCAGGATGGCATCTGAATGGTTTGGTGCATTGTAAATACTTCTAATTCCTCAAACAAAATATGGTATGTGGGCTCAGTGAATACAAATTGAGAATATGTATTTAAAGATTAATTTATTCTATTCCTTAACTAATCCTATCTAGTCTATAATATAAAGCCAAATAAATGGCTGAGGTTTTAAGCCTCAGGGTGAGGGTTGAGGGGTCTATGATGAGACAGAAACATTCAAAATTCCAGAAAGATCTTGGGAGACCACCTTCTCTGGTCATGTGGGAGGCTCTCCATATCTGATCTCTGTGTGGAAAACTTCTGTTGATCTGAAGCATCCATCATTGGAGCATCTATGCCTATTTGTCCCTTGCAAATGGCAGAGCTAGAGCAGTAATATATACACTCTATTTCCAATCTATTCACCTATCACTGAGTTGAGCTCAGTGAGTCTTGGAAAACACTTCTTGGCCTAATGCAATCAGAAAGGGAGTTGCAGCATCATGGCACCATTGCAGGTTTGTAGAGCTGTGGGAAATTGAGGTTATTCCCATTGGCATGAATTCCCTCAGACTTTCTGGAATTCATTGTTAACTTCTGAATTTACAGGATTTTGGAGCACCTACAGCATACTTGTTTCAAATGCAGCTAAATTGTTCCTACCTGAGTTCTACTAGTATAGATGTTTACCACCTTTGGGGAAACAATGTTCAAATGATCCAAACCTGCTTCTGAATATCTTTGCTTGGGTAGAAGGCAGGAATATTGGTAGGTATGGGAAGGGACCTGATCTTAATACAAAACTGTATGCCCTGCATCTCTTGCAACCACATCTGGGTAAAAAGTATAACCTGCTGCTTAAATTTCTTTCTTGCCCAGCAGATCCCCGAGTTCTTCAGCTGATAGTTAGTTCAACTTTAAAACAATTTAATTTTTTTCAATGTAATTTAGGAGCTATTTTATGAGAATTCACTGGTTCCTGAAAACACAGGAGCATTTTCTGCTTAGTCCCTAATAGTAAGAGCTCAATATTGTTAACAAAACAGATTCATTATGCCCAGCAACTGCAACAAACATTCAGTAAGAAAGCGTGAATAACTAAAAATGTCATGAAGCAAGGTGAGCACACACCTCTCTGGTGATTATTTCGTAGAGAAGTGCTTTGTCAGTAGGGAAGTGTTTTGTCAGATTTCACTTTTCGTGGTAAACAGGAATGGGCAGACTGATTGCAGCTTCAGTATCAGATTATACATGTCAAAAGGTTTGGGGTTTTTTTAATTGCCCTATGCAACATGGGGTTTGCAAATCATTTTGCTTTTCTGAGTGCTGTGGAACAAGTACAATTTTAGGACCTAAGAATTACATGACTGAAAAAACATTTGCCTTTGTGTTAACTCCTTTTTTGAAATATTATCATCCTTTCTTAAATCAAAATTTCAGCAAACATTGATATGAGGAGAGCTTGGGAACATTGTGATTGTTAAGTGTACATTGTAAGGCTAAGTATAATTCAGTGGTTTTTTATTTAAAGGTACCTTGTATTCACGCTTCTCCAAATAGAAAAATAAGTTAAAATTAAGTTTCCTGGAAAGGGAATTTGAAATTTATAAAAGGAAATACTATCTCTTTACAATCCAAACATGAAGTATTAAATATAGTATTGTCTTAACACTTTTCTCAATAGTATTCTGAAGTCTTTCTGTATTATTTAATGATTACATTTTGAAGGTAATCTAAGTTGAAAATTACAAGGAATTCAAAGCAAACTGTTCTTATACATCTATAATCTCTAAGGTGTTTGTATTTTCCTGTAAAGTATCTAGCATTCTTGACAACACCACTGACAACATTATTGTCAAGTATTGGACACTAAAAAAAACCTGTGTTCCTAAACATTGTACTTTCCAAGATCAGAGTCCAAAACTGACTGTCATGAATGTCTTCCAGAACCCGTTGCAGGTATTCCTAGGTGAAAAGCATAAATACACCGTTTGAAATAGATGGTATCAAAATTATTTTATTAAATTAGGGACAAAACATAACAGACTGTGTGTCTAGAATAACATTAAATGACTGATCAGATCGTTATACACAGGAATTTTAATTTGTTTAGTAATTGTTAATTGTGTTTTATTTAGACAGTGGACAGGCCAAAAGATTGGTACAAGACAATGTTCAAGCAGATCCATATGGTTCATAAGCCTGGTAAGTATGCTTTTGTCTTGGCTGGGTGGTTCTCAGTTTTAATAGAAAATACACTTTTCTGCATTTTGATTGTCTGTTATGTGAAAATACAATTGTTCACCAAGTGGCAGATAATGAACCAAATCAAATGAGTATATTAGATGACAGACTTTACTTGAGAGAGAGATCTTCTTGTCCTGAAGGCTGAAAAATGAAATGGTAATAAGATAAACCCAAAACTAAATAGAATTTTAAATTATTACAATAGATGTCCAACCAGTATGATTCTGGGGAGCTCAGTGGAGTGATCCTCATCTCCAGTTTGTCCAGGGATGAGAAACTGTAAATCTCCTACCATATCAATTTTCTCTTGGAGAGCTCATGTATTAGAGCAGCATGAACTAGTAATCTGGCTCTTCCACATTTTCTGTCTGAATTTTATTTTATTTCATAGAATGTCTTATTTGTTTTGCTGAAGTGGAGCTTTGGCAACATTACCAGCTTTAGAATTAGCATCCTTTATCATGATTATCACCAAGGATGTCAAGAAACTATAAATGGAAATTATGTTTATTACAGCTCCTGAAGGAAAGAGACTTCATTGGCCTGAAGTAGAAATTGTATTTGGTATGGGCATACATACACATTATGGTCTTGGGAGAGTAAAAAATGTAAGCAGGGAAATGTTGCCTTACAGTATTTATTTTGAGCACTAGTCACATACTAGATATTTGAGATTACTTTCTGTGATAGGAACAACTACTTAACAGTCTCTAGTAGAGGAGACCTGACAAAAAGAAAGAAATTTGGATTGTGGAAGGGAGAAGAACAGATAAAAAGCTTTAATTTGCAAATTAGTGCTAACCAGTAAGTACACAGTATGGGTGACATGTGGCCACCCATAAAGACTGACACCATGGGGTCTTTGAGTGATGTAGCAGTGTTTGAGGCTATGGAAACTTTAGCCTAGAACACTATCTGCTGCAGTGACAGGACAGGGAGATAGCATTTTACCAATAAGATTGTTAAAACAGCCTGTGGTAAGTGTAATGGGAAAAGAGTCCAGAAAACACAGGTGAGATGAGGAAAAGAAATACAGCAGTTTATTGCCCACCAATCGTTTCTATTTGCAAAAGCAAAGCTTCATTGCTGTGATAAACTGACACCTGCTGCAATACTGTAACATAGATATTTCTTTTTGTAGATGACGACCCAGACATGTATAATACTGCATATGCATACAGTACGGGTAGGAATTATTCCCTCACTTCAACATTATTCTTTTTGTTCATGTCAGCAAGTAAAAGACGTGTTTAACTATTCACCCTTGCTTTTATAACACTAACATAAGCACTTTTTACTGTCTCGTTTGATCTCAGTTGGTGTTTTTTCATGCCTTTTTTCCCAAATGAAACAAAGTTTAATTTTGGTTTCATTCTTACCACCATAATGAATCACAGCTGTGGGCCTTTTACTGCAGATGGGATCCATTGTAATACTGTAGTTTCTGATTACGTTGCATTTATTTTCACTAGTGATTGTAAGTAACGTGGCCTTTCCTTATCAAAATGAAAAGGGAACTTCTGTGTGAAAGTACAAACACTAATTACATAGATGGGAAGACAGAAATGTTGTATTGACAACAGCTTTTTTGTACATGCAGTAAGAGTGCCAAGTAAAGATGACTGTTTTATGATCTGGTTCATTTTTGCTATAGGCACTGATGTTTAAATTATTTATCTGCAGACATTAATCTCACAGATACATAACAGTTGTGTCTTTCTGAAGATCACAATCATGTGGTAAAATTATTTAAAAGAGAAAAAATGAAAGTGTGTAAGACTGTGTGCACAAAAAATACCCCATAGTGCCTTGTGCAAAAATACCATCCAAATTTCTTCCATTTCAGTGTCTTTGCAGTCTCTCATACTTCTTTTTTATGTACTGTTGAGAGCATTTGTTCTGGATCAGTTGTTTGAGATCTGTGCAGACTCCTGTGATCTTCCTCGGTATATGCTGATGACTAGTTGTCCTGGACTAACAATAGCTGTTAAGACAATTTAAAAAATTGTGCATTTCCTGGCCCTTCTCTTCCTTCTGAACATGGAACAACTAATGGAGAGGCTTTGATTAACACAGAACCATTAACTTCTCACTCTTCCAGATCAAACATTAATTTTAACTATACTGCTCTTTATCTCTGTGTTCGTAGCTTTATACAGAAAAATTAAAAAAGTATTCTGATGAACCGCATAGTGTACAGCAATGTACTTTTAAAAATGCATTTATACATTTTTGTAACCTTGCAGCTTTGTTGAGTGCCTGTGGGTTCTTGCAGCATTCCGTGTTGTGTTTTATCAAAACTCCTTCTCACACTGCAACTGTTTCTGGGCTTGTTTTATATTAGGTAGCTACAGTCCATCCTTCTCTGCTCAGGCACACCCAGCTGCAAAGACACAGACATACAGACCATTGTCCAAAAGTGCTTCTGACAGCAGCTCCGATGCCTTTAAGGTCTCATCCCCTTTACCACCTCCACACGTGCCACCTCCAGTACCACCACATCGTCTGAGGCAAAGGTCTACACCAGAAAAGTAAGTTAGGATGTTTTCAAAAAGTGTTCTTGGTATGTCCAGTAATCTGATCACAGGATATCATAAAGGATAAAATAACAACTGTAGAATAATATTACTTCAAGGGTCTTATTCAAGATGCAGTCAGGTGATGAGGGGTAATCTATATCAGTAGTGTGGTCATCATGCATAGTCCTGTTTGTTTTTTTAATATGCTAAAGAAGTGCTTATTCCTACAAGTGATAACACCATGAGCATTTAAGATTTGTATTTTAATTATCAGGATTGTCCTGCTTGTTGTGTTTCAGAACAATCTGTGCTTTAGCAGCTGTCTTAAATAGTCTCTGAGTGAGAAAAAAAACATTTATGGTTTTCAGTAGCAAAGAGAAAGGATCTAAATGATGTTGTAAATTGAAGGAAGAGTACAACTGTAAGATTGTAGCAGTCAGCCCACATTTCCCCAGAGTTTAGAAATACTTTATATCCTTAATTTTAAATCTCTCTTTCCATTTTTTTAGAGCAATAAGGTGTTCACAGATTAAAGAGTCATTTCAGTTTTCTTTAGGTTTTCCAGCTTCAAACTTGCTGGAAAAAAAACCTGTGGTCAGAGGTCAATCTGGAAAATGATAGTACATAATAACTCAGGAAATAAAATGCTCTCCTTTTGATAAAAAAAATTCCAAGTGCCCCAGGCACAAACTGTATAGACTCTTCAGCATAACTGTAGTTACTAGCTCAAGAAAAAGCTTTTTCTTTAGTGTCTACATTTGTGAATACTACATGTTAATATAATATTAGGTTATTAAGCATTTTTATCTATATGTGTTTCTATGCTTATCTTTTACATATGAAAATCTTCAGAGGCTCATTTTTTGTTCCATTTCTGGCCACAAGCCCACCTCTTGGTTACACTCAGAAAAAAAAAGAAAAGAAAACAACCCAAAACTTGCCTGATTTTTCAGCTGGGGCATTGTAAACATTTTTTGTATTTAAAAATTGGATTATATTAAGCACTTCTAAATAATTTGCATCTTGCAGAAATTATGATGAAACAAAGACTACTAACAGCAACAGCTTTTTGAAAAATTTGTAGGTAGTGGCAATTCAAAAGGTAATCCAGCAGAGGAAAACGAGATTTCTGGATGGTTACTGATTCTGGCTACTCCTGTTGCTGAGGGCGGGTTGTCAAGAGAAATGCTCGGGGTTAGAGTTGGGCATCCTTCCAAAGTCCATGAGGTTTGAATTTTGTTAGTGAGTCATGGGGAAGTATAGATTTTGTTAGCAAGGCATGAAAATGTGGATCTGTTTAACTTTGATCTCTGAAGTTATATGAATCATCATCCTGTGCTATAGGCCAAATTGCCTTGGTCACAGAAACTGAGGCCTGGTACAGTTCCATTTCTCAAGCTTGAAGATAACTGCTTCAAAGCTGAGTTTGGATGTTTAGGCTCTCCTTTTAATCTCCTGCATGACAGGACAAACAGGGAAATCTGTGTTTTCCAGGCCAGCTTAGGGTGTGCCAAACATGTTAGTTATGCTTTGCTTGATGCTGACAGCTATAACTTGTCAATCTTTTTCTGCCATTGGGAGATTCTTTTTTTAATTGCCCATAAAGCCTAAGTATTTAAAATCTCACATAAGAAGCTTAGGTCCACATGTATCACAGTTTTAAAGCTAGGAGGAAAGATACAGTTTGCATTAACATAGTCCACAAAGGATTACAGGGTAAATGTTGTAAATTAAGTGAACTGAGTGAGTGTGAATCTCATGCTTTTTTCCCCAGTGACTTGAAGAATAAAGCCACTTTAGCAGAATGCTTCCATTTTCCTCTTCATTCTCAAAAAATGCCACCTTTTCTGCTCTGAAATGATTTTTTCCTCAGTGAAAATTAACAATAAAACCATGTAGAACTATTTCACTTGAAATGTAGGGCATTCTATAAATAGAGGTGTCAGGGTCCCAGTGCTCACAAACACTGTAAACAAAAGATACTCCATAGATTTTTTTCTTTTTTTTTTAAGGCCTGTGACATGTGCCTTATTATGTCAAGTCACATCAAGCCAAGTCACATCAGAAAGGCTGAGAGAACTTATAGAATTTGATCAGTATATGCCCTTTCTTCTTTTTTTAAATAGCAGCAATAGCTAATAGAATGTTCCCTCTCTTTTCCCCCATTCTTTGAGTTACTGGCAGATCATTTTACAGAGAGGTAAATTTAAAAATGTGTGAGCTACAGTTTTCCAAATGCAGTGTGACTACTGACTAAAATAACTGCCATGGAAAGGTAACTCTCACCAGGATAGTAACTGGCTAGCTACCCCCAAAAAATATGTAGATAGCTATTAATCTAATATGGTAAATTACTAGGGAAAAAAAGTACTACGGGTTACTTTTTATTCTTTGCATAGCACTATTAAATTGAAAGCAAATTTGTAATTATAGAGAAGGTGGGTAAGTTCCTGTCCCAAAGTCAGCTGCCGAATTGTTCTTGTTCTGTCAGGAGCAGTTCTATTACAGATCAGAATGAAGAGCATCTATTAGATTTTCACACTGTCTTTCAAAATAATTCCTTGGGCTTTTTCTCAGAAAAATGTGTAGCTTTTCTAATATGAGCCTACTATCACATTGTGTGATGACAAAAAAAACTATTGTCCTTGCCTATATTAGTATAGTGCATAAATCAAGTACAGAAGATCTGCAATTTGGCAAGGCATGTCATGATATTTTGACACAGTATGTCAGGAAAGGCTTTTAACAGTTGTGACAAAAATGTGAGTGGTCATATAGGCAAGACATCCCTAACTCAATTGCTCATCTTTGTTTATTTAGAAATGACTGGGATCCCCCCGACAGGAAGGTAGATACTCGCAAGTTCCGTTCTGAACCAAGAAGCATTTTTGAATATGAGCCAGGAAAGTCATCAATCCTTGAACATGAAAGACCGGTAAGACACAGAAGTGAAACGGGTCATACACTGAAAAGGTTTGATGAGAGGTCATGTTGTTATTATTTGCTTCTGATTATAACTACTTGGATAAATATTGCATGTTCTTCTTCAAACACTATTTTGTAGCTATTGTCTTTGCTCTTTCCTAATGACTTAACTGCTGAACTTAGATCTTCTGGAAATCAAACCACCACTCTGCAAACCTAGTGGATGTTGAGTGGAAATGTGAATTAATAGAAACTTTTCTGTCTAATTGGCATGCATCTCCAGCACTCATTTTCAGTATTATTAATGGCACATATGATATCTGATTAATTAGTGCATAAACTGTTTGCACTTTCAGGATGTGCCTAATTGAATGCTGAAAGAGATTTTGGTCAAATATTTGTCCAGGTTGCCCAGAGAGGGTGTGATAAGTCCATTTCTGGAAGTGTTCAAAATCCATCTGGACACAGCCCCGAGCAACCTGATCTGTAGACCCGCTTTCAGCAGGAGGTTGGACTATATGACCTCTGGGGGTGCTTTGCAGCCTCAATTACTCTGTGGTTACTGAGTATGCATTAATGTGTAATTAGATGTCTTTATTCCTGCTTTCTGAATAATGATTGCAGATGTAGAGCACGTCTGATAAAGCTACGTGTAAGGCATGCAAAATGACCATTAACCCAAGCTTTCATTTGGAGAGGGGCACATTCATTCAGCCTTTCTAATTTACCTTTGTGCATTTTCCAAACTTTTTGATTTTAGAATAACACTTAAGTATCAGTAGCAATATTTTCTTGGACTTTTACTTGGAGGTTGAAATAGTTGAGGGAGTCCAGTTTTAAAGAAGGGGTTCACATAATCAATACTGGATTATCATTTGCTTCTGTATTGCACTCTTGTTTAATTAATTCATTTTATCAATTTAAAATAAATTAAGCAAATAATTGAATTCCAGAATATGTAGTCTATCAGTAGCATGACACCTGTACTAAGTACTTTCCCTTGCGTTTTAGTGGGTTTTATAGGATTATAGTTTTCATTAGCTAGAAAATACAAAGCTTAGTTTTTGTGTGAAATTAAATTATTGAAAAACTGATTCATTTTTTAAAGAAGAAATCGACATTGCTAGACAAACTGCTAGTAAATCAATGTAACTAAATGGAATTTAGTATTTATTGTGCATCTAAATGTAGCAAATAATTTTATTTAAAAGGTGATGGCATTTGTTCTCAGCACTTTTTTTATTTTTATGCCTGTATTGTACAAACTGAGGTAATTTACCAGCCTTTCCAATGACAAAGAATAACATCAGATTCAAGTTAAAAATAAGAAACTTACAGTAATATTGCAAGACTGACCTCATCTTCTAACAAATTATATTTTCTACTAATGTTACGTGGAAAAAAAATCATATAGGTATTGTGGTGCTGGTAAATATGATCATAGATACAATTTTGCATTTTTAGCAAATGCCTTCATCATGTTCTTATTGAGCAGCAGCAGTCAAGGGCAAGGTCCAACTTTTATTATCTGAAGCTTAGACTAGAAGTTTGACTTATATGGTGTGAATACAAGAAAACATCTCTTCATGGAATAAATTTTAAAAGCTTAGAAATATATTTATGACTCATAGCACCTATCCTATAAAGACAGGATGAGAGAGTCAGAGCTGTTCAGCCTGAAGAAGGCTCCAGGAAGATCTTATGGATACTTCCAGTCCCTGCAGGGGGCCTGCAGAAAATCCAGGGAGGGATTTCTTACAAGGGTGTGTAGCAAGAGACACAGGGTAATGGCTTTAAACTGGCAGAGGGTAGATTTAGGTTAGACATTAGAAATCTTTTCCTGTGAGGGTGATGACACACTGGAACAGGTTGCCCAGAGAAGTTGTGGCTCCTCCCTCTCTGGAAGTGTTTGAGGCCAGGTTGGATGGGGCTTTGAGCAACCTGGTCTGGTGGGAGGTGTCCCTGCCCATGGCCAAGAGTTGGAACTACATGAACTTTAAGGTCCCTTCCAACCCAAACCATTCTATGAATTAATATAATGTATAAGAAGTGAAAGTTCTGCTGATGCTCGTGTAACATTATTAACTGACACAAAAATAGTTGGAGTAACCTATCGCAATTTTATCAGTTATCAGTTTGGAACCTCTGCTGTTGGTAAAGATGATGTTTGGCTTTATTTAGCCATGTTACAAAAAAAAAACCAAAACAAACAAACAAAAAAAGAACTGATTAAAAATGTTTACAACTACATTGAAACTGAACAAGACAGATGAGTTTTTAAAGATCAGCATTCCCATAACTGATGTAAATACTGTATTGGAATCAGTTAGGATAAATGTAGAAATTAGAAGACTATAATAAAATGAGATTCAATGTAAAACTAACATTTAGGGGGAAATATTCATCAGTCTTCATTCAGTAGATCAAAAGAATGTAAGAAATAATAAATGTGAAAAACTGACCTAGTAATAAGCATAAATGGAGAAATTTGTTAGGGATAGATTATTGTCTTTGTTATGGATATGAAAAGTGTCATTTAAGCCACAGGATCACATAGCAGCCTTCTGTCATGAAACAAGAAATTAATGTTTTTTCTTCTGTAATTTTTACTTGTAAGGGTATAAAATGTCAGCAAAAGAAGGGGCTGCTGGTTGATGCTTTGAGATTGCCACTAAAAGTAAGTGACATTAAGCCATTGAACAGTCTTCCAAACAATCATGTGGCAGCTGCTTTTTTTCTCATTTCAGCAAGCCCAGAAAATGTCACCATTTTGTAAGGTGGTATTTAAATTGTTTGGAGGAATGTTTCCATCTCCATTGTCTGCTGTTCAATAAAACACTTTTTTCCTCTAATATAAGCTAAACAATGGATTTGTATCCTAAAATGGGTATTTACTTTCAGTAAATAATTAGATTGAAATGTAATAATTTAATCCTACTCATATAGATATGAAGTGAAATTTTTCTTCCTCACTATCCTCAACCATGTATGTGGAGTATTTCCCTCATACATGTACACTCCTCAATTTCTTCAGTACAGCAAGTAAGCAACAATCTTGGTATTAGTGTAAAGAAAGACTTTGCATTGTTTGGATAAGTATTAGATGCTTTTATTTTTAGTAGATACTTCAGTCTAATCATGAAAGCACACGTGCTGGTCAGGTACAAATATCAGGTGAAATTTTAGTTCTATGGTTTTTATACTCTTCAGCATGCAAATTTTCTACTGAGCTTATATGCAAAAGGATTTCATGATCAGATAATGAGAAAAAATTCCTGTTTTTTTCAGATAACAGAAATACACTGGCCTTGCACCGTGCTGTACATACATTGTTTGTGATGTTTCTGGTTTTACTACTCTAGGTTTTCTTTAGAGTATGGAACTTTGATCACCTTTGACATCTCAAGCTTCTTATCAGAATATTCTGGTCAGTGTTAGCCAAGTTATCTGAGGAACACTTAGTTATCTGGAAAAAATTTCTCAGTGTGTTTTAAAATGAAATCAGGAATTCCACATATAGGTATGTTTTGATAGGACATTTAAAAATATCTTCTTATAAAGGTATAGAGGGACTCAGTCAATCTAGAAGAGGACTTGCTTCTAAAACAGCTATTTAAAAGTACCAAAAAAAAAAAAAAAAAAAAAGGAAAAGGAAAAAACCTAATGAAATGCTGAAGCCAACTAGCTGACAAACATCTCAGTCCATTGTTCCAAAGAGGCTTCAGTATGGTGGCTGAACTTGCAAGTGGGAAATACTAATTACCTGTGAATGGCTTTGTTTGGTTTGACTGACTAGTTATAAAAAAAGAATTTACATTCTTACTGCTTTTACCCTGTGTTCAAGCAGTTTGGGAGATATATTGTGAGACCGAGATCAGTTTTTTAAGTCAAAGTTATCTTTTTTAAGTCTCTTAGTAGGGGAGATAATAGAAAAAGTTCCATCAGCAAAATTGAATCTGAAAGCCAAGGAAAATCAATTGCCTGTGTATTGATCTTGGTAGCAGAGGAACAGAGTCCTCCCTAGAACTGCCAGGCAGCAGTGAACTTGGAAACTTCACAGCTCAGCTTCTTTTTGTTTGCTGCCCTCTGCAGTTCAAGCTGTAAATAAAAGTAGGGCTTGAGTTTCTAAGTTTGAGCTTGAGCTTATTTTATTTTTAAGATGCTACACTACAAGAATTCAGAAACTTAGAAACTACACAAAACTAAAAAAACTTAGAAACTACACAAAATACACAAAATACTAGCTTCTTCTTCACAAGTAGGGGTTTTAAAGCTTTCAACTAATTGCAAGAGTATTTGAAGATAAAAGAGGAGCCAGCTCCCAATCTCATTTTTATCTCCTTGGTAGCTAGGTGAAAGCCCAGCTGGTCTGACATGGTTTGGCTCCCTACAAGAAGGGACATTGCTCCATCAGTGTGCAGGTGTGAGGCTGCTGCTCTCCAGGGGACCTTGGGGCTCAGAAGGCTGATGCTGGCTACCCAAGCAGGTCACATCAGTACTGTCAACAGCTCCACAGTTCCCATACTACATGCATTGAACTGAATTTATTTATTTATTTTATGCATATGTACCCATTTTTTTACATTACTATCTCTGCCCTTGAAAATTAATTAATTGGTATAATATAAAGATGAAAACACCCTATAAATATTTCAACATACTGTAACTTAGTTCAGAGAAATAATGAAAAAGCAATTGTTTAGTATTGTCTTATCAGACTATGAAGATCTAAATTGTGGATTATTTTTTAAGGAAAGCAAAAAAACTGAGTAGTCTAAGTGTTCTCTCTGAGAATCAAGTTGGTATACAGTGGAATTATTTTCTGTGTTGTGAATCTGTTACCTTTTGCCCTCATGCCTTCATCTCTCCATGGGACAGAATCGTGTGGGTTTTCTTAAATCACTAATGGTCCTGATTAAGGTCAAAAACCTTTACTGGTGAGTTGATGTAACTAACTTCAGGGGTGGTTTTCTACTAAGGACTTGAGTATGTACAGTTGAGTTGAAACAGTTCTCATTAGTTGTGCTGAATTCTGTCTGTGGATGATCGACATGTAAGGGCAAATTTCCAGAGCAGCTTCCCTCCTAATGCTGTGGACCACAGGCAAGTTTTTCATCACAGGTATTCACTTCCCACTGTGCTCGCAAGAATAATACTTCCCTTACTTGAAAGGTGCCCTATGAAGATAAATCTATAAAACAATAGCTGGTGTCCTAATATTGCAGGAACAGCTCATATTTATGTGAGAACCAAGGTTGTTCAGAGAGATGTTTACCTATCAACAGAGCAAAGTTTGCAGTCTGTTTCAGTAACATCAAAGGCAGGAAGAAAAATGCTGTAAGAAATTTAATTACCTGGAATGGTCAAGAGCACCATGTTATCTCTTACAGTAAACAGAAATAGCTGTATGTGATTGATCTCATGTACTGGTGACAGCTTGACTCAGGAGGAAAGTGTAACATACTTCACCAGTATCATTCTTTATGCAGGACCCTCTCTTCTTCTTTGAGTATTGCTTTCTAGGTCACACCATAATTAGTGTCCAAGTTCTGACAGTTACATTGTGGAGGACCAAATTGTAAATTCAGAAATATCTTTAACAAGAGGCTTCTTCTGTTTCGGAGATCTTTAAGCCAACAGTTCACTGTAAATCTGTGCTGCATGACAGCTTACATCAGATCCTACAAAGGAACTGAACTGATGCTATTTAGAAAATAATTAATGCAGCCAAGTTTACAGTTGATTAGATATCCCATTGGGAGCTCTACTGTTTTTCGCTGACATGTTTTCATGCTACTTGAATAAATCTGTCAATTATTCTTCTGTTCATTGAAAAATTTTCTTAATGCTCTCTTCAATTGCTACTTTATCCCTTTGCTTTGAGACTTTTCAATGAAAACAATGTATTTCACCGTGGAAAAAAAAATCTTAATCGGAAAAGTTCTGCAAGATAAAGCATTACAAAATATTGCTAAATCTAATATTGTGGAATGCATAGGGGGGTTTTTCCCTATTTTTTGACCAGGGGATTTAAAATATACCAGTTCTATTTCATATGGTGAAGTGGCTTTTTAATATAGTTGTGCTTGCATGATGCATATTGATAATTTCTGCTCAGCACTTGCTTCAAGACAGCAAGATCCGGAATTAACACACTTTGTAAGAAGAGAAGAAATGACCAAGAGCAATACTGATAAAATTATGTCTTTATTGCTGATCGGACAGGCAATTGCTTGCCTATGCTGAAGATTACAATCATTTAATCTATCTTCTTGACATGGAATCTTTAGTATCATTAAAGGTACTAAGTAATGCCGTGATGTTTAAAGAACTTTTCAAAGAGCCCTCTTAGCTTTAAAAGAGCAATTTAAAAACGTTTAACATCTTCCAGTCATTGGAAAAACAGAAAAAAAAAGAGAGAATTAAAGCTACCAGTCAATGACAGCTCTTGAACAAGAATATTCTCTGTCTTAAATACCATCTCTTAATACCATTCTTAGGTTTTTTTCCATTCCTTTCCCCATGTTTGTTTTGTGTTTGTGTGTTTGTTGTTGAAGTGACATGGCATTTCTAGCACTTTGCTCAGTGTATGCCTTTTCCTTCCCTTTTCCTTCACAACTGCTCCAGACTGATCGCATAAACCCAGATGACATAGATTTAGAAAACGAGCCCTGGTATAAATTCTTTTCAGAATTGGAGTTTGGACGTCCGGTAAGTGAGGACAGAATTTTAATATTTCATAATTAGGAAAATATTTTTATAATGAGGAATTTACAAATTACCAAATTCACCAAACATATGCTAGTAAATTAATACAATATTTTTGAGCAAGGCCAATAAAATCATCTCATTCATATAACTGTTATTTTGCAAGTGGACCCTTGCCAGGCAAGTGGACATCTTGCCAGAGTAGTGGCTTTAATAACTTCAATATAGACTACACATTCCCTGCCTGTGCAGGTGGGTTGGAATGAGATGATCTTGATGATCCCTTCCAACTGAAACCACTCTATGATGATTCTATATATAAGACAAATAGTAGTGTTTAAGAACACGACAAGTTCAAGTTAAACAGGGGTGTTTACCAGTCTCCCTAAATCTTTTGCATGTGGCTGGTTTGCTTCTGAACAATCTTTCAAAATAGGAAAACATCTAAATTTGCATTAGGGATGCTAAGTAACAAAGCATGTATCTTGAAGGAATGTATCTAAATATAAATGCACACAGCCATATCTAAATTGCTTATGGTAGTAAATACTGAGATTTAGTGGTTTTTTCCTTTTTCCCTCTCTTATATGCATACACGCAGGATATATATTTTGTACCTGAACATGGAGATAGGAGTTTGCTCTCCTTTCAAGCTGGACAACTGCTTGAACAGACTTTAGTTCTGCTCTATTTTTCACAAATAGCCAGGTCCAAAAAAATTGACTCAGAAAAGAGATGCTACCTTAGTCCTACTACTAGCATTTACATTTAAAATTATTAACCTGAAATGCTCCATTTGATTGAAAAACTTCAACTTCAGATATATCACTGGTTTTCAGCTGTGGTTGCCCAGGTACAATTCTTCTACAAATAGGACAGGCCTAAGTGAATGTAAACACCAAAGGCTACGAGGATAAACTGTGACATTGTCCTTGAAGCCAGACTAGGAACTAGGTTTCTCTTCTCCCCTGCTGGGTGCCTTAATTACCAATTTGGAGATGCACCTGCTTCTGCTTTTTCACACCCCCTCTTTGTGTCCATGGAGCTCAAATTCTTTCCTTCACACTCTAACATCTTTAGGAAAAAGGATAATAAATGTTGTCATCCCTGAAGAATGTCTAACACGGTGGTTAAAGTACACTCCAGACAGGTGGAAGATGTGAGTTCAAATCCCCTCAGAAAAAGGAGAGGAGTAAACACAAGCATTCCCTCATCTCATTAAGTATTCTTATAGCTCCCCAGGATCCTGGGCAGCTTGAGGGAAACAAAACAGAAGCACCTGCCCACAGGAAGGATCCCAGGTAGACATGGCATTTGAGCTTGAGAGTATCAGGATTTAAAACACCCCCATTCTTATCTTTCCCTGTTTGCTTGCAGTTCTCTGGAACCCCACTCAGCTTGCTGATGACTGTGGGGCTACATGAGGAGCCTGAGCACTTGACACAGGGCCCTGGCAGGCACTCTAAGAACCAGGTGCCTTAGTGCCTTTTTGCCCCTAGCCATAAGCCCAAATTAGAACTACAGCTACTTCAGTGAGGACAGAAGAGAAAGCAAACTACGTACATTCTTCTAAAAATTCATTTTTTTTATAACAAAATTTCAAACAATTAGGCACTGAATGCTACCTGAACATGAGTTTTTTAAGAGTTACATGTATCTGGGTTTAATTTGTTGTCCAGTGGCTTCTAATATATCACATTTACACTGCGTACCTTTTATCCCCTTTTATCTCGCCATTTGAGCTGTTCTGTCATTCCTCCCTCTAGGTGGGCAGAAACAGTTTAGATACATTCCTCTGATGAATAATATATAAACAATATTTTACTGATGATAAAAACCTGAGAATAGTATCTCCTGTAAGATAAAACATATTAATATTTCCCCAGCAGAGCATAAGTGATGATTTTCACTCTTGTGCCACAAGTATTAAAAACTGCCAGTGTTGATACAACTGTTCCAGTTGTAGACTTTGCCACTTAAGATTACTAACACTTTATTAAGATGCTTATAATTTTAAAAAGACTGTAACCCATTCTTCCTTCCATTCTACCCATATGTGTCACTCTTTATACCTGACATTGTCAACACTTAGTTTCTAACTGTGTCACCTTCTCCACATTTTTCATTGCTTGCTGCCATTGATTCTGCTCCATTTCATCTCCACACTTCTGCTTTTACGATGCAGCCACCTAAAAAGCTTTTGGACTATGTTCGAGACAGTTCTTCTGGTGTTTCCAATGAGGTAAATGAATGATTCTTCTTCAGATGATTCTCTTGGGAAGAAGGGTTGGAATGCTCACCATTTATGTCTCAAGTTTGTTAAAATTTAATGGTTTCCTTCCAATAGCTGTGAGATGCTTCTAATTCACAATCATTGTATCTTTGTCTTCGTATCTTTCCAGATCACTAGTGCATTTGGATGTTGATCTTATTATCCTAGGAACTGTGAGTCCTTATCCCCAAAACTTTTCAGAGATTAACACTCAGAATTACACAACAGCCCATATGTCTCTAACTCTCTACAAATTCCCACTTCTTCAGAGCTGGGCAAGTGCTTTCAGACACAATTAATACACCAGCACAGTAGTATTGTGTTATTAAAATACCTGACTGCAAATTCTGCATGTCAAATGAAAACCTTTGTGGCTAAGTTATCATTTATCCAATTTACAACTAAGGTTGCTAATCAGGAAATACTGCAATTAATAATCCAGTTGTAAATTTATAAATCTAGGATGGACAGCCACTGTCATTATTCCAAGTAAAATGCCTCAAGATGAGGTGGTGGGCTGACATTGCCCTACTCTGAGTGGGAGAGATTCAGGCGTTCATTCCTTCTCCCCTCTCTCCTCATTTTTAGAGTGGTAGGGTAAAAGTCAAGTGAATTCTGTAGTGATAACTTTACTTCATATGGTGGCTTTACTTCATTCATAACTGTGGTTCACTCTCATCTTCTGTAGCCTCTCCAAAAATAAAACACAAATAATGGCCTTAAATTGTTAAGTGTTTGTAAGCTACTCTGGTTTGCTTTTAAGCTCTATAAATCTGGAAATACTCATGGTTATAAAATTTGGGCCCAGTTCTCTTAGAAAGTAAGTTTCTAGACCTTTACCAATATTTAACAATTTGCTGTACATCAGAGAAGACAATTTAAAAACTCTTGCATGATTATTTGAAATGTTATCATGCTCAATAGATCAGGGTAAAACGGTTGTTAAGTGATGCTGATTTTCTCTGTTTAATTTTCATTTTGAAACCATTTAAGTCTTTGAATATGATATAAATCATGTTCACAAACTACAGCAAATTAAATATTTCTCCAGGGGTGGGAATATTCCAAATAACTTGTTGTAGTATGAGAACCATCATGCAAACAAGCCTCTTTGTTTTTTACAGCTTTTGCCTACTTTTCCTAACTTCATTTTCAGTCACCATTAAAGCCTTGAGGCAAGAAAACAGCTAAAACATTGGCTTAATTTTAAATACAAATGGGGGGGGTTGAGCAGAACAGAATGAAAATGTTTAACAGAGTCTGTGTCTGCTAGTTTGGAGTGGTTGTCTCCAATAGTTATTTTTGTCAAGCAGCCTTTATCTATGGAGCAGTGTTGAATAATCTGGAAGATGCCTAATTAGCTTTAGAAATGGAAGGAGGGGGAGAGTTGGCTTAGAGAAATCATGTAAATGCCTGAGAGCTGATAGGACAGCCACAAACAGTGACATCCACTCAGTAAAAACCAACCATATACACTGTTTTCACCCTCTATATGCTATATCAGTGCAGCCTTACCTGGAGGCAGAAGGTAGAAATTCCACACAGCCCGTATCTAATAACATACGATTATGAACAATATTAGTATTGTAGAATGTGCAACATACAGTTGTGCCTTTGTACTGAAAAAAAACTTCACAAAAGACATCAAAGAAAAGGCAAAAAGGCAAGTTGCATTCAAGGTGATAAGGCTATCTTACAGGACGGAAAGGAAAAGCCATAGTAACCCAGCAGTCAATTTTGGCCTCACACACACTTCTGGCTGTCTTAAGCTGATCACTAATGCACTATTTGTGGCCTGGGGAGTGCTGTGGATAAAGACATCGTCTATGGCTTGGTTTCAGTTGTATCCAGTATCCTGTATTTTCTGTCTGCACCCCCCTTGGGGTTTACATCATGGTCTGTATAGCCCTGGAGCCATTACAAGTGGTGGAAAGTAATCTCTGCCTCGTGGGTGTTTGGCCAGTGTCATCTGACAGATGGTCTAGGTCCAATCTCTAAAAGAAAGGAGTTGGCACCTACATAAGAAACCCCACAATGACAACTAATCTGCAAAGTTTATGTCACCTCATGCAACAGTTCTAAGAAATCCCCTGTGAGCCTGAGTTTCCTTCCTCTGCTGGTACTGGACCATGGCAGTGAGTGGTCAACAGAGATGTAGTTGTGCCCTGTTCTGAAGTGACTGATGTTTTCCAGAAAGGGCTCTGTGTGTGTTTTTTGAGTAGTGTTGGTAAGCACACAGACATGAGGCCTTTGTGGCATCTATTGTGTTAGAACTGTGAGGAGAGCTGTGATTATAGTAGCTCGTGGTGCGAGAAACTCTCCTGCAGAGAGAGCTCATCATATGAGATATGTTCCTTAAAATCATTTATGTTGGGTAGTGATGGGGAAATTGTCATAAAGTAGTTTTCAGCTTTCAGAGGATGTAAGGAAAAACTTGAAAATAAGAACGGTATGAGCATTAAAAACTTGGGAATAATTATCTACTTCAGAAAATATTTTAAAAAATACCATAATATTTTGTTTAGACAGAAAGGGTTAACAGTAATGCACTCATCATGAACCCCATACACATTCCAAATATTCAGAAATAAAACAGGGATTTTTTCCTAAGTGCAAGGAGCACTATTCTATTTAATCTTCCTGAGTCATACAATGCAATGACAGATGATTTTAAAAAAACTCAAACCTTGAAATCTGTGTTTTGCTAGGAAAATAGAAATGAAATAACTTCACATTTGTCTGCGGAAAATAGATTAGTTTTAGCAAATTTAGCAAATACAAAATCAAATGCTGTGATAAAACTTGATTGTATCCCACAATTTTGTGTACTCTCCTATGATGGAAAAAAGCATATGCGGACACCATTGCATAGAAATTCATATGGGAAAGGCCTACATCTCTGCATGAGTGATGCAAACCTTCACTGATGGAAAAACATACTCCTGGGAGAAGCTGGGCACATGATCAGTAATGTTGGTAGGCTGCCTCCAACAAGCCATTGCTACAGCAGACCTGCCCACTGAGACCAGCATCCTTCTGACACCACTGATGCACAGCTCCCTATTCCTTGAGAACATGAGCTCTGTCCAGCTCCCTCTCCTTGCTTCTCTTGGTTACCAGCTTAATTCCCAGATTGTGTGAAGATATCTCATACACAGGCTGCAAAATGCAGATCAGAGTTGCCTGAGGACATGCTGATTTCTGAAGAATAAAGATAGTAATTACTAGTGGGTGGATGTGTTGCCATTGATAACGTTTTTTATGCCCCTTTCTCCTTCCTACTGTAGTGCACACTCTGTGAGTTGTGTGCATGTCATTTTCTACTGTAAATGTGATGCAGATGAATAGAGATCATGACTTCTCTAATGTGTCTGGAGGTTGTATTGGATGAGCTAAAAATGACTGCATGACAAGTAGCCTTTTTTGGGGGGGGGGGGTTTGAGCATAGCACTAAAGTAATTTTTGGAGCTTTTATTTCTAGCTCCCCTCTTTAATTCATTGCATAAGTCACTGGAGCAGAGTTGTATCTTGCCAGAACTGGAGCATCAGTTTCCACAACCTGAAAATCTGTGATACAGTGCAACAGTGGAAATACCTATCCAGGTCTTGTTGAATGGGAGCACAGCCACTCCACCTGGTTTTGTATCATAACCAAGCTTGCTGAGGGAACATTGTCCCTTCATGCAGGTCATTTATAAATATGTTGAACAAAACTGGACCCAGTACTGAACCCTGGGGAACACCACGAGCTACAGGCCTCCAGCTAGACTCTGTGCCACTGATCTTAGACTACTTGTGACTTCTAGAAACATATATATATATATGTGTCAGTTTAAAAATGTGGGTGAAGTTCTATTCATGAACTTGAAATTCAGATCACTGGGAAAAAAATAATACCTAACTAACACGTGCCATGAGTGCTATTACTTCTGCAAGGCATTCTGTACAGTCCATAAAGATTTTTCCATGCAAAGAAGTCCAGACAGTTTCTGTATAGAGAAAAATATTTCCTTCAGCTTACAAAGCTGTGCAGTAGTTCTATTTCTAGTCCATCAGGTTAGATTTGAAATGACAAGCTGGAAATTTAAGACAAGTTTAACTTTTGAATCACACTGCTTTGTACTCTCGAAGATATACCCCAGGTGCCGTGCAGTTCATTCTAGATTCATGCCCAGTTACTAGAATTGTAGTATTATCTAATTCTTACTGCAGGCTTGAAATGTGTGAAAATTATTGACTTATAATTAGTTGGGTTGATTTTGCCTCAATAATAAAATTATGTAGCAGAACTCCATTCCATCTTCCAGGGTTCATGCAGTAGCTACTACTGTAATGCCATAAGCACCAGCTGTTGTTTGATGATAAGAAGTGTCCTTACCCAGAATATAAGGTGGTCAACAACTGGCCATAAACATCATGGGATTTTAAAAAGTTATAAATGATTGTGGGATTTTGGTGAGTAACTTGGGGGAGGAGAAGTTCTGCAGACCTCACTTGCGCATGAAGTAGTTATTTTCAGATGTTTGTGTTTTTATAGTAAAAGTTTATTTCAGCTGCTCTGTATCTATTTTTGAAAAGTGTATGGAGAAACATGTCTTTGGGCCATTATTTAGTAGTGTTTTAAAAGAAAAAACATTTCTAAGGTAGAATATGAAATGAAATCTAGTGATGGTTTTTAAGAACTGCATAACTATTCTCATACAACATTGCAGAGCCTGTGTTGTAGTGCCCAGGATGTTAATCATCATAGCCTGTTTTATGGGATTTGCCACAGAGTAACAATCATAACCAACTGTGATAAGCAGGAATTGTCATTCTTTTTCTCAGATACAGAGATATAACAGATTTATGTATTTGTTTTAACAGGCTTCCTTATATCATCACTATTCAACAGACAAAGGCCTGGACAGGCCCTCTAGGTAAGAAATACAATCTCTGATTTCAGTAGACATTATACAACCTGAGGGTTTTCTTTGTGACTTGAAGACAGCAGATGTTATAAAGAGTAAGATTTTTAATACCCACCTTGTGATCTGCTGACAAAATAAAGAGATGCATGGTGAGAGTGTTCATCTGAAGTGTAAATCTTGCTTTTGTTAAAAGGACTTAGTGTTCACAGTCAAAATGAGCCATGCTGTATTCTGTGTCTTTCCCCTAACATCTCTGAGCTTCTGTCTGATCTGACAGCAATCTATCATTTCACCTTACTGCCTGTAGCACCCTCTGTGCCATTTCCCTAAGCA
This sequence comes from Calypte anna, assembly GCF_003957555.1. NCBI lineage: Eukaryota > Metazoa > Chordata > Aves > Apodiformes > Trochilidae > Calypte > Calypte anna. Next base: position 22,587,544 of record NC_044248.1, read on the forward strand.
GGCTACCTCTGTTCTCTGCCCCCATTTTTTTCCTCTCCTTGTGCTGAACTTAAGAGTATCAAAAAACAGTCTAAAAAACTTGATGCATTCATTTCAAAGCCTTCATTATGAAAATGATATTCCAATTTTGTATAAAACTGCACAACAATCAGGTGGAGAAGCTTTCCAGCTTTTCTCTGTGAAATATGCTGTAAGATGTCTGAGACCAGTGCTTCTCCCTTTCACAAGTTTTTGATGTATTAGTTCTGATATTGTTTAATCTATAAACTAGTAATATAATTATGAGCTTACTTTTTAAATTCCTTAAATCTGCTCTTAGTGTTAGACTGCTGCTAATACTGCTTATTCCTGCAGTTCTGCAAGTACTGCAAGTGACTACAGAAAAAGAAGGAAGTCAGAGCCTGCTGCTATAACTCATCAGAATGCAAACAGGCCTAGCCTGGGTCGTACAGATATGCAAGGCCCATATACCACCCTTAGAAAGCCTTTGACTAGCTCATCTCCTTCTTCCCCATCAAAAGCAAAAGGTAAGTGGAAAGCACATTTGTTGGTGGGAAACTGATGATGTGTTGTACAAGTACATTGGTAATAAATGCATTTGCCTGCTGCTGCCCCATGCACTTCACTGGGATATGTACAGCAACAGCATTGGGGCTTTCATGAAAGGACTTTTCTAGTTTCAACTGCTTATTCTAACCAAAAAAAAAAAAAAAAAAAAAAAAAAAGAACTAAATGAAGACTATGATTTGAACCACAGTATATAAGCCCATACATTTTTAGTAACTCTACTATTCTCTTATTGATTATTGTGATTTTAAAGCTATTTTCAGTTGATACAGAAAGTAAATCAAGACAAACAGCACATAAGATTAAAGATGTTTTTCCAGGATAGTAGAACTTTCAAGTCTATAGCTGATGTCTTAGACATTGTCACTTACCAGGAACTAATTTAATCAAGTAAACATCCATAGTCTTGTTTTTTATTTTGTATATCCTTGTATTTAGTAACACATATGCAGCCTAATTAGCTTCATTTTCCAGTTTAGCTCACCACTGCATTACTGTTCTCCATGTCTCTCCAGCAAAGAGATAATTAAATCAATTGTTTGTTGGTTTGGGGATTTGAAGTGAGACAATAGGTTTCTAGTAAAACATATAATGGAAGTAATAGGTAGAGTAGTATTATATACAGTATGTATCCTTAAGTTAATACCCATTTAATTACTGTACTTTCTAATCAGCCTATAGCAGTATTAGGGACTTTATGATTCTTTGTAAAAGTAGGTTCCCACTGAAAAGAACACAATATCCAGGCTGCATGAGAATGCATCAACGAAAATTAATGAGAAGTATTAAGAGTGAAGTGATAGAAAAGCAAATGTGTTTTAAACCTAGTGTTTTAGGAGCAATTTAGAAAGTGGGTAAACTCATCCATTTGGTATACCAGGCCAGGCAGCAACAAGTTCCTATCCTCTGTTTAGCTGTATTTACCTTTGCCTACACCATCAATAACAGGCGCTTACCATGACTTAAATGTTTCCTGGTTTTGAGTATCCTCCCCTTAAGATCACCTGCCACAGCTAATGAACTTTCAGAAGGTGGTCTAGCTGCATCACTCCATTCTCTCTCACCATTATGAAACCTACTAGAATGTTAATTTTCATGGAAATAACAATTTTGTTAAAGGAGCAGATCATTATAAGCTATTTGCCTTCCTTGGATTTTGAACTGAACTGTTTCAGTTTCTGATCCAGACTCAAATTATTCTTCTGTAAAGCAGATTGAACTGTTTGAAGCACCTGTCCTGAAAACAATGTTTCTGCTTGAGATAATTTTTTTAAGTTTAGTGCAAGTATGGGAGGCCACAGTTCCAAATTCATCTCACAGTGGCTTCTAGATCTAGTGTGAACATAAAAAAAGTGTTAAAACTCACTTGAAAACTCAGGCTTTGTTACGTAAGTCAAGCTAAGGGTTATTGCTCCTTCTACATGCTGTTGTTTCTCAGTAAACTGATAAATCTTCCTTTACACACACACAGCAGTTTCTCAGCCATCTTGTGCTGCCCTCAATAAGCTGTAGAAAACACTGCTCCCTTCAGTGCTATCACACAGGGAAAGAAGAGGCTACATGTGCTGCCTGTGAACAACTGGGAGAAATTTCCCATTTGATCTTAGATAAAGATTTTGCTTTACCTTAATTATCTTAGACAATGCAGTTGCTATAAACTCTCAGGGCATCTTAGAGCTCAAAAACTCTGAGCAGCTTCTTTCAGAATGTAAAGGTAGAACAGTCAATATTTCATTGAGATCTAGATTTGTTGTTTGGCTTCACTGTTAAACCCTTTGCAGCTTTCACTGAATGTCGACATGCTTCAAAATCAATATTAATGTTTGTTATCTTACTTTGCTTTGCGGGGAGGGCTGTGGAGGGGGATAACAGCTCCATAATTCCTAAGAAATTCCTTTTGATGCTCAGATTATCTTGAATGCGTTTCTACAGCTAGAAAATAACTTCATTGTTAGCTCTGTAGCAACCTATTTACTGACCTAAGTTGATAGATGCATTAATTGCTGTCTCTTTTCTAATCTTTCTAATACTTACTGATGTTAATTCTGACTTTCTCAATCTTTTAATTTCTGGCCATGTCTCTTTTTTACCATGCTGCTATCTGGATTCTAAAGGTGGGGATATTAGCAAAGTATATCCATCCCTCTTAAGTTATTCAGTGCACAACCACAACACCTCAAATGAATTAGATTATTGTAGCACTTACAGACAACATTTAGCTGTTCCAAATGATTCAAGGAGGGCAATCAGCTACAAGAATGGCTGGCAAATGAGTCGTCAAAATGCAGAAGTCTGGAGCAGCACAGAAGAAACTGCTTCTCCAAAGAGAAAATCTCGTAGCTGTGATGACCTGTTGGATGACCGCGACAGCTTTCCCGATGCACAGGCCAAGTCTGAAAGCATGGGCTCTCTGTTATGTGAGGAGGACTCCAAAGAAGCCTGCTCAATGAACTGGACCTCCCCGTATGCTGAGGGCCGTGGTAGTAGCAGGCCAAGAGTTCGTCACAGATCTGCACACGATGCACCAGGTTTCCTAAAAATGTACAAAAAGATGCACCGCATCAATCGCAAGGACTTGATGAATTCTGAGGTGATTTGTTCTGTGAAGTCCAGAATACTGCAGTATGAAAAAGAACAGCACAAAGGTATTTTTCAGAGCTGGAGAGAGTCTTCTACTGAAGAGGTGCCCAGAGACATGGTGCCAACCAGAATATCTGAATTTGAAAAATTAATTCAGAAGTCAAAATCAATGCCAAACTTAGGTGATGAAATGTTGTCAACTGTTACACTGGAGCCTCCTAAAATTGGCTTGTGTCCAAAGAGGCGATTTTCTATTGAATCCTTGCTGGAAGAAGAAAATCCAGGCAGGCATCCTTCTCAGGTACAACGAAGCTACAAGTGTAAAACCTTGGTGCCAATTCATATTGAAGTGACTAGCGATGAGCCACAACGATCACATATGGAGTTTTCAGATAGTGATCAAGATGGAATGGTTTCTGACCTCAGTGACTTTATTCAGATAGAGGGTTCATCCTTTTGTAGTGAAAGTGACTTTGATCACTTTTCCTTCACATCCTCTGAAAGCTTTTATGGATCAGGCCACCATCACCATCACAGGCATCTCTTCAGCTCGTGCAAAGGGCGATGCCCAGCATCCTACACCCGCTTCACCACCATGTTAAAACATGAAAGGGCTAAACAAGAAACCACTGAAGATCCCAGGAAACAGGAAACAGAATCTGGTCTCTCTAAGATAGCATTCCTAGTCAGTCCTGTGCCTTTCCGGAGGAAAAAAAGTGCAGCTCCTAAAAAACAAACTGAAAAGAAAAAATGCAAGTCATCTGTATTTGAAGCACTAGATTCTGCACTTAAAGACATCTGTGACCAAATTAAAGCTGAAAAAAGAAGGGGAAGCTTGCCTGACAACAGTATATTACACAGACTTATTACTGAGCTGCTTCCAGACATTCCAGAAAGGAATTCATCTCTTAAAGCTCTGAAAAAGAGTCCCATGCACCAGCCTTTTCATCCACTGCCTCCAGATGGTGCTATCCAATTCCCACCGTACCAGAATGATTGTGGAAGATTACCTCTTAGTGCCTCTTTTGCAGACCTGGACGCAACTAACAACAATGATAGTGTGCTGTATTTCCCAGGTGGATTAACTTTCTTCCTCTGTCCTTGTGATTTACTTACCCAACCTTACTCCCTGTATTTCCCATCCTTTCTCATTCCATTTTCATTTGTGTCATCTATAAGAAGTTTTCATCCCACAAAATCTTAAGGAAGGATGTCATCTTTACATAGGTGATGAGAATAGATGAATTTCTGGTCTATTCACAAAATACACTGTCTGGAGCAAAAGTGTATTTCAACTAGTAGGTTATAACCTATATATATATATAACATACAATTAAGCAATGTGGGGTTTTCCTCAAGAAAAAGACCTTTCAGAAAAGTTAATGCATGCATCAGAAGATGCTGGTCAAACAGAAAACAATATGCAGATAGCCCTTCCTTTATTACTGTAAAAAAAGGAAAATAATCTGCATCTAAAACATGTATAATTTTGTTACATGTAAGTAATAAAAATGTTGTTAATTCTGACAGTATCATAGAAAGTTGATTCTGTTTTCTTAAGAAAACAAATTAATTCTGTTGCTTATATTACTTTTTCTGTGTTGATTATTACCTTTTGTGAATAGAACCAAAGGTCATTTTAGGAAGTTTCCATTTCCAGTGTTAAAAGAATAAAATTTCCAATTTCTGTGGCAGCAAAACTAGTTTTTCTCAGAATTTTGATGTATCTGTGGCATTTTGAGAATCCAGTCTTCTTACAAGTGAAATTGTCAATATTCAAAACAGGGTGAATGTAACTTTTAAAAGTCTCTCTTGACAGTTATCTGGTTTTCAAGTGCCTACTTTAAGTTGTTTGTTGTACTGCTTTTCTTTTTCTCAAAAAAATTGCTTGAGCTTAAAATGTTTTTAAAAATTAATCTTTCAATAATAAAAGAATCAAACTAGATTCATCTGAGGATTACCCAAAGGTGTATCCCAGATGATTTAGCTTAATGGGGTTTTAGGTCTGTAATTTATTTCTTTTTTAAAATAACATTTCTGTGTTAAAGAATTCTGCTTCTAAACATAGAATTCTTGTTGACAGCATCTTGCAGAATTCAATGACATTACAGAGCTGTTCTTTAAATCACAAGTGGATGTAAGAGAGAAAGTACATATATGTATATATGTTGGTCTATATACCAATTATGTAATTTATGGTCAGTCCAATCTTACTTATTTTTAACCTCATATCCTTTTCTGTAACTTTTGCAAGTACCGCAATAGAAAAAATGGATTTCAAGAGAAATCAGAATTTAAGCTGTTACCATCTCTTCTTAACTAGTTAAAACAGATACGTTCAGAACAGATAAACTGGTAAAAAACAGCTGTAAAACACAGTACACAACTGAATTGATCATCTGTGAAGCCTGATCAGGATTAATCCTGGCAGGCAGTACAACATGATGATACTGAATCTGTTGCAAATAGCACTATTCGCATACCACAGCTGGTAAATTAAAATTTTTCATTCATGGCTGAGCTCTACTACTAATGAAGTTTCATATTTTGTTGGACCAGTTCGTGTTTCTTACAGACACCAGCCACACAGAGGCCCTAAGATCATAACAAAAAAACCACTGAAAACTACCAATGTTAACTGCATAAAGAACTGTATAGAAATAAAACAGATTATTCTTCCTAAAGTTGCTACATTTGCACTCCTCCCCTCTCATTTTCTTCCCTTTCTGCTAGAGTGTAAAGAAAAAATACTAAATGTGTTTGGAGTGTGTATCCCATTTTTTGTCCTCACTGTATTTACTGATAGCTTCAAGATTTTTACCCCAACATAATGGATGAGATGCTTTCAATTCTATTGTGTTTTGGTTTTTTTGGTTTTTTTCCCACTTGTAGTTCTTTAGAAATATATGGGCTTAGCAAGAACAGACTGTGTGACTGAAGTCAAAGGAAGGCAAACATCAGTTCTTTGTCTCCTCTGGCAGGTATCACTGTGGCAGTAGGAAGCTAACATAGTAAACCTCAGTAATCAAGAGGCAGTGCACTCCATCCTCTAGTCTGAAATAATTCCATTATATTTTAATTTTTCATTGGCAACTTGCAGAGCTGCAAATACTGTAAAATTTTTATTTTAGTTTTACTAAGACATGCAAATACATACTCATTATTCTGTGATAAACATTAGTAAACTGTGCTTAAGAAAAAATCTGCCACATAGATTGGTCAGTAATGATTTGTACTCCACGTCTTAAACAATAGCAGTGTCTGTGAATTAACATCCTTTTAAATTCCCTTATGCTGCCTAATAATTAACCCTGGTAAAGTGGAAACTCATATTAAATCACTTAGGAGAAAACCATTTTACTTTAGCATTTTCTTATGGAATCACACTTTAACCATGTTCTGTGCATGCCATTATGTGTTTATATTGTTGGCATTCTGAAACAGTTTCTTGCAGCCTGATGGCTGCAACAGGTACTGCTGTGTCATGTCTTCCATTTGGTGCCATAGGGCACCTCCCTTCATACACGGAGGCATAATTTTGGTCTCTTGATCCTTTAACAACTATTCTGCTGCGGATCAGAGGAGAGCCCTTGTCTTTTCTTGAGAGTCAGTATACTTTTTTTTTCTTTCTTTCTTTCTTTAAAGGTGCACTTTAGCCATCATATCATGTGCTATTAAAGGTAAAATAGTAGATTTCAATATCTCTTCACCCCCCGAAATGAAACTAAGAAGCATCACTGATTTGAATTACTTTGTTTAATTTACCATGGTTTCATACAATTTCTGTTTTCAGTAGACCAGGATTCTCCTGGAAGCTATTCTTCTGCTTTCACTGATGTGGGACAATGTACTCCCAGGGACAGAAGAGGAGCTGCAGACAGAGAGGTAGTGAAACAACAGTAAATAATGTAGCAACATCTATGTGGAAAACTGGTAACAAATCTGAGACAAGATTTGCCTTGCTTTTATAACACTGTAATGGTACAGACCGAAGAAACAGTTACTTATTAACATATCGTCAGATGGGACAGCACCATTCTTTTTCACTAAGGAAACTGCTCTTCAGGAAATTAAAAGAATAATAAGCTTTGCGAGATAAGCTGCATCTTTTATTTCTGTTTAAATAGATACGGATAGATACCCTGTTTAAATAGATACTAGTTTACTAGTCAGTGATAGGATAGGCTCTATCAAAGTTGACCAGAGTGGGTGTTTGGGACAAAGGAAAATAGCAGATGTGACTTCGAAAAAGATACAGAGCATTGGACAAAGAAACTTCCTCAGTTATTGTATTTTAGAGATATAGTTGCTGGAGTTTAGGTTAGTTTACGTTTGTTTGTTTGTTTGTTTGTTTGTTTTTGTTTTATAGTTCTCTTAAACATACAATTACAAAGTGGTCGGTACTAAAAATTAGCTGTGATTTCTATTTTTAAAATACTAAGTCCTGAATACCTAAGCCCTTAAAAATAAGCTGTGTATTTAAATACCTATCATTGCAAGTACCACAGTCAGGAGCATGTCCTTTCCTTTTTTGGTTCTTGGTCAGTCTTCTAAAAGCAGAAACATGTTTACTATGGAGTAATACTGCCTGAATGTATTAATGACTTTTCCTACTTTTCAGAAATTGCCAGCTAGAGCTGTGTATGACTTTAAAGCTCAGACTCCTAAGTAAGTACTGTATTTTTTTTCTGTTAAGAATTCATAAATCAAGAAAACTTTTTCTTGCACTTGTGACAGCTAGCTGCTGTTCTAGCCAGTTTCAAAAGCAAATGTCATGGAAGCAGAGGAAGCTCATTGTCACAGCAGTCTCTGCATTAGCAAACTGTGTGAGAAGTGATTTTTTAATAATAATGTCATAAATTATTTTATTCTCAGTTGTATTTGTTTGACCATATGAATGTCTGTGCATCTCCAGCCTTCTAGAGCAAGGGCTCTGAGGGTCACCTAGTGAGCGTTCTTTGTTCATTGGGCATTGTATTTAAGTTGTACAATGTCCAGTGCTTAAAATGCTGTCATAGATACTGCACTTATCAAAATTCTGTCTAATGCTTCGGCAGCATCTCAGCATACTCTCTTAACAGACTCTCTTCAGGATGTGACAAGTCTGGCACCAAGACAAACCAAAGTGGTCCATAAGAAAAACTAAATCAGGAAACACTCTTCTAAGATGTGAGAGTCAGAGTGCCTGTATTTCAGTCCTGCTGTTGTTCTGATGATCCGAGACATTTAAACAATCTTCAGATGTAGATAAATGTTGCCACTAGAATTACATTAGCTGTATATGATGGAAAACTCATTGAATTATCAGAACAGCAGATTAGCTCTTGAAAAATCAAATGTATTTTATAGCAAAGAACTCCAGATCTGAAAATGTTCTTTATGACTTGACATGTTTAAGGAACAGGATGCCATCCAGAGGGACCATTACAAGCTTGAGAAGTCATCCTGTGTGTAGCTTAAGAGGTTCAGCAAGGCCAAATTAAATGCCCATGGGTCAGAGAAAGCCCCAGTATCAATAGGCTGAGGGATGAAGGGATTGAGAGCAGCACTGCAGAGAAGGACTTGGGAATACTGGTGGAAGAAAAACTGGACATGAGCCAGCAATGTGCACCTGGAGCACAGAAAGACAACTGTATCCTGGCTGCAATAAAAGCAACGTGGCCAGTAGGTGGATGGAGGTGATTCTGTCCCTCTGCTCTGCTCTAATGACACACACACACATGCACACACCCATGCACACACACGCACACACACATATACACACACACACTTGTACACCCACGCTTCTCCCCCCCACCCCCAGAGTACTGCATCCAGCTCTGGGGTACTCAGCAGGAAGGACATGGAGCTGTTGGAGCAGGTCCAGAGGAGGGACACAGGAATGATGAGAGGGCTGGAACACCTCTGCTATGAGGAAAGGCTGAGTTGGGATTGTTCAGCCTGGAGGAGGGAAGGCTCTGGAGAGACCTTATTGCGGCCTTTCAGTACTCAAGTGGAGCTTTATAAGGAAGAAGGGGACAAACTTTTTAGCAGGGTCTGTTGTGATTGGACAAATGATACTGGTTTTAAACTAGAAGAAGGTAGATTCAGATTAGATATAAGGATGAAAAGGATGAAGTTTTTACAATGAGGGTGGTGAAACACTGGAACAAGTTTCCTAGAGAGATAGTAGATGTCCCATCCCTGGAAAACATTCAAGGTCAGGGTGGGCAGGGCTCTGAGAAACCTGATCTAGTTGAGGAGTTCTGGCTTGTTGAAGGGGTGTTGAAGGAACTAAATGACCTTTAAAGGTCTCTTCCAATCCAAACTAGTCTATGATTCTATGATTTGTTATGCAACATTAAGCATATCTCAGGCCATTAGTATCAGAAATGGTGAGAACATAAGCCTTCATGCTTCTGCAAATCTGCCTGTGAAGAAAAATGTCTACAGAAGAAGCACACCAAGCTGTGCTGCTGCAAAAGGTAGTAATAGGCCAGAGACATGGGATATATTCTATAGCTTTCCCTACTGATTTAATAAAGAATACCAAATATTTCTCAGGTGCCTGTCAAAAGCAGCATCGAAATGGGCAATCCAAAAGACATCATACTTGCACGCAGACCCTGTACTAAGTGCTCTGGTAATAACTAGCAATACCTCCTTGGACTCACGGTGTAAAACAAGCCTACATAGTGTATTGATAGCATAGTGTATTGTATTGGTTTCAAAAATGTAGATAATTGAATTTTATATGACATAATCAACTGCTAAAGTTACCACAGCTGTGACAGATTTTTCTTCAAATGTTTAGTTGCTACATTCTGTTTAAGTTCTGTTCTCAGAAACTATGCAGGCAGAGCAGCTAAGTATAAAGCTATCATATAAAGCTATCAACATCTGATCTAAATAAATTTGTTACAGAGAGCTGTCCTTTAAGAAAGGAGATACTGTCTATATTCTCAGGAAAATTGATCAAAACTGGTATGAGGGTGAGCACCACGGAAGAGTCGGAATATTCCCGATTTCGTATGTCGAGGTTTGTTCTCTGTTTTAATTTCTTGAATTAGTTTGGGTGATAGATCCACAAACTGCCTGGGAAGGATGGAAATCTGTTTTTTTCCTTTTTCCTTAGAAACTTTCTCCTCCAGAAAAAGCACAGCCTGCCAGGCCACCTCCCCCTGCACAGATTGGAGAGATTGGAGAAGCTATTGCCAAATACAATTTCAGTGCAGACACAAACGTGGAGTTATCACTTAAAAAGGTACTGTTTAGATCTTTATCAAAATACCATTGCAGCATCTACTGCAACATTGTATTAATATATAGATAAATACTGTGCTCTGGGGCACTCTGCATTCAATATTTACTATGCACAAAGCAATGTAATGGTATGAACCTAACATAACATCTTACTGGCTTGCAGTCTTTCACAGCTACCTGGAAAGAGTTGTGCATGCAAAATGGGTTGTGGTAGATTAGCATATGAAAGCAACTGCTGACTGCCAATGGAAATTTCTAGTTTTAACTTGAACTATACATTCCCTTTTTATAATAATTATTTGTTGCTGTCACAATTATACCGGTAAAGTTTTTAAAACAAAAGAAAAGGAAAAATTGATAAAATTTGAAAAAATATGAAAGAAAAGCTTAGAGATATTTTTGTGGAAGTACTGCCAGTTTTTGCAAATATTTAATTTAATAACAATCTGCTTTTTATAACATTCTCATATTTCTATGCACATCCTAGTGGTTATTGCATGTGAGCAAAATGAATGTTTAATTTCTGAGATTAGTCAGACTGGAATACTATCACTGTAGAAAAACTTGAAAATTGCAGAAATTATATTTGTAGTTGCAAGAAGTATATACCTTTTATCCACTGTAAAGTTCTGCCTCTTAATTATTTTTTAAGAACTAGAATTCATAGAAGTTACTCACAGCCCATCATTTTTACACAGAAAAAGCACTTCTTTCTCTAATCTAAACTAATTTTTTTAACTTCCTACCTTACGTACTCCAGTTTTAATAATAACAAAGCACTTCTGTGGATTTAATTGTTGAATTTTTACCAAAACGGGCATAGCAGCCACTATTGCATGTTACAGTTAGGGGGTTACCTAGTAGTTTGGTCAATAAGTAAAATGGGTTATGTTCCAAAGAAAAGTTTAAATGTTAATCCCCTAATAGAGAGTGAGAGATTACATGAGATTCCCCTCATCTAAAAGAATAGTATTGGCAGTCCATGACTAGGTCCCTGTTTTGCTGGAATGGTAGTTGCATGAAGAAATGGGAAAATGGAGACAATGTGAAAATTGAGACAATTCCCAAGAGTTATGGGAACAGCACTGAAGAGAAAAATAATTGGTGTGTTAAAATAATATCTGATATTTAAAAAATCAACTTATGATCTGTCTGCTGGTAACTCATTTTCATAATGCATTTCAGGGAGACAGAGTAATTCTTCTCAAGCGAGTTGATCAAAACTGGTATGAAGGTAAAATACCTGGAACCAACAGACAAGGCATCTTCCCTGTTTCCTATGTAGAAGTCATCAAAAAGAATGAATCAAAAAATGTTGATGACTACCCTGATCCTCCAATACCCCAAAGCTATTCTAGTGACAGAATACACCACTTAAGTTCAACTAAGGTAAGGACTTTTTTCTTTACTATCACCCCTAGAACTGAGTTTAGGAATCATAATTTGTTGTTGTTGTTGTTAACATAAGATAAAGCTGAATTTATACAATAAGTGCACTACATTTTCTTTCCTGCAAAGGTAGAATTGCAATACTAGCTTGTTATTGAGGTATATTAATGGCTAAGTGTGTGTTTTACATTCTGCCAGAATTTTTGCTCTTTTCTTCATTATCTATTACACTGTTGTGGGTAGGTCCAGGCAAAATTTGGGCAGAAAAATCAAGCCAATGGAATAAAATTTATATGAGACTTTTAGAATTTGAGCATTAAGGGTATGCCTAGCAGATTTTTTTGTAGTGCCACATGAAGGCACTCCCATCACACAGCTGTCCTAAAAGCCTGCAGTCCCATAAGCACGCAAAGGACAAGACAGAGAAGTTAGCATGGGGACAGAGCTTGCCAACAGCATTGTCTTTCAAAGTAAAGTAGAACAGGCAACAATTCTGTACTATAACCTTCCATCTTCACACTCCAGAAGGAGGTTGGTACAACAGGGGTTCTTTGGAGCAGTATGACAAGTGTTGTGGTATTGTTTCTTTTACTACTGAGGCAAATGTCATCACACTGTCAACAAGCTTGGGTTCTGTCATTCATAGTTGTAATTTTTCACACCAGATGTCTGTCAGAGGTTCTGAATTCCTTTCCTTCCCAGTCTACATAACCACCACAAATCACACTACAGGATATTGCAAAAAGATTCCTGCATTCTGATTTATTATTCACTTGTGAGACTTCACAGTCACCTGTGAGGGGAACACAACCTCTTTGGCAGTGATAGAAACCAAGGGAGTTTCTGTATGCAAACTAATTAGCATTAATGTACTATCAAGAATTTTGCATGCTCAAGATGGAAACTTCTAGATCTTCTTTACCTTTGTTGTTTATCTATTCAGCATGGGCAGTGGGGTTTGGGTGTAATTATGAACTTCTTCACATGCTATTAATCTCTATTTCTTTCAGTTGGTTTTCCCCCTTTTTCTACTTTAATATATTTGCATTCTGGTGCTCCTTTAGAGCCCTCAACTTTGAGATAAATTCCACATGGTCTGCTTATCACGAATGTGTCACAACAGAGAACTAGGTCCTCGCTCTTCCATTCCAACAAAATTGTTGAACTGAAGTGGCATTACATTCTGTAGCTGCTGACTGAGGTATTTAAGCTAGGGCCTCTTGTTATTAAGGAATCCAGAGGGTACTGAAGGCAAGGAAAGAGCATGAGGAAACTTACATGCTTGGCACATGCTTAGGATTACAGAGACAGCAGATGCTTTGCTCCCCATTCTTCCTGGAGCAGACTTGTCTCTAAAGCATCCTGCAGCTAAAGCTGGTGTTTTGTGTAATTCACTCTTAAAAATACATCTTGTTTCTGAATCCAACTGTATTCAGAAGTGGCAATACCATGTAAGAAGCTACGTTGTTCCTGAGTACCTAGAAGGACTTAAGCAGTCCCAAAGGCGTTCTGGAGTTTACCACAATTATTGATACCACTTTTCCTACTCCTTTGGAGGTTTTTTAGAATGCATCAACCGTTGCTAGAGCAATTGTAATAAACTTCTCTGACATAACTGCATTAAAGATAAATAAACAATGGAAGTCAGGAGCAAGCTTTGCTCTAACTTGTCCTAGGCCATCTGTATCTTTGGCTCTAGTGCAGCCTGTAGCCACAGGAAACTAAAAATGGCATTGTCTCCTTGGCAGTATTGTTAACCTTAAAACTACAGGTTAGAGGTATTTGTTCAAGGGAAAAGATGAGTGAAAGAGATTGAGTATTGCATGTAACAGCTTAGCTCTATTTTAGCAGACTGCATTGTAGCAGTCTGTTTACTTTGGTACAGAAGACTCCATAAGAAAAGGTTTGTCTAACTATAAAATACAGCTGTTTGCCTCAAGAAAACTCAAGCAGAAGGTAAGTAAATTTCTATCCTGTGACATTAATTTAGCCTTTTGAAATTACTTTTCAAGAGCAATATTTAAAATCTAAACTAGCCCAGATAATTTAAAGATATACATCTAATTATTCTGCATAATTCTGACAATGAGATCAAAATATTATTCATTCAGTTTTAATTTTGAGGATTAATAGTAACAAAAATGCATTTTCAGTATTTACTGAAGCAATGGATATCTACTGATGCTGTGTACGTATGACTCACCAGTCTCTCATTCTTACAAAAGGACGTTTCTTTTACCAGAAGGATACTTCAATCAATATTATCTAATGTTACTCAAAATATACTGCTGTGCACTGTGTTGTCACTATTCTAATAGCATTGTTGACTGCCTATCTTTCAGAAATGTTGGTGTCATTTTTAACTAATAGGGTTACTTTTGATGAAAAATGCCTTCTGTATCTGCTCATGTCTTAGTAAAAGTATGCAATGTATTAAAGATGTTTCTTAAGCATTTAGACAGAAGTACTAAGAAAATGTAGTAGTAACATTAGGGATAACTACAAATCACCTCAGATGTTACAGTTTAAAAGAAATGCTTAATGGCACCTGAAGTGTACTTCTGAAAATACTATTCTTAAAATAACAGTAATGGTTCAGGGGAAATTACATTAATTTTAATTGTATGATTTAATAACTTGTGACAGCCCCACTCACAGAGTGCCATAAGTCACATAACTTTAGGAGATCAAATGCAGGTCGCCTTCATGAATGTAACCATCCAGATCTGTCTTAATGCTTGACATTTAACCCCAAGCCAGAACCTGATACAGTTTCATTTTTCAAATGTCTTTCCGGCTGTTCTGATTCATGAGTAATGATTTCAGACACCCGTGCTCACTGAAAGGGTACCCTGTGACCCAGAGCATGGCACAGATATTTTTCTTTTACAGTCTACTCATATCTTAGTTCTCTGTCATGCTGTTTATTTAAATTCCCATGTTTTTCTTATTTTCAAAGTTGCCTTCCCAGGCACTGTCCCCACCTTCCAAACACCTTTCCTCCTCTTGGTCACGCATTGATCAAAAAATTCTCCAGGCTGTCACTACTGACTGGTTTTCAAGGACTGCTGGTTTTTCACCTTCAAGCATGTCCATCTCAAGCATGTCTTCATTTCCAGACATTTTTCTTTGTGACTTAGAAGAACTCAATTCTTTGGCATTAACAACATCCCAGTTTGTAGCTACAGGTAATAGCAGTCACCAAGTTAAGGATGGTAACTTTATTCCAAATACAGAGGTCTTTCTCAGCTCTCCTACGGCTCTTCCTCTGCCCTTTCTTGTATCTACCTCTGTCTCATCTTCAGCCACCTCATCTTATGACATAGCATATAAGCATCCCAGCAACAATACTAAACCAGAAAAAGACTTGAGAGGTATACTTGACTCTTCAGTTATCAAAGTAACTCAAGACTCATCAGATACTACAAGACAAGCTGAACATGTTGGTCCTGTCCATAACATCCCTTCATCGCATGAAGGTGGCTCCATCTCTAGAGTGCTAGCTGCAGCTGCTGAAGTAAAAGAGGAAATCTGTACTGCAGATCTGTCTGTTAATATAGGCAATCAGGCAAAGCCTCAAGAATCAGATTTCTTCAATGGAGCAGAAGACACAACAGAAGAACTGACAAGACTCTATATAGAGGAGGATCTGGAACATGATAATTTAGAATTCCCCATAGGAAGTGGAGGAGACTCCATAGTACATTATGAAGGATACAATTCACCAAATATTAATAAGGTATTTTAACTTTAAAAAAAAAAAAAAAAAGGCTTCTGTGTTCACATAGCTTACTTAGTATAACTATTCTCTGCCTTTTCTTGTACTTGCATGTTTGCGTTGTGCGTAGGCAGTTTTATGCTATTGCACTGGATAAAAATTGTCAGAGTCTGGGGATAGTCTCTTCTCAGAGGCAGCCATATACACCATTTTAAGTTTAATGGTGTACCAATTCTGCTGGTCCTTTCCCTTCTGTCCTTGTTAGCTACCATCAGGCTTCTGATGTGAAAAGCCAGTGAACCATTTTCCTCCCTGGCCTCTTACATGGCACCCCTTTTGAGCTAGAGGCCCCAGCAAGCAAATGCTGTCAACAGTCTTCAAAGGGAGGGACATGCCTCCTGCAGAGACTCAGCTGTTTGTAATTCACACGTGTCTTCACCAGCTGATATATTTATAGTAGACTGTTACGAGAATGTGACTAAAAATAACAGATCAGATTATGTTTGGCAGCTAAACAAATGCTTCCCACTAAAGCCCTCCCCAGTTCCTCTCTGGGACAGTACAACAATGAACTATCCCAGATGTCTGCTAGCTGTTAAATGCCACAACATTGCTAGACAGTTTGTGTGGTTTCTGGGCAGTTTTAGTACAGAACTTTTCTGTCCAGCACTTATTTCAACAGACTGTTAAGCAGTTGCTTTGGCAGTGACATGCAAACATGTAAGTAAGATACAGAGGACAATATGGTTTAGTCCAAAGGTTAAACTATTTAATTAGAAAGACTTTGAAGGCTGCCTCTGCCCTTACTTGACCTGAAAAACACAGGAGAAAACAGTCAAGAATATAGGAGAAATCCACTGCCACAAATAGCAACTCATTTTGATGTAAGGAAAAAAATTCTTCCAGAATAGTATAATGGCTAATGACCTAGTCAGGAACACATTTCTGACTGTTCAGGTTAGTTACATGACTCTTTATTCAGCCTTTTATGTTCTCCACAGCTGGTTTTATAGCAATATGACTTCTAATTTTTCCTCAAACACTTAAGCCAGCTCTAATGTCTGTGGGAACATCAGGAGACTCTGATCCTCCCTCCCACTTTTCTTCTAATCTTGCATTTCACTTTGCCAAGGCACCAGCTTCTCACTCTGTTCCTACAACATCCCAGTTTACTGCTTCTCTCTCACCTCCCCTCCTTTCTAAACCCTTACATCAGCAAGAGAAAGACTCACCAGAGCTAAAGGTAACTACAACTCATGTGTGGATTGTTGCAATTCTTCATATCTAATAAATAACTGCAAGGCTAACACTGAGTTTGAACTTTTCAGATGTATTGTTTCCTTTACTAATATTATATAACATAGCACTTTGACTATTAAGTTAATCATCAAATGGATGACTTCTTCAAACAGAACACAAGGTAAAACTATAAGCATTAGGATACAATGAAATACCCTAAGAGACGAACACTGATCAGAATGCAGAAAGCCTTCAACTCAATTTCAAGTCCATACCAGGACATCAGTAATTCTTATTTAATAGAAAGGAACAGACAAGCAAATATTTAAGCACAGAGACACTAAGTAAAATTTGTAGTGTAAAAGTGTTTTCAATTTCAATCCAAAGCCTGGGAGAACAGTCATAAATTTCAAAAGGAGGCAGAGGGTCATATTCTAAACATCAGTACTGTCATTCACAGGCTGGACCAAAGATTATTTCCTCTTCAAGACTGCCCTTTCTATCAGCATTGCAGCTCTGTGGTAGAAGAATGAATTCTGGAAACCCTGTTGCTCCAGACAGACAAAGTCAGTTCCCAGTGCAGTTTAGACCCAAAGTAATTTCCATGGCTGACATCCAGAGAGTTCATTTGCTCATGAAAAGGAGAAAAAGTCATGTAAAAAGTTTGAGAAACCATGCTAGAGAAATGGATCATCACATCCGTGGTCAAAAAAGCCCCTAAAATATCTCTCTAAAAATCTACCACATTTTAGAGTGTGTGTTCACACTCAGATATAATGGACTTGGAGAAGTTCTAAAGTCCACCAAATCTGTTGGGTTTTTTCTAAAGTAGGGAAGAAACATAAGGGTTCTTTCCAGGACATGAATCTATTATAGATTTGGGTACAGTTCACCTCAAAGAAGGGGTAAAACACAGCATTACATTTGCTTGTGGAACTTTGAATAATGTATCAGTTGTACAGTGCTTTTGATGGGTACTTTTTGCTTACACTAACCAAGAAAATTCAGAAAATTCCTAATCTACACTGAAAATCTTTTCAGGTGATCCTGATAATCCTTGCTCATGTTTGATCATATCTTATTAATCCCAGCTGAAAACAGAAGAAATATCTGCAATGAAAGTTAAAAGATCTGCTCCTGGGAACCTCCTAAACAATGTCCTGCTTTACATTGGGCATGGCAAGACACTAATTGACCAGGAGAGATGTCTCCATCTTACAACACAACAGCCTGAGTACTGAGAAGAAATAGAAGGCTTAAGGGCTCCTTGTCGTTTTCAATTTAAAATCTGGATTATTTTTTTAAGTCTAAGGAACAGATTCCTTTATGAACTTATTCACTATTGAGTTTTCCATTTGAAAAGTCTTCAAAGGATTAGATAGAACATATTTTTTGCACAAAATTTTGGAAAATGATAGATTTATTTCCATCAAAAGATAAGCAAATATTTGTCAGCAGTCAACACTGGCTACATTGCCCAGATAGTTGCAGTATAAGTATAGCCAAGTTTTGGCTGTCATCAAGTTGAGAAGGAAGGGCATTTCTTATCCTCTTCTCTCTGTGAATGTCCATTATTAAAGCCTTCTTCCACCTGCTGCAGCAGAAAGAACATGAGACATTTCCAGGATTCAAATATCACAGGCAAAGGGAGGTTCTCCAGAGTTCTTTAGACAGTATACTGCTACTTTGGTGATTTTTTTTATGTGAAAATATATACGTGCACACATAAGTATATGTAAATATATATATATATATATATGTATGGAATGTGGCACAAATCTAAAGCATGAGCAGGGATTTGGGCAGTAGAATACAAGGAACTATTGGTGGCAAGTGCTACTTTTCTCCATGTTGGTGGGAGGGGTGTGTCCTCCAAAGGGAGAACTCTGAAGACACTTTCCAAGAGAAATCATGGTGTTTTCCTGTCTCCTTGGCCTCTCTTGATATCCATTTTTTTTCCTTGCTATTCACCCTTTTCTCCCCTAAGAGGGGAGTGTTCTGTTTTACCACATTCTACTGGCAAACATTCACAAATGCCAAACAAAAGGCTTTCAGTGTCAGCATTCCACTCCTCATATTCCATCAACTCTCCCCTGCCTCTGAGAATTCACATTTGCTGCACACACTCTGAAGAGCTGAGTTCTGACACGTATTTAGCTGATTGAGAGTGATGTTAACAGAGCAAGGACTTTCCCTTGAAGTATTTCCCATCAAGGATTTACTTGCTTTCTAAATGCAAATTTAAGGTCCATGCCCTGTTTAACAATAAGGAAGCAGTCATTGGTATTTCTCAGACAGTTTTTCTGCTCTGTGCTGTTGAACTTTTCTATATTATTAAACAAGCTACTTCAGTGGACATGCTTGCAATAGTTGTTCTTTCTCCAACTGCATACACTGTACTTAATTAATCTTTTAACCATTATGTGTAAGGGCATGTTTCTAAGCAGCAAACCCCAAGAAGATACAGTGGCAACAAGGAAGATATACCATATACTAATAGTACCATTATTTGCACCTGTAACACAATCTCTTTTTGTTATCAAGAAAAGCATGTCCACTTTGCATGTATGAATGAAGCAGCAAAAACCCCTTGCTGCTTCATTCTTAAACTCTCACTTGACACATTTTCTGTGGTTTTTCCAGGCTAATTTAAAGAGACAGATATTTGTTATGGGTAAGCCTCCTCGTAGCCCAGTGATGACTAAGAGATCCTGCAGCTCACCTGTCAGAGGTCACAGCTATTCACACAGGGTATGGTACTCACTGGATGCCCAGTGTGCAATAACAGCATTTCCATAGAAAAGGGGCTCACTGTCTACTCTTTCAGTATTTTGCTTTTGCCCAAGTGTCTCAGCATTATCAGTATGCTGCAGATCCTTCCTGTTGTGCTTCTGTGTGATGTCTGAGTAAAGCCAACAGGTCTGTGTGTGACAAAACATATTTTATAAATCCATTAGTGTATTGTATCTCTGCAGTACCGCATAGTATTTCCAGTGCTACAAGATGCAAGACAGCAATTTTCTTGACATTTCCCCTGTGTTCTTCTAAATTACTCCTCTATTTCAAAGCATTTCTACTTTTTTAATGTTACAGCTTTTAAGAGTCAAAAAGTTTTACTTCATTGCATATATACAGGCTGAATTTTGTTCTTATGAACCCATGTCTTCTTCTCAAAATGTTTTGTTGCTGCTTTATTATGTTGATTCACTATTGTCCTTCTTATCCAAGCACTGCTATTCCAATGTCATACTCTGTAGCCTTTCCCTTCATACCTGTTATACAGCATTAACATGACTGTAACAGTTTTACATAGCCAGAAAGACAGAATGATAACCAAAAAAGGCCTAAGATACATGAGAATCAGAATTTATGTGTTATGTTTTACTTTTAGTTTAGGACTAAACATTCTTAAAATTTGGCTCTTAAAATTTGGGATTAACTGTTTTCCATGCTGTTGCTGCCAGTTTTAGATCATCATCTTCCTCTTTTTTTTCAAATTTTAATTTTAAGGTACACAGGTTTATGGAACTGTTTGAAGTTTTGCCTTTTTGGCAGGCCTCTGTTTGCTACCAGATCTGAGGGACCATGACTTTCTTCACTACTGAAGGGGACAAATTACAGGAAGGCTAGGATTCTTGTAGCAGCAGATCAACAACATTCCAAAGAAAGTCCAACTGGTAATAAGATCCATAAAAAAGAGATTGAGTCCTATTTTAATTTTTTATGTTTCTCTAAATGAATGACAATCAGTCTATTAAGTGGACTATATTGGTCAGTGCTTAGTACATTTATGTCTTTAATTCCAAAAGCACAAGAATGCAAGTTGTGTACACAAGAATGCAAGTTCTGTACACACAGACACCTTGTCTGCGTGTACAGAACTATGTAGAACTATTATATACAAGTGCATATCAATCTTAACCAAAAATCAGCTTTACACCTGGGACCATTGACTTCACTTTTAATGTTTTCTGGGATTAGGCCCTACATTTTTTTTCCCAAGAAACAGGATAGTGTAGTGAACTGAGCCATAGTTGAAAACTAGAAATCGTAAGTACCAAGAGTTACCCATGGGGTGGTGCATTTCATGACATCTCTTGATCACACTTAGCCAGATCTTGCAACAGTTCCCATTCTAGCCAATGCCACTCTATATGGGAATGAGAGCTTAGGGAAAGAAAACAGAAAGCTTGTTATCAGCAGGGGTACTATTGAGGAATGCATTCAGATAGAGAGCAAGCTCCAAGGTCCTCCTGATAAGACACAGCATAGATAACTTCACCCTAGTTTTTCCAGATACTAATTCTGGCAAACTTTTCTCTGCAGGACTAACACTGAGCTGAAAATCTTCACTCACTTTAATTTACTTTCATCTCTTTCTACAGTAGTTAACTAGTTATAAAACATGTTAAAGCACTGAAGCATATGCAGGAAAAAAAGATAGTATTGACCTACTTAATTTCTTCCTGGCTTGGTGTATGTTCAAAGCAGGAAATCACTTGTAGTATTGTTTAGAATATTTACTTGTATTGTTAGCAAGAAAAATCTCTAAACTCAGCATCTCTGATTTGACATTCAGTTCAGTTGCAACTTACCTGATGTAAGATTAGCAGAGAACAGGATCAGATTCCAGTCTGAATACCAAGCAATCTGCCTAGTGGAATGCTCTCTTCTTGCTTGACAGGTCAAGGGAGTTTTTTTGTTGAAGGGAGTTTTCTGGGAACTGAACTGTCTGATCTCTAGTCTGTCTTGTTCAGTACTTCAATAAAAGATATCCATCTTTCTTGTACACTATCAGAGGAGAGTTAAACAAGAGAGAGAAGACAGTCAAAGAGAATAAACAAATCTTCTGGGACTTTGAAAACCTCTTTCCCACCTAGCTGTCATTTATACAGATAAAAGTTCTGTAGTGTGTCTGTAATGCCTGCATCTTTAGGCACCTTTTAAAAACTATATAGACTGTAAAGGTATAGGGAGGATGTTAACAGCATTTTATGCGTATACAAAATATACACACAAAAATATGAGGAAAAGAAATTTAACTACTTCAGTTTCACCTGGAAATGTTGGGGGGTGGGGTGGGAGGTGAGAAGAAAGCTCGTGCATTTGAATGTTCAGTTGATATCATCAGACTGTGGCTCTAATGGAGGACTCTGTTCAGGAGTAAACTGAAACAAGATGAACTGAAAGCTTCCCAAGTCAAACTTGGGAAAGAAAGAACCATGGAGCCATAAGACAAGGCCCCCTGGCTTCAAGATCAGTTTATTCAGTTTATGAAAGGAAGTGCTATGAGTTGTGTTTGATATCCACACTCCCAGATAGATATGGTTCCCAGACTTGGATCAGACCGTCAGGCTCTACAGCACAACTGTGGGGCATCCTCAGTCAACAAAGAACATGATCACTCCTCACATCAAGAGCTCTTCCAGGCAGCTGGTCCTGTGCTGTTTCTGGCCTCATCCAGATCCTAATGAGTAGAAAATCAATGTCTATTGAATAGCAGGATATGGTTTCTGTGGGAGGTTAATGTTTTTCATTTCCATTGTGTTGGATATTAGTGGTAGGTCATGGTCAATTAAGAAGGAAGGCAATTTCTTTGACAAAGTTTGCACTGGAAATACAAATTACCTTTTTCTCTGAAGTGAAAGTGTTAATTGTGACTTTCACACAATTACATGCATACTTTCAAAACCTCTTTCTGCTCTTTGCTTCCCAGCAGCCTGCATGGCTTTGTGTTCCCCCTAGAGATGGAACAGAATTCATTAAAGCATAGCATGTTATGGCTGCCAAGTAGCACTGTGTATGACTATGTGTGTATGTGTGTGTGTGTGTGTATGTAACTTGGTATGTTGCTTATCTATGAATATTCTAAATTCTGCCATTATGCATGGGAAATTTCTGCTTATCTAGAAATATACATCACCCAACGAACGTGTAATGCTCATTAGTTGCATCTGATTTTTCTAATGTTTTTTCTGTTTCATGGTGAAGAGACAGGAGGGTTTTATTCCTACTTTCTACTATACCATAAATAGAATGGACTGCTAATAAAGTTCACTGTTGTGTTTTAGCTTTTATTATGTCCTCCAAAAATCAGATCTTTAAACCAGCCAGGATATTTTTTGCTTGCCATGTCTCTAAAGATTTTACTGTGATTTGGAGAGGGGCAGGAAGGGTGTTGTTTTCCACAAGGTAGAGGAAGAACTCTCAAGCAACTATGTATCATGCCCCTATCCAGCTATTTGCATCCTAGACTTTAAATCTTTATTACATTTCAAATAATTTCATTTCAGCCACAGCGCCCTGTGCTTGCTCATGAAAACACACACAGTGGGGGGGAACCGTAAGTATACTTCTTGTCTTCTAAACCAAAACTTAACACTTAAGCAATAGTCAGCACGTTATCAAATATTTTGTTAACCCACAAAGTACAACAATAGAGAAGTTTCAGAAATTAACAGATCAGTGCATAATGTAGGAAGATATCCAAGAAGGTTCCAGGGGGCAAAGCCTTACTTGTTTAATTCACATCAAATGAAGACATGCCAACCTACAGTTCTCCGTTGTTTACACGTAAAAAGAATAATTTTGTAAAATAAAGTTTTGCTTTTTTTTATTTTCTCCATTTTTACATCTCAGCAGAATGCCAGTTAAAGATTTAACATTGATTCAACCCACCTGCTTTGCTGATTTGAGAGAAATTATGCAGGAAGAGAAAGAAAAAAGTAGCTTGATAAGGTTGATCACAGGAACATAGATTCACACTCTTGTGTGTAACATAAGTGTGCAGTTAAAAAATCAGGCATAAGAAGCCCTTTCTGAAAACTGGAGAAGAACCTAGATCTCAAGTCTTATTTTCATAAACGATGTTACTTGAGATAAACGCTGTAAGGCAATTTCACTGCTGAATGTTAAAATACCAGACTGGTGCAAGATTGTTTCGATTCCCTGCCCCCTCACCCTCTCCAGTCTTGCAGTGGGGTCCTTGGTGGTCACTGGAACCAGCAACCCTTCTCCCTCCAGACACAGAGCACTTCAGAGTATGTCCTATTAAGTGGATTGTTCTAAATGTAGCTACAGCTCAGCATTTTTAAATGTTTGAAAGTTTACCTGTCACTCACTTGTAGAAATGGTGAGAGAGAAGAGAGGGACAAAAAGTTGCCAAATAACTGGACTACAGATATTATCTAATGAAAATTGGATATTTTGGCCTCAATTTCACTAAAATCACAAGTTCCTGTTGGTTTTGTTGAGAATCCTGAAGCACCTAACTCTGTTTTGTAAGCAATAATTAAACTATACTGAAAAAAAAAAGTAATTTATGACTTTTTATTTATGACAAAATATTCTTTGCCTTGAATATATATTCTATCAGTGCTGTAAATTGGAGCAGATTTTTCATACTTGAGAAAAATTCAAATTAGAAAAGAGAGAATAAAATTACTACAAAGGAGTTATTAAATTGATTATGGAGAAATGACTAAGATAAGATTTCTAAAGAGTGCTATGGGGGAAGTTCTTGTAAGTGTATTTGAGTAATTGGCTTGAATTCTATTCACGACAAATTACATCTTCAACTCTTCTGTCTTCAGAAGCTCTACTTAAGTAGTCTTGAAATATCATGGTAGCTCTGCTTTCCTGGAATAATGATAAGCATGACAGAAAATGTTATTGCCATTTAATTTTTTGCAGATTGTCCTTACTCCTGCTACACAAATTACTGACCACGATTGCTTAAACAACCAGTGCTGTTCCATTTTGATAGTGTGATTAAAATATATAATTAGGCTTTACAGGTTTGGGAGGTAACTGCCAGTCACAAAAAATCAACTTTAAAATCTTTTTTTTTTTTTTTTGATGGAACAGTGTCTTTTTTTTCTACAAACCAACAAGGTGAAATGTAGTTTTTTCCAGATGACCATCTTTGCACTAGGCCCAGAACCAGTCTGTACATAGGATTTTTGAATGTGACTTTCAGGAGCAATACTTTTTTTACAGGAATAAATATTTCATGAAAACTCTGCCTGAATGATACAGAGCAGTATCAAAACATTAAAGGGGGAGTTTTGTTTTTATTGTGGGAAGTGTATATGGCAATAAGAGTTTAAAGTTAACAGGGAAAAATGGATTTCATTATGTTTTGTTTCCATATTTTGAAATGAAAACTATTTCTTCTGCACAATTTCTGCAGTGGTACCTTTACATGCAATCACTCATAGCTGGGGCACAGGCAGTGAGAAAAAGACACATGCTGGCTGGGCAGGACTTGGGCTTTTCCAGTCCCACCTGTGGGCTGTCAGCACCTTCACTTCCCCCTGTTAGAGTTTACTGCCTTTCTTTCCATTCCAAGATAGTCAATTAAAAGCTGACAAGGAATGAAAGATAGCAAATTTAGTAATCTCATACCTCTTTCCATTTATCCACCTCAGATCCTTCTACCCTGCAGCCCCTGGCTGAGGGTAGAGGTACAAGTTAGTGTCTGAATTGACAGTGTTTGAGTTTCCATCCTTATGTCCCCTGGTTTGATTCAAGCCTCTCCATCACTCTCCGGGATTTGGGTTTATATATATATATCAGGGGCAGTTTTAACAAGGGAAGGAGTTAGGGCTGTATGTTTCCAGATAGCAATTAGTTTCCACCTTCCCCACAGAAGAAGGCACAGTTTTTACATTCAGTGGTCCTATGGTGCCAAGTCAAACCCTAGAAATTGCTACTGAGGAGCCCCTGGAGGTTCCCAGGCACAGTATGAATAAGCCCCTCTCGTGAGCACTGTCCTGCAACTCCAGAGGGGTGTCAGACACCTTAATTATGGCACCTTGCTCTGCTAGGGCAGAGAATGCATCCACTACGTTCATAAAAGTTTAAACCCGCTCCTTTGCTTCAGCAAAGGTGCAAAAACTCTTACTTCTTTTTAAAATGCATCATTTGTCCTATTTAAGGTTTCAGGCTCTATATAACTATACTCCTAGGAACGAAGATGAATTGGAGCTCAGAGAGGGAGATGTCATTGATGTGATGGAAAAGTGTGATGATGGATGGTTTGTGGGTATGTTCTAATTGGTTGCCTTTTCATTTATTTTTTTCTTCCTGACATTTGCCATGCTCTTTGCTTGGTGTCTTTTAAACAAATCATTCTTTGGTACTCAGTGTAATGTGAACCTGGCTTTATCAGGAGAAATCCCAACCAATATACACCAAAATTAGAGGGTGATTTTTCACTCGTGTCTTTCGCAACTGATCAATACAAATTGACATATGCCTCCAGTTTGTTGTACAGCACTTTTATCATTCTCATGTGGCACAAAATGTATTATTATGTATTACTGTTCTCTTTATAAAGACCAGGTAACCTAAAACTTACTTGCATTCATGCACCTACAGAATTGACTACTTGTGTTACTGAATGAACAGAGATTTCATAACTAGAGTTAGACAAGGAAGGTGGCTTAATCATTCCACAAAGCCTCATGCGCACAGTGGCTGACAATCTCGTAACTAGTCCTCAGCATTTCAAAAATTCAGATTATTTAAATAGACCTGATATTGTTGAAATTGAATTATTTCTCTGTACCAAGTCAAAATTTTAGCGCAGCTTTTAATCAGGCCTAACAATTTAACCAAATATGTCCCCTTATTTGGTTTTTCCTTTTTGCAGTTAAAATTTGTTAAAACTCACAAATGAAATTGAAAATAAGTTTTTTCAGTAATAATGTAAAGAACTGTAGATATTTCTGTTCGTGCAATGTGAAACAAAAACTTAAAGGCCATGCTTACATAGTGATTTCCTGTTGTTATTCCCATCTTTCATCTATTGCTTCTAATTTCAGGAACCTCAAGAAGAACCAAATTCTTTGGTACTTTCCCTGGGAACTATGTCAAGAGGCTGTGAATTTTTTTTCCTACTTATTTATGCTGCATCTCTGCAACACATCTGCATAAAGCTGCTAGAAAACATGCTACTCTGCCCTTCAGTTTTCTTGCTTGCAGTCTCAAATAGAGGCCATCTAGTTCATCCTCATCCCATCCCACCTGCCAAACCGTTCCAGCAGTATTACAGCAACGACCACCGTGTGAATAACTAAGTTTTTCTGAAACAAGAAATTACATTTAAATACTCCCTGCTTTCAAGTCTTTTAATTCGAAACAATAGGAGAAGCCTGGTGACAGGTACACAGATGAATTGCCATGGGGAGAAGCGGGGAGTGGGGGGATGAGAAGGAGGAGAAACTGTTCTTTGTGTGGACACCTGTGGTACTATCATGAAGCCTGGTGGGATGTTTTGAGCATGCATGCAGCACAGGGGGAAGTTGCTGTTTACTATTTTTTAAAAAAAAAAATTGTTTGAGTTTCCACATTTTTATTAGCTTGGCAGCATTTGTTGCTTTCACTTTGCTGTATCACAGGTTTGCCTATTGTACTGGTTTACAATGTATGACAAATTATAATATAGATTTTTTGCCTGCACTTGTATGTTGTAACATATACACAGTGATTGTAAAATCTCAAGCAAGCATAGTGAAAAATGAACGAACTGCAAGTGTTCTGTATGGGTGCAATGGTATTGGCTAAACCTTTTTTTGTTGTTTTTCTTTCCCTGATAAAGCTGTAGTGTTTCTGTTAAAAGGTAAGGAGTACAAAAGGCATAAAACCTTGGGAAGGAGGATTTGATGAAGAGGCAGACAATGATATAAGCATAGACAATAATAACCTGCTACTGAGGCCTGAGATTAAATGGCTGTAATCAAAAGGCTGTGATAGTGACCGACTTGAAATTTGAGAGGTTAGTATTTTTACGTACCACAGGAGTTTTAAGCAGCAGGAAGTAAACAGTGTTAGTGCAAAGGGTTGTTGGTTTGTTTTGCTTTTCTCTAACATAGCCACCTGAAAAATATTCACAACTATCATGTAATGATTTACTTCACTATATATATATGTATGTTAACTAAACCTGAGTTACACATTCTTTTTAGGAATTTAATACAAGGGAAAAAAAGAGTCACAAGTATTAAAACTGATACATTTTTAGAGGGTGTTTGTTGGCTTGGTTTTTTTCCTGAAGTGAAACAAGGATTTCAAATTACACATTTTCCATAAGCAAAGGTAAGAATAACTAGCAAATGAAATTAAGGCACAGGATGATAATGGCTTCATAAAAATAAAAATTTAAATTTGGTTTCTTCAGCACCTTATAGATGGCAAAAGCTTCTACTGCATTTCTCATGGGTAAAGGTTTGAAATTATCAAAATGTATGTAGTCTCTGTAGCATTTTGTATATATGTTTGCTTTTTTGTACAGAGCCATTTGGTTGTTGATTTTTAAAAAAATACTTTCCTAATTTGATCTTTGCCCTCTTCACCTACACAACATTTCAAGGCATATTACTTTTCTTGCTCTATTTACCATAAGCACATCAGGATAGTGCAATTCTGTAAGATAGCATTTTATGCAAAATTTTATTAATTAAAATATGGTTTACCAGCCAAATCTAAATGTACATATGTCTTTATTACTGAGAAATGTCATTAAGACAAAGGTAAAGAAACATCTTTGTGCAGCATACCTTTATTATTGCAGATTTCATGGCAAAAGCTTTATATTCAAAGGCTTTCAATTTTAAACTAGATCTGCATGCAGCTTTGCTGTGAGATTATTACCTATCTTTGATGCCATTTATGATTGAATACTTAAATAACTGTTGCCTGTGATATTTAAAAAGTACTGTTTCTACTCTGTAACTGATTTTAGAAAAATACAAGTTTTTCATACCTGGCTTTCAGGTAACTGACTTTGAATTCCTACAAGCAAAAGGTCTCTGTGGTTTTTTTCTTGAATAGACTTCTAATAAATTTTGCTTGGAGTACACAACTGTTTCCCGACATCATTTCTCAAAATAGATATAAAGTGCTTCACTCTTCAAATTCACATGCAGATATTTTTTTTTAAGATTTTTTTCCACTACCCACATGCACTTGTTACACCTATACATATGGGCAACTAGCACAGCTCTCAGTCAGCCCACTTTAGTGTCACCCCTAAAATACTAAACTCCAAAAGTAACAGTCTGAACTTTCTGCATTGTGAGTGGTAATCTGAGATAGGGGTTTTTGTTGCCATATCCCCCCTTCACTCCAGAAGCACAAAGGTAAACCACACAGAGACAAACCCTTTATACATAACAAAAGTTCCCACATCCTATTCCTTCAACAAAAGCAAAACAAGGACTCCTCTGTAACATGACAGCATAGGAGCAAGATTTGAGGAAAATAGAGATTTCTGGGGCAGCATGTTACACTTGGGACTTTACCTGCAAAACTAAGTTATCCCATAGCAATGTCTCTGTCTGGCAAGGAGCAAGTATTCAAACAAAAGCAAAACTTCCATCAAGCAGCCAAGTAAGCAAGCAGTGGCATCTATTATTTTTATTTTTTTTTCCCCACTGGCTCTAGTGCCTCAGAGTAACTTTTTGGTCCCTCTTCATTTCTGATTACCTCTGAAAATGGTAACTTCCTCTACAGGAAGGCTAAAATCAGGGGGCTGCTATTAAAACTCCAGCAGCTAAACTCCTTTGCCAAAGTAAATACTGCCACTGCTGGGAGTGCCTGCAATTTGGAAAAGGCCTAATGTAGTCAGTACTGTTACCATTGAGGTAAATGTGCCCTTCTAGTTTTAAGCTACCTTAAACTCACCAAATGCTGCTCGTCTTACAGCCCTATGTCCTATCTGTTTCCTGGGTGACACATTGCAGGGTCTAGGACACGAGTGCAGCACTGATTTGTGCCATATAACTGCAAATACTGTAAGAAGTAGGAAGTGCTGTGCTTTAGTAGTCTTTTTCTAAGAGTTAACCTAATAACATTAACTGGTAGGTGTAATCTCACTAATATAAAAAAAAATCTGGGTGGTTAAGGGTCTGAGTGGTTAAAGGGTAAAATAGCATCCTCTTTGCAAAGGGGGTGAAAAAAGGAAAAGGATAAGTCATTGTAATATGAATAGCAAGGCACTGGCACTTCAGGAAAAAATTGTATGCTAAAGGTTTAGTCAAAAAGTATAGAAATATTAAAGCCGTGTCCATGTAAACCAACTATATTCAAATAGGCTGTTCCTACACTATTTAAGGAACAGACTGGAGGATGTTTTGAGCTGCCGTGTATAATACTTGTATAATCCCCTATAAATTCATGGAGGAGACCCCACAGGACTAGGCAGTGCTTTGTCCATAAAGCCAGAGGAACAGAGAGCTGGGGAATTAGAGGCCAGCTAGTTTAGTATCTAGGATGAGACCAGAACAAATCAATTTCAAGCCACAGATATTCACAGATTTTTTTTCTATTAAATTATAAGCCAATTTCCCTTTACCCTGTCAGGATATGTAGCACACGTTTTGATTTTTATTAGGATTTTCTTTTAGTGCCACGACATGGCAGCTGTGTTAGCAGACTAAGAAAAGTCTGTGTCAGCCCACACGAAATCGAGTTTGTTACAGAGTTGTGCTACATTAAAGATAAATTCCTAAGGTATCAAACACATAAGTGTCCCTAAAAAAAGCAATAGACTCCACTGCCTACGCTGCAGTGAGCCACGTGTTTGCTGTTGAGGCAAAGGCCTCTTAAAACAAGAAAGCTCGTAAGATACCAGCAAGCCAGGGAGACCAATTCATGAGCAGTTCAGGGTAATGATCTATATCCTGGGCTCAGTGAAGGGTCACCCCAGCAAGTTTAACATTCTGTCACCTGTGCCAAAGCCAAGCCAAGCCAAGCCAAGCACGCTGCCATTCTGCAATGCCCGGTATTTACTCGCTGCCTTTTAACTCCTGATGTACAGACCCAGGACAGGAACATGAGGTGCTTCCTATGCCTTTGAAAAAGTGGTGCACAAGCCAATAAGAGTCTGGAAACATGAGGTCAGTAGCTCGAGAAGGACCTTAGGTCATTGCTAAGTATATTCCCTTATAGCATTTATAGTAACATGGTGAAACCCTGCCTTTGCGCCACTTAATAGCAAACTCCATTGAAGTCAACTGGTCCCACAGTATTGGTGATACAGTTTCTATGCTAGTTTGAAAAGAAAATTGCCTAAGAGAAGCAATTGAATGTCTGATTTGGTTTGGCTTTATTATATTGAAAAGTATGAGTGCAGAGACCAGAAACCACTTTAACTGGTCCCGCTACACAGCACAGCAGACAGTTCCTTTGGTTCCTCTAGTAACTAACTGGCAAGTTAACTTAAAGTTAAATCCTATGCAGCTGCAAAGCTGCAGAAGCATATTGAAAGGGCCAATAATTACATTTTTAAGCCTATTTATACAGCAGAACCCTTTGTTTCATTTACCAGATATCAATCAGGCCAAGACCTCGATACACCCATTTTACAGAGCAGGGAAACTGCCAGACCAACATGTGTACTAGTGTATACAGTAAGCAGGAATGATTAATTTAATAAGGCTTTATCCTGCAACTCTACTGGTAATCAATCAGTATCATGGTATTTATTTTAACTGGATGCAAAAAAATGCCACTTTACTTTAATCCTCCTCTCAATGGCCAGATAGATACAGTTCTAAAGTCCTAGCTAAAATCTGCCTAATAGAATCTATTATTCTCCTCAATATAGTGAAGTCACATTGCTTTAAAAATTAGAGATATTTTTATATATATACATATATGTCTATGCAGAATATGGCAGAAACCCATGGAAAGGGAAAGAAAAGAATGAATTAATTCCAGCTTGCAGTACTCCAAGTTACATGCTATTTAGGCAAGGGAAAACAATACATGTGACATATAGGCTCTCATTCAAGTACTATGTGCCTCCTCTGAAACACAAAAAGAATAACAGAAGTTTCTAGGTTAATTTGCAGTGATGAAGCCAGGGAAGAGCCTGAACAACCCTGCAGGTACAAATTTTTAGAGTAAACTGAATGCTTAGTAGCACTGTGTGCAGAAGTTCATCAGCAGCTCTGCACCCAAAACTCCCAACTCCGGTTTTAATTGCATCAATGTGAACCCCATATATAAAGTATTACAAATTGTGACTGGTAGTATATAGCTTCTATTTCTTCTAGAGTCAGATAGAAGAAGCAAAGTTTGGTGTTAATAGTCTATTGAATATTACCAGAAAGTAGAAAGCATTCTGACTAAAACAGTTCTAATTCCTATAAAAAAATATCCCATAGCAATTTTTGAGTAGTCTTTGTATAGTGATGTCACATCAAATCATAGATCAAGTATGCAGAGCGTTCTACTCCAGCAGAAGGGCATTACCTCACAAGTGACATCATAGGAAAAAAAAAAAAAAAGTGTTGCCTTACAGCAAGATATGCGTTGCTAGGTTTATCCTAAGTACAGATACTCACATCTCAACAATTTATGTTTCTTGCTGCCAACATAAATAACAAACTTGGAAGCTGTTATTTCATCACTCACATGCATGCACAGCAATCTTCCCACATTTTCCATCCATCAGAGAAATCAGTGAACCACTTTGAAAAAATACCCCAAGAAAAATGTAATTATTTATTTCTGCTAGTGAAGAATTACCAAAGAGTTACACACAATGACTCTTGATACTTCCTTCCAAAAAAAGAGGAACACTTCTCTGTCCAAGCCACTGTTTCCCTTTGCAAGAGGGGACCCATATACTCACATGGGTGCACAATGGGTGCCTATCTTTAGCTCCAACTGATTTGAACAGTAGTCTGTTATTTCAATATCCTAAAGGATCTGGCCCCTTAAGACTTTCTTGGCTATCTGACATTAAAATGAAATTGAAGCATTTTAATTCAAGGCTTTCTACAGGCATCACTTAAAGACCAGGGACTTTAGTATTAAAATAATACTGAAGCCTTCAGTTGTTTGCATCAAGACTTTTTCAACACAAGTTTAAGCATACAACTGAAACTAGGACTGCAGATGGGGAACAGTGAAGAGGCTGAACATGTCGTTCTAACTGGGTCATCACACTGCTTCTGTAGCTGTGATTTGCTAGATAAACCCCAAGCATGCAGTGACCCAGCTCATGCTTCCTCAGGTTAAGGCTCCAAACTGTAATGTGAAACACGTACAAATACCATCTGGCTCAAGACCCGCTGAAGGCTTTTCTTACACTACCACTGATTCATTTGTTATAGATAGGGGGCTTTTCACAAGTAACTGGAAATATTTGAACAGGTGAGAATCAGCCCTTCCTCCTTCAACCATAAAAGTGAAAGAATGGATGTATTCAATACATCTGAAGTGGTGGAGGGAGGTAATTATATGCCCCCAAAGAGTTCTAGTAACTATTTATAGATTCACTTCATCAGCTCCTGCAAACTGCTCCAAGGTACAAGGCACAAAGCAGCACTACACACAATCTGGAGCAGAAGTCTGAAAGCCATATGCCATCAAATCTATAGGGAAACAACTAGGACACAAAAAACCCCTCTGCTAGCCACAAATCATAGAATGCTTTGGGGACCCTAAAGATCATCTCACTACAACCCCCCTGCATAGGCAGGGACACCTCCCACCAGACCAGGTTGGTCACAGCCCCATGAACCTGGCCTTGAACACTTCCACACATGCATCATCCACAGCCTCCTTGGGCAGCCTGTTCCAGTGTCTCATCACCCTCACACTAAAGAACATTCTTCCTAATGTCTAGCCTAAATCCATCCTCTCCTGGTTTAAATCCATTAATCCTTGTCCTATTACTATATGCCCTTGCAAAAAGTCCCTCTCCAGCTTTTCTGTGGGCCCTCCACAAGTTCCCTGTGCAACCAGTTCCAGTGATCACTACCATCATAGTGAAATATTTTTTCCCAATATATAACCTAAATCTCCCCTCTTCCGATTTAAAAAATTACCCCTCATCCAATAACTACACACCCTTGTAAGAAGTCCCTTCCCAGCCTTCCTGTAGGCTGCGTCAGGTACTGGAAGGCCACTGTAAGGTCTCCTCGAAACCTTCTCCAGGCTGAGCAGCCCCAGCTCTCTCAGCCTGTCTTCATAGCAGAGCTGCTCCAGGCCTCTCATTAGCTTCATGGCTCTCCTCTGGACTCGCTCCTTGTCCTTCCTGTGTTGGGTGCTCCAGAACCAGACACAGTACCTCAGGTAGGGTCTCATGAGAGCTGCATGGAGGGGGACAATCACCTCCCTTGACCTGCTGGCTACGGTTCCTTTATGCAGCTCAGGATAATGTTGGCTTTCTGGGCTGCAAGTGCATATTGCATGAGATGTTGACCTTCTCATCAGCCAACATCCACAAGTCCTTCACCTCAGGGCTGTTTGGGATTGCCCCACCTTGCAATCCCAAGGACCTGGCACATGGCCATACCTGTGTTCTGAATCAAGCACACTGCTATAGAGGAGTGCAAAATTTTTGTGCCTACCATTTAAATCAGAAGGAGCTCTAAAGAAGAACAGTCAGAGAAAGGAACTGGCCCAAACCTACACCAGCATGAGCTAATAATTTCAGATTATCGCAGTTTTAATTACAAAACTGATGGGTTTAAAATGGTTACAGAAAACTGTCTTTTCAGTAATATCCCGAAACTCCTGTTTACTACCCAAGTTTGCTTATTTTTTTACAACACACTTTGCCTTTGTTCTCCATTTGCAATTTCATTACATGGGCATAAGTAGTGCAGGCTTCAAAACAGGAATCAGCTTTCTGCAGCTTATTGTACAGCACTCATCCTAAGAGGGCCTTGGTCTTGGCCATTGCCTTAATACAGGGGAGGAAAAAATCACTAGATTGAAATAACTGTGTCACCTATTTATAGACATATTCACAGGCACATCCTGTTCCTTAGGTACAGACACAAGAGATGTTTCAGAAATACAGGTTATGTTAGTCTTCCCACCGTACACCCCCACCCCGAAAAAAAACCATAAAATAACCCAAGCAAGCAAAAAGAACTCCAAACACAAAAGAGAGGCAGACTGGTCACTTGATTACTGGTGGAGAAAGAGCAGTCCAATTTGGGACATCAGAGGCAGATGAGCCCAGAGAGAGCTGTTTCAGGCCCAGAAACAGGATACTGTGTCTATTTCATGAAGCCAGCCTTCCCAACCTTCTTGCTTCTCCTCGTCCACCCATGAATGGTCTATCCCCAGAAAAGCCTGCAAAAGTCAGACTAGCTGGGAAGAGAGAAGAACAAGATCTATGGGCAAGGATACAAACTGCTATGGCAAGTTGAACAGAAATTGCTGTAACTAATAGACAGGCAAGAGAAAAATTCAATCTTCAGGGAAACTTTTTTGCATTTCTAAGTATTTTTCTGGTTTGGGTTTTTGGTTTGGTTTTCTTGGGGGTGGGGGGTTGGGTAGGGATGTGGTGGGGTCTTGGTAAAGATTGTAAGTAAAGACGTTTCCAGATCTTCAGTTCCAGGTAGATTTTTTTTTTACTCACATTTCAAAGTACTAGCAGTATATACCATGATTTACTGTCTACACGTTGTAGAGAGAGGATTATCCTTCATAAAAATTAAGAGGAATGACAGTCAAATTCTGGGCTGGGTTTCTACAGTACTAGAAAACTTCAAAAATCCCCAGCTACAATATGAATTATATTAAGTCACCATATGCTGAAGTATGGCAATATTGCATGTTTGAATAACAGTTTTAAGACTGCATGTCTGACAGCTTTCACATTGACCATTTTAAATTTTAAATTACGTGTCAATAAAGCTGAGAAGTTTGTCCTAGTTGCATTTCTGCTGGGTTTGTTCCTGCTGTGGTTTTATCTTTTCTCATGATACAACCAGCTTTGGCAAATGTTTTCTCTAACCTGTGCACTTATTCCTGCCTTCACTGAGCAAAAGCAAGCAAAAAGACCAATCTGCTCATGTGTGAAATGCATAATTACCTACTTCCATTCAGTGTTTTTGGTGATAAGAAACTAATTCATGGGCGTGGACAATCCTACAGTGTCCTTTTAAAAGACAGAGAGAAATCTAAGTGTGTAATGAGGAAAACACTTCAAATGTAAGCTAAATTTAAGCATTACGCCTGAGTAACTACAGTGTGCGTCAGGACCCTGGGATCCAGCTTTGTGGCTTGCTGCATTCTGAAACTGCTGATCTCTGGCTCAGGGCCCACCTTCCACTTAAAACAGAATTCCAGATCTGTCTTTCAGCTGTTGCCGTTTGTCACGACCCAATAAACATGGCTAATGCTTCCATAGCAACTGCTCTTAAAATGCTAAACCCAAGCCACAAAGTGAAAGAACGATAGATATCGAAAATGCAGCACTTTATGGAATGTAAGAAGACAATTTTACATTAAAAGATATTCTGATGCCTGTTTCTTAGAGAAAAATATTAAGAGGTTTTGCCACTTGGACTACAAATGACTGTGGCCTTACATGCGACCTCTTTTGTTTGTGTATGAAGTGTCAACTCCTGCGAGTCCATAAAATAGATCAAGATATTGATCTAAAAGATTGACACATGCATTGGAGAAACCCTGGACTGCCCTACACTTAGAAAAATGCATGTATTCTTTCAGGTTTAAGGGAGAATATTTTTTTTTCTTCCTTCTAAGCTTCCCCTACAGAGATTTTGGGTCAGCAGACCAACACAAAATAACTGTAATTACATCTTTCTCTCATACACAAATGCACACAAACACACAGAGAACAGTCAATGGAAAAAACTGTCAACTTCAGTGATACAGAACAAGCCACCATGGACCATAGCGCAAGTCCTTATGGTCTCCTCCTGCCCTACAAGCCTCCAAAAACCTGCAGAAAGTCCAAGAGAAACAACAGGGTCACACTCTTAATGGCATTCATGCTATTGGAGTACAGTTAGGAACAAGTACTTTGCACTGCTCTGCTAAATTTGAAGACTCCTATCAAACAGGACTGTTTCACAGCTGAGAATAAAAACACAGACCAAAAAGAGCATCTTAGAATGAAAACTTGGAGAAACTTCAGAAGAAGCCCCAGACAGGATGGGCAGCTTTGTTTCCTACCTTCTATACAGGTACTTGGTAGTAGCATTCTTACATTTTTATTATCTGTTACTTACAATGGAAGTCCTTCTCAATAAGCCAAAAGCAAGTTAATAATTTTTAAATTATAGACAGGAAAAAAAGAGTAAAAACAATACAACACTACTTTAGAGATCATCTAGAAGAAAGGTAAAGCTTAGACCAGGAATAAAGTACAAATCACAACCATATACTCATGAACGTTTTCTTCTTTACTAAGACATCAGTTCCTTTCTCAATACTTCAATTCAGATCTTTTTCCAGAGATAAACTTCCACTGACAAAAATAAACTAGAAGACTGGAGAAAACATATACACATACAAGTGTTTCCATGGGGAGAGACATACCTACCACTACACACAGGATCTTGAGCTCACAGTATTACCACTCCAAGAAGGACAAACTATCTCTTATCATCCAGAAATGACTAGAAGAAATGTTAATCTCCTCAAAGAGCAGCCTTTCCTAAAGTAGCACTGCTACTACCTCCTGCCTGACAGTTTTCTCTAGTCACACAGTTATGGATCTGTTCTTAACATCTTGAACTTTGAAAAATTCTCTGAAATTTTTGTCACATCAAGAGCTACTGAATAAAACCATCTTCTCCTCCAGTAGCAGTATAGGTATTCTCCCCACAAATATTCCTTTCCTGTAATTTACCTTTTTTCTTGATTAGTTAAGGAGTAGAAGAATGCTAATTCTGCAGGGTTTGTAGTCACTTAACATCAAAGATAACACTGTTAAAAGGGCAGCCTATGTTCCTATAAACTAATATAGCAGGGGCATCCTACAGCATTCTGTACCAGTCATTAGTCACTAATGGTTATACAGTAATTTCAGCATTATCAGTTAACATAGCCCCTCCACTTCCACTGCCCATTTCCCTGATCCCTGACTGTCACATAGCTGCTTTGTTTCTGCGCATTGCCAAGACTTGCATCATGTAACCCAGCAGAAGTAGAGATGTATGATTAGCTACCACTGGTATACTACAATCACTTGTATGTTTATTTTGACCTGCACACAGGCAACCCTCCTGTTTTCAGCCCACACAGCCAGGCAAAGTATTACAATAGATGATGCTCCGGAATATCTGCCCTTACAAGATGGAGGGGTGGAGAAACCCCCCAGCTACTGCAAAGTGTCTCACAAACAGGGACAAAGCCAACAAAAACTCCCATCCACTTCTACCCAGGCCCACAGGCAAGGCAGCAGCACCTGCTTGATAGAGGTATCTGGAGCAGTACGCTGTCACACTCATGCCTGCTTATAGCCACTGCCAGAGAAAAGCTCATCTGTATGAGTCAGCATCAGCCACTGAGATTCATCTAGTAGCAATGTTCGGATTTTACCCCTGTGGTTTGAAAGGAGCAGGAGGTAAGGATCTTGATCCTACCTGATCTCTTCACTATCCCTTTAATAAATATGATAAGCTCTCATTCAGAAAAGACAAGGAGGTTAAAGTTTCCCTTTATCAAAAGGATTAAATTATATTAAATGTGTACAACCACAGATGAAATCTAGAAATAGGGCTATTGTAGAAATACAAAATGTGACTTTGCTATTATTAGAGGCAATGATGGGTGTCTGAAGATTATGGTATGGCTCTCGCAGATACTTGTCATTACACAGCTAATGAAGTATTTAAATTGTTTCCTGAATGCTGCTCTGTAATCTGTATTGTGAAGGAAATTGCATAAATCTAGCATTTTCTATGCATTAACAGAAACCTTACATTGTTTCAAGCATGTTAATTTATGAAGCATACTGGACTTATCTGCTGGCACAGAGCCTTGCTAACTTCATTCCAACTTTACTCTTTTGGAATGAGCTTATCCAGTTTCCAGTGCCAAAACAGGCTTTTAACTTCAAACCAAATAAGGCATCGGCTTGCCAGATTTGAAGGTGACATATGACTGTAGCTATTAAAGGGAGCAGAACCACTGATGAGTGTACGAGCTGAAAAGAAAAACAAATCTTTCCTCACAGTCAGCTCTAAGATTCTCCATCAGAACTTCTAGCATCTGTCACAGCAGAAGAGCAAAACCCTTTTTCACACACAACAGGAGAACACGTCCTCTCAGAAAACATTAAACTCTCATAAAAGTAATTAAGCGTGAAATTTGAAAAGTGCTTTGCAACTTTTAGGCTAGGAAGTATAATTAAAATATGAGCTGACATCAGGCTCACAAAGAAACCAAAAAAGGATAACAAATTCCTTGCTTAGTCACAACAATAACTTGAAAATGAAGTTGAGCAGTACTTCAGTACCTTACTGTGATTTAAGCATCTTGTTCCACTCAAAATGCTCTTTAGATTTCTTCGAAACACAAATTATTAGAGATGCCTCCAACTCCTCCTTTACTTATTTTTAGTAAAAGGAAAACAAGAAAAATCAGTGCACAAATTGCAGATAAGATGAAAACTCAAATGCAAACAAGCACATCTGTAACTAGAGAAACAAGTTATTTTAAAATAGACAATCCCAGATTCTACGTTCAACTTGCTTATGAAACAGTTTTGAAATATACCCTTCCTGTAAAAAAATTACTTTTCACTTACTTGATTTAGATCAGGTCCTTAGCAAAGGCTTTAGAAGGCTCTAAGACACCTACTCCCCACTTGCCAAGTCGGAAGTTTCTTGGAGAAGGTGAGTAGGCTGACACCTTCAGTTTCTGCAGTATTATCAGAAAAAAAATTATCAGCCTGCAGAGATTAATGAGGAAAAAAAAAATCCAAAAGCCTAAGACAGGACATTCCTGGCTTCCCAAGCTTGCAGACAGAAAATTTAAAAAGATGCTTATCAGTTGCAGTTTGCTGCACAAAACATGAAAATCAAGGAAAGTACCAGAGCTATGTGGACAGTTCAGCCAAATTGTTGTTTCAAAGCAACCATGAAGCTGGGGTGGGTTGGAAGGAGTTGTAGGACTCATGTATTTCCAGCATGGAAATTTTTAATGTCTGGGAGAGAGCTACAAGACTAGAGCCCCACTCCTCCTCTCTTTGCCAGGTGCATGAAAAGAATACCAGAGCTGCTTACCATAGCAGCCAGGAAAGTAAAGAGGATTTCTCCTTTACCAGGAAAATCACAGGATACTGCTAATGTATCAGATGTCCACTAGCCAAAAGATGATATGAAAAGTTCCTGAGTCCAAGTTATTAACCATACCTGCTCCCTGACTGAAATTAGGAAAGATGTCAAACTGTATGGGAACTGTCATATCTTACTGCTTTAGGAAATTGTTTTAAAATGAGTAGCATTTATTATAAGATTTGCTGTATGCCCATGTGTTTTGAAATAGAAAACAGGCTGTGCAGTAGGAAATACTCTGGCCCTGACCCTCTGGAGAGGCAGTCCAAGTATACACTGTTACACATGTGCAAGTGATTTTGAAGCTCTGTTTAGGATCCTAAACTGTTACTGTCCAAACTTCATAAACAGTGGCCTAGTGCAGTACAGACTACCATGACAGAGACAAATCTCTGAAATAGGACAGGAAGTTTATGGCTTAAAAGACACACTCCAAGATTTATTTTCTTGTTGTTTCTGCCTCTACCAAGTTTTATTCTACTTGTGCAGCCTGCAACAGAGCGCTCCATGACTTTACAGAAGGATGAACTGGTGTTAAAATTTTGCTACTTATTTTTCAACTGCCAGATATACAGGAAAATAACATTTCCTTCCATTTGGACAGGGACCCACTGGGAGATAAAATGGAAAACTGACATTCAAAATATTCTGATGAGAGTCAGGAAGTGTACCTTTCAGTAACACCTGAGGGAAATGATGCTGTGCAGTGGGCACAGGGGTTTGATTGTCCAAAACTAGCGAGGTGGCATGGTATGCAATGGTGAATTTGTACTCCATCCTAATACTCTGATACCTAACTGGTTCCCTCACCCCCAAATCTGAAAAACTTGAGTTCAC
This sequence comes from Calypte anna, assembly GCF_003957555.1. Taxonomy (NCBI): domain Eukaryota; kingdom Metazoa; phylum Chordata; class Aves; order Apodiformes; family Trochilidae; genus Calypte; species Calypte anna. The sequence goes on from NC_044248.1 coordinate 22,628,182, forward strand.
ACAGCTTACCTCTCCCTCTCTCCCACTTCTGTAAAAAATTTTTAAAAATATGTAATTGCTCTCCTTCAGATTTCATCTGGTAGAAAGAAAACATTTGGCAGAAGAATCAAATGAAACACCAATCTAAAGAGCAAGAGACTACTTCAGCCTAATGGTTAATCATATTACAAATCAAGAGGCTATATTATGGTTATGAGAAAAATGCTTCATATATAAATTCATAGCACAGCGATGAAAACAGAGGATGAATATCTGTAGGGAATAGTTTTTATATTGTTTCACTACAATTAATCTTTAATTTCAAGACTTGCTTATTTAGAACCTTCTCAGTATGCCTAACAAAGCCTTCCCATGACTATATTACTATATGTAAGTTGCCTTAAATCCAGGCAGAATAAAAGAAAACAGCTTTTACTTCAATGACAGGAATATACCTTGACTAAGCAGATAAAGCTCTAGCCTCAATCCAGTTCAGCTGGTCATCTTGGTCTGGCATGAAAAACAGAAGGCTTTTGGGGGGGATAAAAAAACCCAAAATGTACCTATATTCTGTAAATGGGTGAAGTACTTTCATAAAGACAATCACTGAAAAGAAACTATTAAACAGCCTTACGTCACCAGCATCAATTGAGGATCATAACTGAAATCACAATTCTTTGAGAGTTACATGGGGAGAAAAAAGGTAGGGGAAAAAAAAGTATAAATAGACTTAAAGCTCCATCTGTGATACACCAATAGGATCCAGCAAATGGTGCCTGGAACAACAGCACCTTGGAAAGCAAGTCACCCTTCCAGGAAACGGGGCAGGAGAAAAAAATCTTTAATCCAGAGAGAGCTCAGTCTCATAGCCATATGACTTCCATTGAAATTAAGAGCAATCTTAATTAAGAGCAAAAGTGCCTAGAAAAAGGTTAAGCCTGTCCACCTCCTACATGTATCTAACAAGTTTAGAAGGGACACATGAGCAGATCTCAGTATAATAAAGAGAAATGGACAAATTTAAACAATACCAAATTATTTTCACCCACAGGAACAGTTGTTCCTAAATGATCACCCCATTTTCACTTCACCACTAGTCCAAGGGTATGGCAGGATTTGAAATTAACAGGATTTCTAAAATAAATGAAAAATAAATGTAAGCCTACATGTTAAGATTTAAGCCAATAATTTATTAACAGGAATTTCAAAGAAAACCCCCAAGCAAGAAAATTGTCATGCAAGCACCTGATTTTTGACACTGGAAACTCATAGTCTGATCATGGATTTGACCTGATACAGAAATTCTTACTTTCTGAATCTTTTTCTACGAAATGCACTGAATTATTCACTATTTGAGACTGCTGGTACTCAGTGAAAAACAAAATGCAATTTGCACATTAGCAATCCACAACTACAGAACAAATGCCAGAACAAAAAAAAAAAATCTGAGGCTAACCTTCATACTGCTAACAAACAAGCAAAGAAACAAACCCACCTAAAAAACCACCATTACCCCCAGCACAACTCAGAATATCTTTGCAAGAAGAGCTTCAGTTATACAGACATTAGCAGTAGACACTGATAAGGAAATTCACCAGGTCAGAGTGGGAGGTGGGAGGCAATTTCATATTGAAATATACAGACAAACAAACTACCCATATCATAAAATATATGAATGGCATGAATCTCCATTTTATTTTTCCATCTTACTTATTGCTATTTCATGTTAATCAGAGACTCTTCTGAGCAGGTTAGTAAGAAAGGAAAGTGTACAGAGAAAATAAAAGCAAATTATTATGCCAAAAATACATATAACTCATATTTAACCCCTCCAAGCTCTCACTGATTTGTTGTTGGGAAAAAAAATATTAAAAATTAAAACTGAAAGAGAAATCTGTAACATAGTAAGAAAGAAAGTGGACACATATACTATCCCTGACAAACTGTCCCTTCTTTTTGAGGAAAATATGGAATACAGAAGCAAAATAAAGCTGATTAAGCTGGAAAAAGAAAAGTAGAAAGAATGCAAAGTGTTTATTCAGTAACACCAAAAAGAGAGAAGAGAGATCATCAAACAATACTGCATTTCTCTTCCTCAGTATGAGAAATATGTACAACAGCAGTTCAGATTTTTCAATCCATTAAAGTTGGTGCATGCCATGTTCTCAAGTGACTGTACCTGAAAAACTCAGCTAAAGGGACGGAAGGACTTGGCAGTGCAATAAACTATTCCATTACAAATAAGACAGGATGTAAAACAAAAGCTTGAGAGGGAAAACTCCTTCTCAATATTTCTGTTTACATGAAACAGGATGGTGTAAGGAGTCAGAGCAATGCCTTGCATATTTGAAAACAAGCACCAGCAAGGAACCCAGCGTGACACCAAATGAGTAACAGGGTTGCTTTAAGAACCCGGGACGCTGCATCCTGAGGCTTACAGATTGCTGGGCTGACGCTGGAGGATTGTTGAGGGAGACACTGGAGCAGCAGATAAAGTTGATGCAGTTGTTGTAAACTTTCAGCATTCAGGCTTTATTTGTCTGGGTTTGATACTCCCCTCTGTGGGTGGAGAAGCTGAGGGAGAGGCTGACGTCACCCCAGGAGCAGGGATAAAGTGCAGTGCCCGCAGCTGTGGGATGAGTAAAACTTCCTAAGAGGTACACGAGGTCGGCTGCCCCATCCAGCAGGTGCTCCAGTGACAGCACCCTACAGCACGGCTCCTCACACAGACCTAAGGAAAAAAGAACAGTAACCAAGAAAAAACATCCAGAATGCCACAAAACGTTACTCTCCAAGGACCAGCACCCTGGGGATTCAGGCTCTCAGGAGGGATAGATTTTAACCAACCTTTAATCATAACCAGGGTATGTACTCTCTTCATTTCCTTTCTGTTTATTACATTCTTTAGTTATTGCAGACTTCTGCTATAGAGTTCAGAGACACAGATGAAGCTGTGAGTAGATTAGCAAGTAGCAGCTGGTTCTGAGGAGAGCCAGCTAGAATGCTAACAGTTTTTACAAGTTTGTGTGACATGTTTCTGGGATTGCTTTGACTTTAATTGCATTTCTACTTTTGCCTTAAAGTTGGGATTTACGTGCCTTGGCAGCAGGATAACACTGGCATTATTTCCCCAGACATTCAGATGAGAAAATTAGTTTTGAGCCTACTGAGGGCCAGACCCCTTTTTTATCATTTTCACAACCAGCCTCTGCAATCACTGGGGGAGAAGACTACTTGGCAGCAGCTCCATTTGTCTGGAAGTTTGTGCTTTGCAAACGCTGTGCTAACTTTACAAGATTAATCTGATTCTCATTTAACTAAATTAAGTTTATTGTCAGTAAAGGCAACAGCATCTATTTTTACATATGTAAAGTTTTTTGTTTTCATGGATGTTAAACTGGTGAATATTTAGAAACCGACCCAGTTAGAGACAGTTGTTCAGTGCTTTCTGCCATATTTAGAAATGGACACTTTCCTTACCTTACTCCCCTAATAAAGGGCATGATCTGAGCCTTTGTTCTTCTATGGATTTTGAGCTAACTATAATTTACTTTTAAAAAACAATTACTCAAAGAATGGAGCCTATGAAACACTGTCAGCTGCCCTGCACCTACCTTCATAGATATACACAAAAACCAGAATATGTATTTTGAAAATTGCACTCAATGCACATCAGACTCCTCTTGCTGCATTTCAGAATCTAAGATACATTTACTGCTTTTTGTTTGTTTGTTTTTTAAAAAAAAAGCCCTGCACTATGACTCCATATACACACTATGCCTGGTATTAAATAAACAAACACCAAGAGCCTAGAAGGATGTATACCACTTGCCATGCCTTGCAGTAAATATGCTTCTAAACAAAAGTCTATAGAAAGTTTAAGGTTTAATCTTTCACATATTATACTACTAAAAATTAATTTCATTCATTCACTTATTCCAGATTTATATAAGCTTAAAAAGCTTTACTTATTTTAAACAGAAATAAACCAAAATGCTATTTTCTGACTCTGTAGCTTAATAAGAAATGTTCATAGGACACAGCAAAACATTTGGAGGAACAAGAAACAAAAACATTGAATAAAAAAGAAAAAAAAAAATCTCTGGATGTTTGGGGGCTTTCATTGCCTTTTATGGGCCTCCAAGAGAAAAATAGTTTCCATTATCTCCAATGAAAAATATTTTAGTGGTGTCTGGTTTGTATTTTCTTTGTGTTTAGATTAAGTGCAATGAAGTTGAAAGCTGCAGTAACAAAGGATGTTACTATAAATGTAGCTTTCTAAAGAACAGGTGATTTTGCAATTGTCTCATACCTACCAAATGCCTCACAAGACATAAACCATTTGTTTCTTGCATGCTACAGAAATGCTCAAAATCACATTTTCAGGTATAAATATGAAATAAAATACATGTAGGGAAAAATTACACATTTAAGTTTCCTTAGTTTACCTTCAAGAATATTAGTGGTAGATTTGATTAAAACTAATCTTTCTGTTGCCCCAACATACATTTAGAAGAGCCTCTCTGTAAGTATTCATGTAGTACCCCTTAAGAATAAGGAGCATTTCTCAAGTTTTGCTTTTTTGGACCTGGGTGTTCCTTTTGTAGAAGGTGTCACCAGCAGCCCATTCATATTTGGCTTAACTGTCCTGACAAGAAATAAGACAAACATTAAGACAATAAGTAGAAATTATTCTTAAGCACATTTTTAATAAAACAATTGGACAGGTTTTAAGTCTGGTTAGCTATAGTCCCTATTCAACACAGGAAAGATTTTACCAGGACTGGTCAAGAGAGACAGACAACATAAGAGATCAACATCCACCTGTCTGAAAAACAGATGTCATCCCAAAAACCCATCTGTGATTTCCCAAGCAAGGCAGTTCTCTCAACTGTTTTTAGCAAATGCAAAAACCACAGGTACCAGTCACTGGGAGGGTAGGAAGAACAGGAGGGCACTAAAAATAGAGAGATTCAGAGTCTACTAGGTTCAGAATCAATTAATTAGCCAAAAATAATGAAAAAAGTCCTTGAAATCCTTTGAAATTTATACAGATGAAAATTAATTACATCAATGAAACTGATCAAAACCCTAGAATAAATGAAGCTGAGTAATTTCAGTTTGTTCTGACCAGAATACAACCCTTTGGGTTTAGTCTTCACAGGAATGCAACCCTAGAATTTAAGTCAGATTGAATAAAGCATTACAGAAGCAATTAAAGCTTCTAGAGATTGGAGGGAATGGTGAAATCAGCTCTAAATTTAAGTTCTGTTTTAACATAAATCTTTACAGATCATAATTCAAGTATTTATATTAATTTCATACTTAGCCACTGTCTGCACACACTCACAACTCTCTTCAGAAAACACAGAGCCTGAAATACTGATGAAAGACAGTCCATGATGATTTTCATGGGTCTATTAACAGATGCAGATAACTTCTCTTCAAAGTTTCATAGGATACATTGCCCCTTGTGAGGTTAAATCTAGTCTCTGATTACACCTGAATGCTCAACATGTACTTTGAGATCTCTGTAAATCCAAGATACCAGGACACAGGAGCAACATGCCACAGAGACATGTCCTGAAGAGCAAGGGGAAAAGCCTTTTCACAAAGCACCAGCAGAACCTACTTCATGCAGCATGGGTGAGCAAGCAAAAAAAAACTGCAGTCACAATTTGATTCTACATGCTCACAATACACATTTAATGCATCACTAATAGGAAACAGAATCATATTATTGAGGCACCCACAATGTCAATATTATACCCATGATATGGTGTGATCTTGCAGTGCATAGCCTGGTGACTTCTGGAGCCCAGAAGGCCTGAGCAAGTATAGCTAAGCTACTCAATAAGGTATTAAAGCCCAAAAGACCCATCCTGGAAGCCTGGCAATAATCAGTTGTGCTAAGGAATAAGAAATACAGACTCCTGCTCCTTTTCCTTCTTGCTCCCACCAAATAATGGTAGCTCCATCCAACCATACAGTAATATCAGTGCAGCTGGTGACAATATATTAATAAAAGCCAAGGTACTGCACCCTATTACCAGCAACATAAAGTGTCCTGCTAGCAGCACAGCTGCAGGGGAATGTACCATGCTAGGCAGCTATGCTGCTTTATAAGGCAGGATCTTTATCTCAGTTCATTGCTGGGGTGTGCCACAGACACAGCAGATGATTTGTGATGGCCTGTAAAAAGGGTAATCTACCAAATAACCTATATAAGGATTATTCAAATAAGCTTACTCTTGAGAGGGAATCAAGAATGGCTGGTTTTGCCCATTTTGTGGACTAGGGCATCAAGAGTTACCATCAAACACCAGCACTTCTGCCACAGTTTGTCATTCCATGCGTGTCCACAACATGCTAAGCAGTCAGGAGCTGTGCTAGGTTAAAGGGAGAAGCATCACCATAACTCTACCTCTGTCTTCTAACAGTACTGTAAGAAGTCTCAGTGTGGTTCATTTATACCTTAAGCAGCTGAGGTTTGAGAAACAGTTTTGGAGACTGCAGCCTTAGAATGTGTAAGAAACTTTCTCAATTCACACTGTAACACTTGTTAAGCACACAATACACAGGAATCCATTCTTTTGGAAGGTGAGGGGGTCAAAGCCTCCAGCTGGCCACAGGTATCCATTTGGAAAGTTTCTGTGACTGGATAATAGGTAAAGCATTGCAGTTTGCTACAGTGAAATGAAAGTAAAAGGTTTACATGCTCAAATGCAGAAAAAGGCTCACAAAAACCCCTCTGAGTTCTTTGAGCATTCAGACACACCTACAGAAGTGGACCACTGGAAAGTAGGAGTGACTTTATTTGGCTGATTTTTGCCACTGTTTCAAAACTAATCCAGTGCAACACATTTCAAAAATAATATTTCTATATGACTTTGATGATGACAGTACTGTCACCCTCAGACACAAGTCTGCCAGGTTCCCCAGGGCTGGGGTACAGAACATACTGGATGTATACTGGCATCTTAGTCTCTTTCTCTGCTGGAAAACTGGGAAACACCAGAACTGAAGAACATCTCCATAGCATGTTTTTCCAGTCCTCCAAAACACTTACTTTCTTTTAATAACTGAGATAGCACTTGCTTTGCCAGTAGCAAAATGCACAGTGAGACAGTCTCTCCTATAGCTTTTCCTTTCATACATGGCACAGAACTGAGAAATCTTTTAAGACTATATTGACATTTTTCTCCTCACACTGGGATTCATTTGCCTAAAAAAAATAAGTACTGGGTGCTATTCTAGATGAATCAACCTGCCTCCTTTGTTCTGCTGTTCTAGAACAGATGAATTCCAGAGCCTTTCATATTACATCCATCAATTTCATGTTGCTGTCTTGGTTATCATAGGTCACCTAAAATGGCAATATGAGCCTAAACAGACCTAAATCCCACACAGTGACCAAGACCTGTTTAAATGTTGTCATGGTATGAGAAGTCCCCTGTTTGCAAATTAAGGCTTGGTATTCTAGAACAAGCTTTTGTAGCATCTAAGTTCATGGCCTCTCTGTAACGCTTATTTTAAAACAGAATTTTATTGCATTTTAGTTATTTTAACTATGATTTAGAAGATTATCAACAAGACCAAAACAAAGCAAGCATAGAAAGACAAGGTTAGGGCTATTTCTATAAACATTACTGCTGTTGGCACATTTCCATGTAGTATGAATTACACCACACGGATCACTTTGAAGGATCAGGGCCACTGTTAATCTAATGCAATGAGATTTATAGCTAAGCACTTTAAGGAATTCAGGATCTGGATTAGACATGAGTAAAGAGAAAAATCTCATTTCAGAATTATTAGCATATTTATGACTACTTAAAAATACAGCATGAGAGCCCAGGCTAGCAGAAAACACACTAACTGCTGTGTTTGTCCCTAAATGCTGTAAGAGCACAAGTGGCTTTCTGTATTATCCTGTCAATGGCCAGGACATCATGCACATGAACATTAAATAGCACTATTTCTTTACAGTTCTGTTCCTCTACTATTACCTGCTATTCTAAGGGAAAAATCACCTTTTTTTCCAAACAAATTACACAATGGCAGTTGAGACAAAAGATCAAAGACAAGTTCTAGTAACTAGAGAAATGAAAGCTGCACCTGTTTAATGCAGAAGTGTGAAGATAATTTCCATCTGATTTGAAGCATGATAAATAAAGCATTTATATGGTGACTTGACAACAGAACTACGGATAGTCTGGAAGAATTAAGAACTCACTTGGTTTTGTAAGCAATCTTACAGGTGTTTATAGGCCCACTCCCTCAGCCCACTAAGAAATAGCGAAGCACAGTGAAGTTATTTTTCTCTACCAGTTTCCAGGTGTGCATGGTGTTTAAGCAGTTAAATTTTGTTTTTTCAGATTACACCTGGAGGCAAGGCTTCATCTGCCAATCTGTGCCCTGGTGATATTATAGTAGCTATTGATGGTCTAAGCACAGAGAACATGACACATAATGATGCCCAGGAGAGAATTAAAGCAGCTACACATCAGCTTTGTTTGAAAATAGAGAGGTATGTGTACATGTCTGCTTACTTCTGAAGGAAAATACTAACCAACCAACCGATTCTACAGTGCAACCATTAAAACTTAAAGCAGTTTTAAGAATTTCACAAATCCTTTAGAATTACAACACCCAGGTCTACCCCATCAGCTCCAGATCACAAGATGACCCAGAACATCATTTCATGGATGCAAGAATAGTTTCCCTCAGGGTACTCACCACATTTATAGAGCTGTGAACCACACCACCTCTGCTGGCTCCACAGGTCCCGTGTTTGCTGTCAGTTACCAAAGAGTTCTTCATATCTTGGGGAAATAATAAAACTCTCACCTAGCTGCTACTTGTTCAGTTCCCTCTCTGCTCTAAGCCCCCAGGTGCTTATCACTGCCTCCTGCACAGACAAAGCTGCTCGTTTACCCTCCCAGTTAGAGAAAGCAACATCAGGTCAGAATTTCATAAGGGGTGACAAATGAGGAAGATCAAAGCCAAACTCTTTGGTCACAATGTATTAGAACAAGCACAGGACTCTCAAAGCAATTGAAAAATTGGTTAAAAACAAACTAAAAAGAACACCTCTTACCTAAACTGCACGAGTCCACAAACCTTTTGCACTCATTTCTCTAGACCAAGAGAAGCAACCTAGCAACCCACACCTCTTTTTACTTTTTTTTTTTTTTGAAGGAGCAAAGAAGCATTGCCTAGTTACTAGAGCACATACCAAAATTAAAAAGTTCCTGCAGTTAATTCCAGAATCTGTTACAGATTGATAGATGCCATTTAACAACTCTCTTAGGAAGTAATTTTCAAAATATGTTAAGTGTAATTTTGCCTTTAAAATATGTGCATATTTTTAAATGCAATATATTTGTATTTAAATAAAAACAGTACTTAAAAAACAGTACTAGATTAATATTTATCATTCCATCATGCTATTTTAAAATTATCTGCCAAATTTTGACTTCTGAATAAAAACAGAATTGTAACTGATATTGATATGACTGAAAGAATCATCTATGCAAACTCTATTTACAATTGCACATATAGATTGCATATTGAGATTGCACTCATCCTACATGGAAAAGCAGGCTTTGCATGGAAAATGTGGTCATTAATAAAATGAAAGTTAAATTTCCCTGGTTTAGGATTATTACTAATATAGTAAATTTTTTGTGTACAATATTCTGCAGATGAAACATTCCTTTTATCAACCATTAAAATCCAAAACTGTAAAATGGTTGGTATGCTCAGGTCAAAAAGGTGCTAATTTCCTTTGCCTTTGGATTTGGCTGGTACTAATAAATTATTTCTCATTGTTCACAGTAAATTTAATCTTTTTTTAAGTAAATACACTTTTCATACAATGTTTATATATAGTATACATAAATATATCATTGAAATATCATGCATCTGATAATGTCAGAACATTAAAAAAGCATAGGACAAAATGCCAATTTTCAAGCCACATTACATTTTGCTGGGATATCTGCAACTCCACAGGAATTCAATTTATTTAAATTCTGTCTGTCTTTCTAGGGCAGGAACTAAATTATGGTCCCCACGAGTTTCAGAAGATGGCAAAACACATCCCTTCAAGATAAATTTAGAAGCTGAACCACAGGTAAGATTTATTAAAATGTACCTAACTACTTCCATTCACCTTTTTACACACTGAAGTATCTCCCCTGTGGTCATTAAAAGGTTTGGAATAGCACTTCATTCCTTATCTGAAAGTTTAAGCTAATATGAACCATCATGTATTAACACGATTTTATCTGACTGGATGTTCTTTAATTTTCAGCTACAACTGAAAAAAACATTAACATTTTTTCTTTAAAACTGTACATATCAACACATACATATCTTTATTATGTAAAGAAAGTCTCTCTTTTCTCTTCTGATGCAGTTTAAGTTGCTTTAACTCTTTTAAAGATTCATCATCACATGAGGAAGTTCAATCAGGAATAACTGGTCATGTACCAAGGCAATACACACATCACAACACAAAAATCATTGGGATGTGCCAGTTAGAAAGACAGATCTATTAATACTTGGTCTCTGTACTTCCACACAGTTTTATATTACACAGCAGTGCTGAAAATTACAAGTTTGTAGAAAACCCATCTACTGATAAACAAGCAAACCATTCACCACTTCTGGCCAGCAAAGTCTTGATCACTGTACATGAGCAAAGCAAATCCAATCAATTAAATCCTCCTCTCTCTTCAAAGTTGCACCCAGTCCTTTCTGCAAAGCTATGAGCCAAAGTCTCCGTATTGTTGATAGTTATTTAACTAGATAATATCTATTACAGGTGCTTTATTCCTTTCTGATTCCTCTTTAACATATGTGACTATTTGTTCTTCTCTCAAGAGGGGGAGGGGAGAGCAGAGAGCATTCTGCTGATCCTGGAAGGCCAGGATCCAAAAGCAAAGCAAGTATGTCCAAGTATTTATTCTGTGCTGTCCTGGAAAATGTAAGTGCAGATTCCATTTCAGTAAATCCTATGTAATAAATATACCCACCAATTCAGTTTTCAAAGAGCCACTCCTAAATACGAATATGGCATTTCAGTGTTCCAGTTCTCTCTCCCCTTGCCAGTCTAAAAACTTGCATTAATTCACACAGCAAACTTCAACAGAAACAACCTAGGCTCTTCAGCAGTAGAAAATAGCACAGTGAAGAAACAAAACTATGCATTTTTGCTGAATAGCTGGGATATATATAAATTAAATAGCAATGCTATTTATGCATTATCAATATCAATTATGCAAATGTAATACAACAGAAAATTCACTTAAAAAGCTACAGAAAAAAACACGTGGGCATATTTGACAGAAGAGTAATCCCTTTGCATGGAAGTTACATTCTTAAAAATTATAGTTGCTTAAAAATAAATCACAAGATCTCACAAAGTGCTATTTGGCAAATTATTAAAAAGCAATGTCCATTGGGACAGAAGCTGTTTCACTTAGATTAAATAGTGAGCCTCTTCATTTTAGTAGGTATCCCTTTTTCCTGCCCAGAAAAGCAGCAGTGCTTTTACTGCATATTTGATCATAACACAAGAGGCTCAGTAGTATGTATACGAGTAGAGAAAAAATTACAACATAAAATTTTCTTTAACCTAAGATGTCAAATTATTGCAAAACTCTAACCTGTGCTTTTTAGGTCCTATTAGAGTTTGCTAAAGTACAACAATAAAGGCACTGAAGCCCAGACGAATAGAGAAAAATCCAAAGGCATTTTTTTCACATGTAAAACAGTGCTATCCAAAAGTATTGTACACATTGATCAGTATGCAGAAATGGAAAATCATTGAGTTCTATAAAAAGCATTTCTGACATTTATATAAAAATTAAAGTTATGAAAAAGTCATAGATGTTATCACAAAATCATAGAGTATCAGTACAAGCCCTCATCTGGACCTTTCTTGCCAAAAGCATGGTCTAGATAAGATGGCCCAGCACCCTGTCCACCTGAATCTTAAAAGTGTGCAATCTTGGGGAATCCCCCACTTCCCTGGGGAGATTATTTCAATAGCTGAATGTACTCATCATGAAAAATTTTCCTCTTGTGTCCAATTGGAATATCCTCTGGAGTAACTTCAACCCATTTAACCCTCGTCATTTCCATGTAACTCCTTGAAAAAAGGGAGTCTCCATCTTCCCTGTAGCCACCCTTCAAGTACTCAAGCATGGTGATGATGTATCCCCTAAGCCTTCTTTTCTTCAGGCTGAATAAACCAAATTCTCTCAGCCTTCTTATGGTAGGCTTCCTGGTCCTTTGATCATCTTGGTAGCCCATCTCTCCAGCCTGTCCACATTTTTTTTGCATTGTGGGGACCAGAACTGAACACCATATTCCAGGTGTGGCCTGACAAGCACCAGGTAGGATAATGACTTCTTTAGCTTTGCTGGTGATGCCCTTGTTGATGAAACCCAGCATCTTGTCATCTTTCTTTGCCTCATCTGCACACTGTTCACTCATATTGAGCTTGTTGTCCACCAGGACCCCCAAGTCCCTTTCCCCAGAGCTGCTCTCCAGTGAGGTGGATCCCAGCCTGTGCTGCAGTCCTGGATAATGTTTTCCCAGGTGCAATACCTTACACTTGTCCTTGCTAAACTTCATGAAGCTCTTGGTAGCTCACTCTTCCAGCTTATCCAGGTGTTCCTGCAGGGTGGCTCTCCCTTCCAAAGCGTCTACTTCCCCACTCAACTCAGTATCATCTGCAGACTTCATTGGGTTACCCTTGATTGCAACATCCAGATTGCTTATGAAGCTTTTTAACAGACTTGGGCCCAATACCAGTCCCTGGGAGACCCCAGCTGGGAGAGGTTTCCAGTTTGGAAAAGCACTACTTTCCATCACCCTTTTGGAGCTGCCTGTCAGCCAGTAATAAATGTAGCCTCTCCCTTTTTTTTTTTCTTTTCACTCTTGCCAGACAGGCATTTTGAAGTTCACTAAGAAAGTTTCACAAATGGAACTCAGTAATTTAAAATTCTTTATAAGCCAACTAAACTACAATAATAGATGCAGACTAACCCAGTCTTCTTAATAAGTACCTGATTTCTATTTTCAGGCTAAGAAAAGATCATTATTAATTAATGCAAAGCAAATTGTTCAGAAGCTTGGCCAGAATGCTTCTTTTAGCTTAAACGAAAGAAAATTATTCAACAGATAATTTGAAAAAAAAAATTAAAAAATCTATTGATGCTACTGTGCCCAGTTGCAGCTGTGGAACAAGGAACCTGCACACAATAACAAACTTTTGCATTGAGCCAAGCATCCCCAGAGAGTCATTTGTAGATTGACAGAGGCAATTTTCACAGATTGACAAAAGTTCTCACCATTTTTTCCTCTAGGAAGAGGAAAGGAAGGCAGCGATTCTTATAAATAGCCTACAGCAATAAGTGGCTAACTGAGAGCCAATCCTGAAAGCTAAACATTCCACATAAAAAACAGCCACCTAATTTTGCTAGTCTGGAGCAACCTATAATGTGATGGATAAACATCAGGAAATAATACACGACTTCAACTGTTACTAATATAATCACGTATTCTGGATAAAAGCAATTTAGAACATAAGATTCTCAATATATTTAGGAAGAGAAAACAAAACCACTTTAATGGCAAACTGTATCTTATAAAATTATTTTTAAATCCTTTCTGCTGTATTGTCAATGTAAAAAAATACTACAATCTGTACACTTTTTCTAAGTTAAAATCCCTTTCACCTCATCCCAAGTGAATTTGTTTCCATTGCCACAATTTCTTGCATTGTATTTTTTTGGCTTTTCTTTTTTGCTTCCATATTTGCTTTTGAGCATTTTTTATACTATGACTATGAAAGACATTATACATTCCTGGGAGATAGAATCATAGAATCATAGAACCATAGGGGTTGGAAGGGACCTCGAAAGATCATCTAGTCCAATCCCCCCTGCCAGAGCAGGGCCACCTAGAGCACTTCGCATAGGAACGTGTCCAGGCGGGTTTTGAATGTCTCCAGTGAAGGAGACTCCACGACCCCCCTGGGCAGCCTGTTCCAGGGCTCTGTCACCCTTACAGTAAAAAAATTTTTTCGAATATTCAACTTGAACCTCCTGTGCTCCAATTTACACCCATTACCCCTTGTCCTATCACCACTGAGAAGAGCCTAACTCCATCTCCCTGACACTCACCCCTTACATATTTGAAAACATTGATGAGGTCACCCCTCAGTCTCCTTTTCTCCAAACTAAAGAGACCCAGCTCCCTCAGCCTTTCCTCATAAGGGAGATGTTCCACCCCCTTAATCATCTTAGTAGCTCTGCGCTGGACTCTTTCAAGCACTTCCCTGTCCTTCTTGAACTGAGGGGCCCAGAACTGGACACAATACTCCAGGTGCGGCCTCACCAATGCAGAATAGAGGGGGAGGAGAACCTCTCTTGACCTACTAACCACACCCTTTCTAATGCACCCCAGGATGCCATTGGCCTTCTTGGCCACAAGGGCACATTGCTGGCTCATGGTCATCCTCCTGTCTACCAGGACCCCCAGGTCTCTTTCACCTACACTGCTCTCCAGCAGGTCAGCCCCCAACCTATACTGGGACATCGTGTTGTTCTTCCCCAAATGCAAAACTCTACACTTCCCCTTGTTGAATTTCATCATGTTTCTCCCTGCCCAACTCTCCAGCCTGTCTAAGTCTCTCTGAATGGCAGCACAGCCTTCTGGTGTGTCAGCCACTCCTCCCAGCTTAGTGTCATCAGCAAACTTGCTGAGGGTACATTCTATACCCTCATCCAAGTCGTTGATGAAGATATTGAACAACACCGGTCCCAGTACCGACCCCTGAGGGACTCCACTAGTCACACACCTCCAACCAGATTCTGCCCCATTGACTACAACTCTCTGACTCCTTCCTTTCAACCAGTTCCTGATCCACCTCACTACCTGATCACCAAACCCATACTTGATCAACTTATCTACAAGGATGCTGTGAGAGACGGTGTCAAATGCTTTACTGAAATCAAGATACAATTATACTATTATACACATAGATAAGTATAAACATGTTTAAAAAGCCATTACTCCAAAAAGTAAGCTAATAGTCTGCTACCATTTATAATCAAGTTCTGAAACAATTGTACTGGTCTAGTTTGAGCATCTATGTTCTCTCCAGAATGTACACAGCTGTGAAGTGTCACAGCAATTATCCCCAAGGAATGCCAGGAAATGGTCCATACTGGATGCATTTCAACAGACTTTGGAGGCTACATTCCTTCTGTTTCTGATACCTTTATGGCATCAGAAAAAAACAAACAAAGAACAACAACAAAAAACACATTCCTGATTAGGAATTTCAACAACACCCAAATCTAATTTAGCTTTTGAACAAAAGGAGGACTTTCCAAAGATTTAATGAGATCAAATAAACACAAGAGCTGGACTATTTTTGCTGCTGTATGTTCTGTCACTGACATTTTATATCAATACATGAGTTGAAAGAAAACAGAATTTAAGTCTAACTAACTCAAAATCTTGTTTTGCAACTGTTACATTGTAAACATGGTATTACAATGCCACATGTCTTCTGTGCTGTGTTTGTCGACAAGAAATTTTAAAAAGGAGATAAAATTACAATGTTCACAGTTGGTTTTGTTAGTTTTGTATTATATATGGATTAAAGTAAATTTTTAATACCTTGACAATAATCTCTTCCATTAAGTAGACATGATCCTAAACACTAGTGGATGATTTCCATTTACTAATACATTCTGTAAATTGCAACACAGTTCTATTAGACAGAAGCAAGGAACTGCAAGTAAAATCTTTGTGCTCATGTATCTGATTGTCGCTTTCAGTAGCCTCTTACAGTGCAATGCTGCTAAATGTTTATACTTAATAAAATTGCTTTTTACTACTTGCATTTTCTGGTTGCACCTTCTATGTAACCATGACTTTTCTTCAGGTCTGTTCCTAAATGTATTTCTTATCAGTTGTTCTAAATGAAAAAACAAACAAACAAAAAACAAACAAACAAAAAAAAACACCCCACAAACAAACAAAAAAACCCAACCACACACCAAAAAAACAGGGCCAATTCACATTTCGGTTTTCATAAATTTTAGAAATTATCCACTGAGACACTGAACAGAGATTTTATTTTGTCTGAGAAAGAATGTTATGAGGAATGAATAAAAATCTACAGATGTCAAGAATATGTCCATGCTTATCTAACCTGCCCTGATTATCTTGATTTATTCTGTGGATTCTTAGCATTCAAACATCCTATCTGACTTTTGCTAATAGGTTGGATTTGTTCTAGCTGGCAGAATTTCTAGCATTCCTAAAGACTAACATAATATTTCTAAAAAGGCATTTCTGCACCAAAAAACCCCCTCTTTGTTTAGAGTTTTATTTAGCAGAACTAAATAGTGCAGAACCAAGGAAACTCGTTTATAAAGTTTGCTAGATGTAAGTGAAAGACCACAGCTACACCTGAATAATTTTAAAGCTGAAGATGCAGTATGTGTGCCCATGAATATGTGATAGCAAATACAGGACACCTCAAACTGCACACAGTGATGAAGTGGTGCCTAAGATACAATCTTTAACAATTTGAAAACAACCTTACTCGGCAATACCAGAACTTGGGCTGAAGTTACACATTATACATGTGGTATAACACAGCGGAGTAGCAACATAAATGC
Organism: Calypte anna; assembly: GCF_003957555.1. Classification (NCBI taxonomy): domain Eukaryota; kingdom Metazoa; phylum Chordata; class Aves; order Apodiformes; family Trochilidae; genus Calypte; species Calypte anna. The sequence continues at coordinate 22,644,876 of NC_044248.1, forward strand.
AGAAACAGTTTATACCATTGTAGGTATATACACACTCAAAACCAAAGCCGAATCAGAGAACTGGAAAAGATTTCTAAAAAATTTGATGCATTAATGACCTGTGCTACCTTAGCATCGCAAGTTTTGGTATCTAAAGAGAAGACCAATTCAAACTGTAGAAACTTATTTGTTAGGAATAATAACTTTTTATTCTCTGGACAGAAGTTCAAGTGCTGTCACAGTACTGTCTCCAAAGAGCACTGCAGGACATCAGCAAAGCTGATGGGACTACAGCAGCAAACCTGTTTTTTCTGAAATGTGTATTTCTGCATTTCCAAAATGTGATTAGAGATGTACCTGAGCTGGCAGAGACTCAAAGGAGACTGTACTAAAAACACATAAAACAAATAATGGAATGTTCACATAGTCAGTAGTCTTTATCTCTTCTTGCCAATCACCACAGAAGAACATTGTAAGTTATCTGAAAGGTCATGAGATATTTTTCTTACCAGATCTTATCCCCATGAATTCTACAACTGGAGGAAATTATCCGGGCAAAAAATAAAAATGAAAAAAAAAAAATCATATTCCAGAGATAAACAAACATAGGCAGAATTCTTTGCATTTTACCCACTTCTGGGTTTTACTTATTTATGATGACTTCACTTTAAATTTTACAGCATCATAATTTTTGAGGCACAGGTATGCTTCAATATGTGAAATAAATTCAGAAGAATGTCTTCAATATGACATACATTCAAGACAATCTCAGTTAAAAAAAGTGTTAAAAAATTATGTGTTTTCCAGGCAATACATTTAGAATAAAATTTTTATGCTTTTATGATGACACACTTCATCAGTATGTGACAAAAAATGCAGAAGCCAGAGATTAGCACTAAAGCAAGGCAATTAACCCAACTACATATCAAATGTTTCTAAAAGAAGAACATAAGCAGTGCAAAACCTGAGGAATACAACAGGTTACTGTAGTATTCATCCCTCTCATTTCTTCCGAAAGTTGCACATTACTTGCAAATGTGGAACAACTTCTGTTTGTCTTGGGAGAATAAAATTATAGTTTCTGAATGTGCATGGCTTAAGTAGAATATAGAAAATTCATGGAAAAATACAGTGTGCTTGCACAAGTTAAAAAATAACAAAGCTGCAAAACTTTAAAAATGCAGAGATTAACAATACTGATATTGTCAGTTTTACTCATTAATAGCTTTGGTGTGCATTGTAGCTTTGTGTATTTTGTCTGCCTATCATGTACAGGAATTCAAGCCTATTGGTACAGCTCACAACAGAAGGGCCCAGCCTTTTGTTGCAGCAGCAAATATTGATGACAAAAGACAGGTAGTCAGCTCCTCCTATAATTCTCCCATTGGGCTTTATTCATCTGGCAATATTCAAGATGCGCTTCATGGACAACTGAGGGGTCTCATTCCTAACTCATCACAAAAGTGAGTACTGGTATTTACTTATAATATATGGTCATTTGTGGTATATCAATATATGTTCTGTTTTCAATTAAAAAGTCCAGCTCTTGCTGTTTTTCTGATAATCAGGATTTTATTGATTATCCAAACAAAAAATGGTGATAAATGAATTTTTTTCTGACACAGAAAACTATCCATGCAGCCCTGTAGCAGCAATGCTGCAGGTAGCAAACATTTGCCTTCTATGATGGGCTGCAACAATACCTACCATGCTTCTCTCACAACTACACATTTGTCTGAAAGCTAAAGCACTTGAATTTAGAGCAGTAGGAATGGGCAAACTCAACACGGTTACATCATGGTTGTATTTTTAACACTTTGTTAGATACTTTTTAAGCAGAAAATAAGCATTTACAGGCCAAAGAAAGTTATTTTAACCTTTTTTCTTTACAGGATATGAACTACTTTGAACACAGGCATAATATTCGTCCCAAACCTTTCATAGTCTCAGGCCGAAGCAGGTTATAAACTCTGAGTGCTGTGCTGGATTTGGATGCATGGTGTTATTTTTTTAATGGGTACTCACCATTGACATTAATAAAGCGTATTTATGCATATGAAATTTACTTACAGCAGTACATAGCCTAAAGCTGAAATTAAAAACAAACAAACAAACAAAAAACAGAACCCAAAAACCTGAGATGGTTGACTTGCAGGGATCAGGCTTGCAGGTTCCCTCTCTCACCTCAGTTATAATGCTGTGAGTCCGCAGTAACTGTACTTGTGATTCTGTGTAAAGCACAGCACCAGGTCCTGTATGCTTATACCTCTAGGGCACTCTGAAATTCTTCTCTTTAAATGCAAATACCTACTATTTGTTAACCTGCTAATTAAAAGAGAGCTAGTTATATGTTATCATCTAGGCCATGCAGACACTTCAAGTTTGCTTTTCAGCAGACCTCTGTGCAGAAGGCAACCTAATGCAGAGCTAAAATAGAAATACCTGATGCCATAGGCACATGAAGTTCTAAAATGAAGAAAAGCTTATATATTTATATCCATTATTTTAGCTTAATACTCATCTATCATAAACAGGAATTAAATGTCTCACTTACTATTATTTATGCTATTAAATACAGAGGGGAAAAAACCAATGCAAACTCTAGCTAAAACTGCAAGGAAGCTCAGAAGTGCCTGTGTGGTGCTATGTTCTGTGATGCAACCCTTCATCCTTTCTAGCAGCAGTGGTTTTTATCAGTGCATTTCATTACGAAGGTGCCTGCGTTTCAAATAGACTTGTTTCAGTCTGATAGAAAAACAGGATAACTGATTCCTGTGGAAAAAGGAAAATCTTATGTGGATTACCAGTTTTGGGAGATGTGTTAAATTTTTTAGCTACCTGACTGAATAAGAGGAGAATGTAGAAGAGGGATACAGACCAATCCTTTTGCAAACAAAAACTATCAATGTAGAACACCCTCACAGTGGAGAAAAGATGCCCATCCCTCCTTGCAGACCGATGCTGATACAGGATATATGACAAAACAGCCCTTAGCAAACATGCATGGCCTCTAACCATAGGCAACACTTGCATACTGCACTTAAATTGACTTTTGGACCACCAGGTATCAGTTACAGGTACCCAGTTGGATATATGGAATTTCAAATAAGCATATCAAAAGTCTCATCTTCTCATTCAGAAACATCAACTACACAGTATTATGTTTCATTTAGAATTTGTTGCGTTTTAACATTACTTTGGCATCTCACAGCAAGAATTGTGCTTTTTCTAACATTTTCCTGCTACTTCCTGTTTACTAACACTATCAGCGCTGACAAAACTTACTTTACTACAGGATCTAAAGGCAGTATTTACTCTTCTAAAAGATAAGACTGCAAATTTTAAAGTTGCCCCCATGTGACTCTTTTGGCTGGCTCATGTGAGGTGATGATGCAGAACTGTACTTTTACTTTAAGGCTTGTCTACCATTTCTGGAATTAACTTTCTTTTGTAAATGTTTTTGATGGCAGAGTATATATTTACCATTACATTTTTAAGAAAGTGGTCCTACACAAAGTCCTCTCTGAATCTAAGGAAGAATTTTGGGTTTTCTCTGCCCAGGAGTAGAGCTTCTGGGCAAAGTACTGTACTATCAATCTGGGAAACACAGTGCCAGATTTACACAGAAACATTTTCCAGGGGAGAAGCAACCATAATCCTGATATGCAGGTTTGAGGAAAGAGATTGCATATTTATCTCTCATAGCTCTAAATATCACATAAATGGTAACCAATGACTGTGGAAAGCCAGGGTTATGCAGTATTACACAACAACAGCAAAAAATATCCCATAGCAAAGAAAGCCTATGAGGTGCTATGGAGAAAAGACTGATGTGTTCAAAACAGGGACACTGAAAAAAGCTTTGTGTTTAATGTTCACATTATGTTACTAATCCTTTTCCAGATATGTCAGGTTAGTGTGCTGTAACTTCAGTAATGTCAAGCAACATTAATATTCTAAAAAACCTTTTTAATATATAAGAATTATATGGTAAATATACTTCAAAAGCAGTACAATTAATTCTCTGAATATATATCCATTCTTCTTGTGAAGGACCACTTTACATTCTAGTGGGAACACTGCAATTCAAAAATGTAAAAGTATGCGTGGCTCTTTGAAATGCTCAGTGTTACTGTAGAATTTAAAGAACTCTAGGAAATGTCACATGCATTATTTTACATCAGTTTTACATCAGTCTCTCCAATTGTGGACTAAGATGGTTGTGAGGTGCAGGACTGGAATGATGTGCCCAGGACTGCAGATGTTCATTCTGTCACCGACACAGACAACTCACATAAACTTCATATGCTTCCCTTTGGTGGATGTTAAGAATATTTACCTAGAAAAAGAATTTTAAGGAGGCTTAAATAATCCTCTGTAAAATCTAGCATTAAGGATGTAAAGTAATACGATGTTCTGAATTGTTCAAGCTAGCAAATTTTTTTTACTATCCTTAAACAAAATGCATGCCAGAACTTTAAGGACCGCTTTTAAAGTGGCACTGGTACTTTTTACAGGCAAATACTTTCCAGTGAACACGCATACTTTTGCTTATCTCTACTTTCTCTACTTTTGCTTTTCTGTATCTGTTCTGTTTATGCTTTCCAGCCCTGTTAACATCACCATATTCCTGTACTTTTGTCTTTATCCTCTGTAATCCGACACGCACTGCACACCCTCGTGTAACCTGGCTATTAACACAGCGGATGCAGCACTCCTTCGGGCATTGACTGTGGCAGTGGACGCAGCACCCCCTCCTCCATTAGCACAGTCAGCTCCATCTGCCCAACTGAGCTGAAAGCAGTGTCTAGGATGGCCCCTAACATTCCCTTGGAAATGGAGCTTCCCGGTGTCAAGATTGTACACGCTCAGTTTAACACACCTATGCAGTTGTACTCAGATGACAATATCATGGAAACACTGCAAGGCCAAGTTTCTACAGCTCTGGGGGAAACACCTGTCATAAGGTAATTAGAGCAACATCTTTACTACTTATGAATATACAGATTTAGAATATACCAAAAATCATGAGCTTTGGTAGTATCATACTGTCTCTATGAAAATGGATAAAAGGGTAGGAGAAAACCTACATCATTTAAAGCCATCAAATTCTTCATTACAATATTAGTAGTTTATGACTATTTATAATTACTCCTTATTAGAGGAGGCTTTCAGACATATTTAAAAATAAATACTTCATAGCAAATAATCATCTCTGCAGCTAATAAAAACTGATGATATTACCTGGGCTATTACCTGACTGACCCTCCAAATTAAGATTGTGATTCCCTCCAAAATTCACAACTATTTATTATTATTAACCTGCGCATTCAATAACTCATTAATAATCAGTAACCTATTATTATTATTAACTCATGTTTATTTCAACTGTTGAACTTCAGCTTATGAAGCTGAGGAAATCTTGTAGATATTACACAGCAACTGATTCAGTATGACAAGCTCTTGTACAAAGAGAGACAGAACTGACTTTGTAATCCTACAAATCCATCTCTGACATGAATTTTATCCATTGTAATGACTAAAATTTTGATGGAAACCTCTGGATAACAATGATGATTATACAATAAAAAGATTTAAAGCATTATTCAATTTTTTCACGGGACAGTTCATCATACACAATGCTTTATCCTCACTTTTGCATTGTAGTAACCTGTTTTCTATTTTACAATAGTACTTCAGTTAATCCTTCATAATATATATGGCATGAACTAAAGCTATTTACTAATATTTTAAATAAGCAATAATCACTGGCACCAATGAGCCTTCTTCAGCATCTTGCAGAATTGGGCTTTATTAACCATAAAAACTGTATTTCCATATACAAGTATCCAAACTCACTTTATGTGATGAAAACTGTAGTTCATTAAGTCTTTGCAGAATGATGTTTTGCTACTGCATAGATTAGAGAATAATCAAAAAAACATTTGATTTTTCTTTATTCTGAAATCATGGACTAAGCCCAGAGTAATTAGATTTCACCAAAGCCTGTGGCATCACCGGTTTGAGAACTGACTCTCTACATAGGCTTGAAATGTCTCTTCTTGTGAGACTGGTTTTCACTATGTATGCATTCAGAAATGCTGCCTCACACACATTCAGCCTAATTCCTCCCACTGCATATAGACATCTACTTTTCCCCTGTACTACTGGGGATGTTAGTTATCATGATGAATTTAAACCATTCGTTAAAAAGACCATGAAATATTCTGAGAAAAATCTTCAGCTCACAAATCATTGGAAATTCAACAATTAGCTGTTGTTTGGACAGCAGTTTACTTTATATTTTTTATTATAAAATCATCATTACAAAAGTAAGCCATCTCCCACTCTAAACTAAACTAAGAAACAGAATTTTCACTCATCATTTTTCACCTTACAATACTTCCTACTATGCAATTCCCACTTCACTCCTTTTGTCATCTTCATAAGTTAACTATGTAACGATCATCTTAGCCAAACAATCACTGTATTAACTGGTGATCAAACCAACTTAGAAAAGGAATACCCTCCAGCCACGGTACTCTCCCAAAAGAGTTGTTTGCTTACGTGTTGGCTGACCTTATGTGAAGACATGAGCTGTGATTTTAGTGACATTCTTGAGGCCAGCTGGTATGAAAATGGAACTTAGGGATATTGTGCCAGAGAGCACCTGGTGATACAGCACTTGATTTCAGGAAAGCAACTGCTTTGAGCTTGAACACGGGCACCAGCCTATTTCTAAATGCCACTAGAGCCAGAACAGTAATTATGGAAATGCTTTCATGAGTTTTTAGATTTATTTTTGTAACTATTGTACTGATATTTTTTTCAGCACTTTTCAGATCAAGAGGACACTACATAAAGTAATGCTACTTGGAAGAGAGTCTCTCAGTTGAAAGCAGCTGTAAAAACACATTGTGTTTGTTTACTGAATCAGAATCTGTGCCTCATAGATCTGTGGCTTTAAAGTTATGATTGTTAATCTGATTTATCTGCTCTTCCTCCCTGTGGTACAGTGACCCATGTCCCAACTCCGTGCCTCAGTCTGATGTGTACAAGATGCTGCATGCCAGCCAGGAGGAGCCCACTCAACCTCGCCAGTCTGGGTCCTTTAAGGTGCTCCAGAATTTAGTCTCCGAGGAAGGTGGTTATTAATGACATATTTTATCTGTTCAAACAATTTTTAAATACTTGTGGGAAGGGGAAAGCTGAGAAGAAAACATGAGGTATCAGAGATATAAGAATTTCTGTGAGCCAAATTAGTTGTGAATCTTATAGACAGTACACCAACCTCCTATAATTTTCCCCCCTTGCTTTTTCTAGTTGGCAAACTCCTGTATTAATACAATTAAAATACAAAATCCAAATTATCATTTCTCATAATCTCTTCTCAGATTTAAAAATCATTAATGTACAAAGTTGACTTTAACTAAATGATAAAAAGTTTTATGCAAGAGAACTTTTGAGACAAGCTGCATATACTCATGACACTAAGGCAGAAAAGACTCTTCCACATCCAGGAGAAAAAGAAATTTAAACCAACTCCTAAAATAAGTTTCACCCATCTCCTCTTCATTCTAAATAAAAATTGAAGAAGACAATTTAATTTACAATCTTATGTCCTTCAAATTAATATGTTCTTAAAATAACACTACTAAAAGATGCAAGACTGTAGTATTTACAGAGTTTAAAGAATAAAATAGAACTAAAATAATCTAAAAGGTATATGTTTAAAATCTTAATTTTTGCATCTCAGAATTTAACAGAGAAGTAATAGTAAATGTCTCTATATACCATTGTGGGATTTTGCTTGGCATTTTCTTGCATTTTGCTATAATTTCGTATCGAAATCATGTTATTAATCTTTCTTAATTTTTGTATGTTGTTATAAAATTAAGAAGCTTTCTAACAATAGGTCTTACTGACATTACGCTGCTATGCTAAAGCCAAATCCTCCCTCTCCCACAAAGACCTATCATCAGAGAATTAGATGGTGCCTATGAAGCAGAGAGCAATATATATATAGAATCATAGAATGGTTTGGGATGGAAGGGACCTTAAAGATCATCTCATTTGAATGCCTCTGCACTGGCAGCAACATCTCCCACCAAACCAGGTTGCTCACAACCCCATGAACCTGGCATTGAACACTTCCACAGATGAGGCACACACAAGTGCAGCCTGTTCCAGTGTCTCACTACCATCATGGTGAAATACTTCTTCCTAATGTTGTACCTAAATCTCCCCTCTTCCGATTTAAAAAATTACCCCTCATCCAATAACTACACACCCTTGTAAAAAGTCCCTCCCCAGCCTTCCTGTAGGCTGCTTCAGGTACTGGAAGGCCACTGTAAGGTCTCCCCGAAACCTTCTCCAGGCTGAGCAGCCCCAGCTCTCTCAGCCTGTCTTCATAGCAGAGCTGCTCCAGGCCTCTCATCAGCTTCATGGCCCTCCTCTGGACTGACTCCATGTCATTCCTGTATTGGAGGTTCCAGACCTGGACACAGTATTCCATGTGGAGTTCCATTAGTATGGAGTACAGGGGTAGAATCACCTCCTTTAACCTGCTGGCCACACTTCTTTTGATGCAGCCCAGGATACATCACTTCTGTACTTGCTTATTGGCCACAAGCTACACAGTCTCTTTGTAAGTTCCAAAGAGGTGAAATCTGTCCCACTTGTGAGCCACAAGTGTAGAGAAACTTCACTGTTTGTTGGTGTAAGTGAAAGCCTGTAAGTACATCCAGCAGTGTATTTACAGGAAACGTATTTAACTGCAGCAGATGCTTTTTTATTAGCTGGTACATAACAGGATTGTTTTGGTTCCCAGATGGACGCCCTGTGGGTACAAGAAGTGTGAAAGCACCTGTTACAAAGATACCTTCTGCCATGCCTGGTGCCCAGAAAGTGCCACTGTGTGACAAGTGTGGAAATGGGATTCTGTAAGTTGTTTCTTTTCAGTTTTACAACTCTCTAGTTTGAGCACATGTTCTCAACCACCACCAGAGACTGTGGAATGCTTTCCTAGTGATGGTTTTGGTCTCTGTCTGCATTAGCAGAAAAATGCTTCCAGGCAACAGAGATAAAAACATACTTTGTTCTAAATCCCAAATTACTGATTTATACCTTAGACACATTCAATACAGATTATTTCAGTTTTGCCAGTGTACCTTCAAGGCCTAAATTAAGATTCCTCAGGACGTTTTGGAAGTCAATCATTAACACATACCTACTGAAACCTGCAGTTATGCATGTTGCATTGTCTTAGGCTGTGAATTTTCAGAAGTTTCTTGGTAGTGTAAAGCATTCTTCTCCAAACCAAATGAGAGTATCCAGAAAACTCTATAGGTCTTAAACTACCATATTTCTCTCTGAATGATATAACTTACTTCAGCAAAGAATTCAGGTAATGATGAACTCAGAGAACACAGTCATTGAGATGTAGAAATGCGGTATTTAAAAAATTTTGTCACTGTTTGGATAGGTTAGACTGTACTTTCTGTGTAAAGAACAAACTAACATATTTCTTTAAACTCTAGTTTTCTAATGAACTATTGAACTGTGATCAACTCTACAGTATTTTATGTCACTTACTCAAACTCAGATGCCAACCTTAAATTATACAGTAGTTGGTAAACCCAAAAGATGAACAACTTAAAGGCCTTAAGATACATAGCTAGAACTTACCTTGTGTCATCCTGTTGTTTCTTCTCACTTAAATTCATATTAATTAATTGGGGTTTTTTCTTTTAATTGTTTCCATATAGAGGAACAGTGGTGAAGGCACGTGATAAATACCGGCACCCAGAATGTTTTGTGTGCTCTGACTGCAATCTCAACCTGAAACAAAAAGGCTACTTCTTTGTGGAGGGCCAGCTATACTGTGAAGCTCATGCTCGAGCCCGCATGCGGCCACCAGAAGGATATGAAGCAGTCACTGTTTACCCAAAATGCTAGTCTTACTCTAACACACAAATACATGCATGTACACAAAAAGCCATTAACAGCTTAGAACTGCAGTACAAGTGTCAGGACTTCTGCCTGATTCCAAAGTAGCAGCTTTTAAACTTTTCCTTATGGGATTCTGAGGGAGGTAGAAGTCCTTATTAGCCACCAGAAGCATATTATACCAGTAAAATTCTGCTAAAACTTTATATTTGCAGTTGTCAATATAACTCAATAAAGTATAAACTAAAACAGCTATACTGAAATGAAAAAAAGTTAAACAATTGAGATATTACATGATTGCTACAGTATATGCATAAGTGCTGTAATCAAGACATAATATTTAACATCGATTAAGTACCTGTTCAAATGCTAAAGCCATGGAAGTGTCACTGGCTGGACTTAAACAAATGTAGAAACTTGACAAATCATTTGGAAAACAGCTATTTTACATGAACAGCACAAAAAACCACAGTTGTTCATGTCTGCTTCCAACATCTATTATTCATCTACCCTTAATGTATACAAAGACTAGATTTTGCTTACTGTGCTTTGAATTTGGGGTTATATTGACTTAATTTTCTGATGCAGAAACTCTGATATGGAAGAAGTATCAATTCATACAATAAAATAGCTAGTATAATAAAGACTGTGTAGTAGGAAGCAAAACAGAAGATCTAGATTGTTTTAATGATTTGTTACAAAATCAGCTTTCACATCACTGAGCAGAAAATTGTTCTGAGGTATGCACACACATACATTGTTTTTTTTGAAAAAAAACCAAAAAAACCCACACTAATAGGAAATCACTACAAATTGAGAATGAAAGTAAATGTTACAATTTTTCTGTAGAAAATGGTAGGTTTTTTGCATCTCCATCTTTCAGTTTTCATAATAGAAACAACAGACAAATATCATAATATCTTTACTGCTGGTAAATTAAAACTTAGACAACTTTACAAATAAACATTGATTAAAATACATGAAGGAAAGAACTTTTGCTAAAAGCTTGGTGAAATCGTAAGGAAAAACAGGCTCAAAGAATACAGTTTTATATAATTTCTGATTTTTTTTAAGGGCTACATTACTTTCAGGTAGGTGCCAGGTACATATAGACACACCAGAATTTAAATGTTTTTAAAATGTGTGTCACTGCATTTATAATTTATGTCTGCATATCAAAAGCAGACATTAAAGAAGTATGGTACCATTGTAAAGGTTAGTTTCTGAATAATTTGGGGATGGAAAACGTAATTCTACTCCCCACTTATCATGGAGGCTCTGGGGAAGCTTTACTTTTCCAATGATAAAGCCCATAAAGTAAACCTGAAAATGCTTTTTGAAAGCGAGAGTGCACATCTATTTTGACAAGTCTAAAATGTCATCAGTGTTTTAAAATACTTGCTTAATATTAATTTCTTTGTGGAGTAACATAAAATGTGGATAAAAATAAATTACTACATGTGCTTAAGACTGTGTATTTCTTTTTGACTGTTTTGAAAATAAGAAAGTGAGAGCATCCAGTGACTCGACAGTAACAGGAGTTTGGCATTTTCAGCCTGACAGAGGTGTAAGCTTTGGATTTATCAAACCAGTGGCAAGAATGAAATACAATTTTTATACTAGGCATTTGAGTATATCATCTGGACAATATTAGCTTTCTAAAAATGAATGAGATCATGTGCTTTCAAAACTGAAAATCCCAAACCACTCTCTCTGTAATACGACACACAGACCAATTGTAGATTGGGGGAAACTCTCAGAAATGTAGATACAAAAACTGTTGGGTTAAAAGAAAGTCACAAACTATTACTTGATGCCAAAACTTTGGAAAAATTTCAGTAGAACTGCATCACCACCTGGTGCTATTTTGAGAGGTTTGAGGTTGGACATGACTTTCACAGAATTCACCCTAATTACTACCTACTTGAAAATATTTACACGAATATAACATAAAGGAAACAAAGATTTTCAGTTAATGTAGATTCTAAAATCCTTGATCTTGATAGAGAAAGAAAACTGTAAATCTCACACCACAGTCACTACAGTCTGAAGTATTGAATGTAGAGATTTAAATATGAGAAAAAGATACGGCTCTCTATCATGTGCTGAAGGCCGGATGCTTTAACTGAATAGGTGTCGGTGGTTCCTGACACAAATCCTTTACAAAGTGTCCAGCTAAAGAACTATCCACTTTGTCTTCTGACTTAAGAATAGCCTTGTCAGTAAATCACGATAGCTTAATGCTACTATGCCTTTCTCAGCTGCGTCCAGATTTTATATATATCTATTACAAGCTGAAAAGAGCAGTGGCATTTATTTTTAGACTAAGAGAAAGATAGTAAGAGTGACTTCACATGCTTGTCATCTTGATCTTCAGATGCTCATCAACAGTGTGAAAAGCTTTCCACAGCTATGCTACTGCTGCATAAACAGCAGGGCTGTCCCAGGAGATTTTAAAAACTTACAGGAATCTGTATGTCTCTAGATAAGTAAATCAAGAACTGCATATGAAAATACACAGATTAATTCTATGGTACTTTTGTATCATTTCAACACAAATGCTTTAGATCTTTTAAGTAATGCTGAAGTGTTTCAACAATCTGACACCTAAAAGGTCCTACAAAGTAGTTAAACAAACCATGCTGCTTCCATCAACTTCATAACTTTTTTCAGTTTTTCTGTCAACATTTCACCACTTAAAAAATACATCCAGTGCTTTTGTGTAATTGAGAGGTGTGCTATTGAAAGTAACTCTCCGATCCCTCCCGCTTCCTGCATTTTGTTTCACATCATACAACAGCTGAAGAGTACACAAAGGGGTTTCCCTTACAATGAAATTCAACTAGATGACCATCTCTGGGATCACTGCTAATGCACTCCATCCACTAAAGGGAATTCACTCCACAGAATCAAACCAGATATAAACAGACCTAACCTGAAATGCATATCAGGTTGATACCAGGACCTCCATACCAACTGATCTGCTCCTCCTGCACCAAGCTGCCTGATAATGCAGACATAGCTCCAAGCGTTTCTTGCACCTTTCAGAGATACAAACTTTCATATCATAAATTAAATTATTGACCATTTAAAACCAGAGAAATATCCTGTGTCAGAACTTGTACCTGGTTTCAGGTCAGGTTCCATAAGTCACAAGTGTTTGGTCAAGAATGTTCATTCTAATTTCTAGAAACCAAATAGAAGGGAACAACTGTGTTGTTTGGAATAAATCTGACTTACATGCAAAACACATGCACTTGATTTAACTCTGTTTTGGGAAGGAGTGAGGATGGGCAGTCAGTGTCACAAGGACAAGATTACCGTTATCCTACTACTATTACTAGATAAATACTTTTTACTAGATAAACACTATTAGTATCTATATAGGGAATTTATAAATAAAGCAATTTTCATATATAATATATATATCCAGCAACTTTTATCTTTGAAGGCAACCATACCTGGGAGATTGGCCCTTTTGTGCTTTGTTTTTCCCATCTCATCCAAGCAAGCTATTGAGACAGCTTCTTTGAAGTTGTTAAAAAGGAACTTCCATAACCCAGCTTTTCCTTTTTTCTTAATACATGAAGTTTTAAAATAAAATGCATACAATTCCTCAGCATATGCTCAGCACCACCAATTAAATTAAATCTTTGTCTCCACAGCATGTGCTTGATAATAATACTGATACACAATGTCCAAGTTCACAAAGGGTTTTCTTTCTATATACAGGAATGCACATATTTGTTTTAGCATACTGAGTGTTTTAGTTACATTCAGTCTACCTAATTCTCCCTTGCCTCACACCTGGGCATGATCCAAACTCAAGTAAAGCTTTTAAGAGAGTTTGAAAGATTGTATATCATATTACTCTGAAAAAAAGTCTCTCGCTAGGCTAGGAAAGTTGCCTAAACTTTAAAGAAAACTATTTTATACAGTTCATGTGTGGATAATATTGCAGCTGTGTTGGAAGGACAAATCCAGAAACAAAAAACTGTGAAGTACTAAAGATTATCATATTTGCTACTCAGAAATGAAATATCAGCAATGAAAGTCTGAGCAAGCAGAAAAAACGTGTTTCCAGTCTCTCCAACACTTCAAAAAGAGATTTTATAGAGTCTCATTCTATATAATATTTTTAATATATATATAATATGAATTAAGAGTTTCAATTATCCTGCTAATCAGCATGCCTATTAAAGCTAATAATAATATACCAAATACTAAAGAGATATGACTGGAGCAATATTCAATGGCAAAAAACAACCAAACAAAACAAAAAGTAAAAATGCAGCCAAATTTTCTCCAGCACGTGTAGGTCAAAAACAAGTTTCCAGTTGACAACAAAGAGCAATGTTGTTATGATTCTACAACAAACCTATAAGGTGTCAGTAGCAACACCTTACACCTGCCACCAAGCACAGAAAAATTCATCCATTTTATATTCCATATAAAAAGGAATTGAAGTTTCCGCACGTTTTGCAGACAGAGTAATTACAAGGTGCTTCCAGGTTGTGCAGACATCCATGCAGAGGCGAGTAAATCTCAAAGAGAATCTATGATTGCACATAGATTACAATACACTATTTACAGGTAGACATCCTTTTCATGTATCGGCTCTTCCGTTGTATAGAATTCATTCAATCTATTTATTATAATTATTTATTATAACCTAGTTAATATTTATTATAAATTAATTCTGTCTATTCAGTAATCATATTCCTGACTGAAATTTCTCAAACTGCAGTGTCAGAAAAATTCCACCACTGCTATACTTTGTGGAGGTGAGACTTGTAACATCTTACTTCTACGTCAAATATGAGACAATAAACTAAGACACTTTTATATTGGCTTTCCACTAAATGCTCTGTTGATTTACTCTTGCAAACCCTCACATTAATTTTACTTTCACTGCAAGAATACCCATCAGTCCAATCCACAGTCACTTTTACAGCAGAGCTCCTTTCACTTCTGTACATCTCTTGTACTTCTTTGAGTGAGCCAACCTCAAACTACAAATAAGTAACAATTGAAAAAGTGTAATTGTTTCAAAGTACAATTGCTTCCACTGCCTAACTTATCTCATTTTATTATTTATAAGGAAAAGCATATATTCACAGGAACACTCAGAAGCAGAGATGGCCCAATTTATCAGCCACTGTAGAGAGAATAAGAAATAATAATTGGCAACCCACAGTTTTCGAATTAAGACAAAGCAGGTCAAAGCAGTTTACAGTATGGGAGGGAAAAGATACAATAGGAATGGTAAATTGCATGGTTATTTATAAACATTTTGTTATTTTGTTTTCTTTACAAAAAATTGGTGGACTGAGGTAATAAGAAGCTGTAAGAGTTACAAAGTGAGAGGAAAAAAGCACAATAACCACCTGAACACAAAGAAAGTACACACAGAGTAAAATGTATTAAAACTTGTTATGCACTAAACCCAAGCAAGTTTCTTCTGTAATTTGATGCAGTTGCAAGATAGCTCATAACAATTTCTCTCTTCCCTAAATCAAATGGAATAAGAAAATGAGAGACCATGTAAGGATCCTGCTCTGTGTTAACAGGACTGGGTTCTTTACACTTCTGTTTGAGTACAAATTAATTTATGAATATGCAATCTGAGGATTTCAGGAGATTCTGTCACCTTAATACAGTGTTATTAGTTCTAAAAATGTTTTGCTTTTTTGTTTTCCTTCTCTGACTCACATTTAATCTATCCTCTTCCCTTCTTACTTATGAGATTTTCTCTATGAATACATCCACCACACAGCTCTGTTAACTGCCTTTCCTACACACTTCCTATTCACTGCTTATTAACAACCAGCATTCTTGAATCACGAGGTCCTCTGACCCGTGACAGAGTATGGAAGTGTAGCATTTCAGAAAAGATAATCTGAGGTACAGTGCTGTTTTTCCCTAAAAGACCACAAAATTGCTAAGGAGGTAAATCCCTTTACTAAGTGTGGAGTTCTAATCACCTTGTGGACACAACAGCTGTTCTTTGAAAGTCACAGCTGAACACAGATGTAGCTTTTGATGGCTGTTTAGCAAAAATTGTACTAGCTACTGCCCTGCTCTGGTAAAAGTAAGGATTGAGTAAAATATGCTTTACGGTGATAGCATTTGAGCAAATAATGAGCTGTCAAATCAATCACAGCCCTACTGTTGGCTGTGTAAGGAAACAAGGCAAACCACTGAGGCATTCAGGCTGCAGTGCCTGCACTGGATCTTATCACTGTTTGCCAAAAGGCCTTTCATGGCAATTAGATTCCTGAAAACAGCCCTACCTCCTGAATGCTGAATGGGCTCAAACTCATGTTCTCACCACAAAACAAGGCATGACATGTAATCTGAAATTAGGACAACCCTCTTTTTCCCCTCAGTTCCAAGGTCATAGAAAAATGTTGTATCTATAGACATAAGAAGATACAAGGTTACTATCTTAAAAACCACTAACAAGGATACAGGCTAAAATTAATTAGTAGAGTAGAACAATATAATATAGTTTACACTCATACAGATTCCTACACATAAAAGGTGGGAAAGTTTACCAGAATGGTGGTAAAGGAATCCTCTTTTGAACTTTTACCCTGAAATGACTCTCCCCTTCATACTGCAGATCTCTCTGACATGAATGATATCAACTTAGGGAAACTGACAGAAGTCCTGACTTGTACATGGGCCCTCTCAAGTCAGAGAACCAAACCGAGATCTCCAATATTTAATGTACTCTGTCTCTATGCTCACCCTTCCAAACCCCAATGCCTCACATTCTTTGTATATCGTCTACTGCTGGCATGTTGTATTAATAACCTGGCTAGGCTTGCACCTGGTTCAAAGGTTTCGGGAGCATGTCCATGATCATCTCCCAAATAATCCAGAGTTGGACAGCGTGTCCCTCGTGAGCTAGATATCCTAAACAATTTCTATCTATCATTTACGGGACCACAGGACCATTTAATTAGCCCTCATTTCCCTATGAATAATTCACTGGGGCTAGATGAAAAGACCTAAGCCATGCAGGCTCAAAACAGGTTAACATCTGATGCTGCCTGAGCCATGCAGTCTCAAGACACTGCAGATGATAACCTGATTGCTGCAGGGTTATGAGAACAATGGACTGATTCCAAATATGTCTCTCCTTTTTTTTTTTTTTTTTTTTTAAAGTTAAAAACGGGTGAATAGAGTTGCTGACTCTTTCTGTGAAAGCTGTCTTTAAGGAAGAGACAATCAATGTCAAATACCAGTTAAGGAAAAGCAGTAATAATCTTAGTAATGCCTAGTAATCCTTGGCACTTTTTGCAGTCTCAACAATTCACTCAAAATATGACCACTTGCCCTTCCCATCAAAGAAAAAAAAATTAATCCAATGCAGACACACAGTTTTTTAAGTATCAAAGAATTTTAGATGTTTACAGCTGAATTACTATAGTTGGAACAGGCAAAAAAGGTGCGTACTTAAAGGATTGCTTACTGAGATCTAAATACTTTCCCTATCCCTTTTTTCTGTCTGCTCCTCTCTAATAAACCACAAGGGAGTAACCTCACAACAACTACAGTGTACATATATTTATCAAAAAAAGACATTTTGAAATTGATTTCCTCATTCATTGGAACTTGTTCTACAGTTTTATGTACTCTTCCTGAGCTCTGGAACTGCCAATCTTTGACAAAAAATGGTGATTTACTTTCTCTTTTTAAGATTGGGTTTTACCTCTACATTCCTATTCACCTACCCACAACGTTCACCAATCTTACCTTATTCCAGCAATGTCACCAAGCAATGACTTACTTTCACCCTATAACTCCTTTATTATTTTTTTCTCCAAAACCTTTAACATTGGGTATCACAATCCACCTATCTGTAGCGCTTCCCAGCTTCAAAGGGATGCACCCCTCAGCTCTTAAGGCAAACAGGGAATTGAGATGAGTGGGGCCACCCTAGGGAACACACACCCACAGCGCCATCCACATGGCTCCAATAAGAAACTAATGCCAAAACCATCTTCTTAGGGCACAAAGGGCATCTCCACTACCTGTGCACAGAGACTGGGCTGTGTAACAAGGGGTCTGCTGAGGAGATTTCTGTCCTTGTTCCTGCCCTTGGTGGACCACAGAAGTCCTGGTCCAGCACGCTCTCTGAGGAGCTCCATGACCCAAGTCACGGGAGAGCAGGGGCAGCTGGGAGGTCTGGAAAGTTACCTTGAAATATGCTTCACTGCACTATAGGTGCTATACATTGTTCTTCACAGGCTTGCCTTGTCCCTCTTTACTGACACTGTTAGGATGGTTTTTGTTCTTGTACACACCAACTGGTTGTTACATTTCTTTATTTGCTTCCATTAAGTGCATATCTGTATTTTTCCCTTCAATGCAACTGCTTGCATCTCCCCCCTAATAATTTTTAATCTGCTTATGTCCCTGCATATTTTCAGCAGATTTTCTTTTGTTTTCTTACCCCAAGATTGCAATGTGCTAAATTACTGATTTACCTTATCTATTGAAGCCTAGCAAGTTCCAAAATACCATTGAAGTGAATGTTAAGCTGCTTCTACCAGACTTTTTTGCCATTTTTTATTCTCTGATCACCATTAAAATTTGAGGCTTGAACTATGGATTCTATCAGCTCTTCCAAGCTCGCTCAACTGCCTCAAAATTGTCAAGAACACTTCATAGATTTCTTCATATTTTGAATCTGTTGTATAAAATCAATACCTTTTGGAAGTCGTTGGGGTTTTTTGTTCCTCAAACACTGTATTATTCATCAAAATTTAGTATTACCATCTCATAACTCACTGCCTTTCCTTACTCAGGTAACTGCACACTGCTAAACAAATCCTGCATCTCAGAATACTGATGGCTCCGGTCCTCATTTAACTTGCCAGTGCTTCCTGAATTTCATCTGCTATATTCCTAGGTTTCTGGAAACTTTCAGATGCTCCTCTATTTTATCATTTCCTGTCTTATATCTCTTATGAAGATTTTTAGATGCTTTTAAGAAGCCTGTTGTGTTTGGAGATACAATTTAGGTAAGTTTGTATCTCTACAACCCAGTAAATATGATATGGAAAACAGGTCATGAGAGAAAGAAGGTTGTATCTCCAACTGACTGCTAACACCAAGCTAACTCAAACTGGCTAAAACAATTCTTCATTTGGCAGCCAATTACCTAATCACCCACTGGTGTTTTCTGTGACTTTGTGGAGCATTAACTTTCCTGACATTGCATAAGAATCCAGGAAGAACGTTCTGTCATTTTTCATGGTTTTCTTTGCTGCAGAAATACAGAGGACCTTTCCTGGGTCAATTTCCTGATGTGTCTTTAGATACAATGAAGTGCACCATACAGTTTATTTTAAAAAAAAATAAGGTTCTGGCCTTGTTTCAGATAAACATGTACATCAGGAATTTTAGAATGATCATACTGTCTTCAGGCCCAGACTTCCATATCCCTTCTCTGTGTGCCCTAAATCTGGGACTAGATGCTTCTCTCAAAGAAAGCTGGTTTATTCTCAGGTTTCAAATAGTGATCTTGTTTATTTAACAGAAGTTGACAGCTCCAGAAGGCTTTTGTCACTGTCCTACCATCCTTACCTGTTTTTAAGAAATCCAGTAAGACCACAATGCTGATAGATACAAAGAATAATATAGCTCACACACACCCTCTGATGGCACAAACAGGCAGCAGAGTACCATTGAAGATACTGTCAAGCAAATGGTCTCTCCACCTCAGGAATTACTCTCTCCCTGACTAAGATTCACACACAGACTCTTGGTAATGCCTAACCTGATGTGCCGTGTATGCCAGTTTCTATATATACCAATGGTTAGAACTCACTGGTCTCACTGATTCTGTCTTCCCATGGCAAATAAGAAGCAATATTCTGAGAAATTTCCACTATTTCAATGTCTGTATACCAGAATCATGAAATAAATGAGCCTGGAAAATTATTTTTTACATTTATGCAAACACTGACTTTTTTCTGCATCACTAGTTCATTCTTCTTCCTCATGCACTTTTGCTTGGGAACAAAGCCTTCTGTCTTCCTCACCTTTCATGGCATAATTTGTAAATTTATAAAATTTTGTAAATTTTTGTAAATTATGCTTCATAAAACAGCCTGATTTGCTAGTGTAACTTAAGGACAAGCTGAAATGTCCAGTTCAAAAATCGAAAACCATCAACCATCAATAAGCCATTCCTAAATTTTAAGGGCAAATTTCTCCATCAGTAACTCAGTAACTCCCAGTAAAAGGTTCTGATTCTAGTTCATGTAAGAATACTGAAGAAACATTGCCATTAATGTTAGAATAGGAACAAAAAAGCCCTCCGACATTGGAAGTGGGGGACAGATTACAATGACAGATTTTATGTTCTATTACTTTATGGATGCTCAATTATCAGACAAAACTTGTTTTTCCCCTTATGCTGCCACAGGAAAAAAAATATTCTGGAAAGTAAGTAGCTAAAAGAGAGCTTTATGTTTGTTGTTGTTGTTAATGCTGCTGGGCTAATTCCAGCAACTAAAACTCTTCAGCTGTCCCTCGACAGGTGTAAAGCAGTTTCACTTTGTACTTTCCAAAAAAACATGTGAGAATTATTTGGAGAGCTGAAAAACCTTGACTATTTCAGCCTATGCCATTCTTAAGGACTGAGAGTCATGATCCCAACTTAACTCTTTTATCTACGTAATTGCAAACTATCCTTCCAAAACATGTTCAAATGTACCATTACCAGGCCTCTGTTAGGACTGCGGAACTATAATCTTCTGATGCTGGAAGTACACGCATAAACTTTTAGCATAAGCACTGAATACAAGCCCCCATGACTGAACAGAAACAACCCAAATTTTTCAACATCTCCCACCACTTTTGCTCTTCCTATTAAAAAAAAAAAAAGAAAAAGTCAAAAGAAATAACTACACAACTTGAATGTGCAATGAAAAGTTTGAGATTGTATTTGTTTCTTCCATCCACAAATCCTGTCAGTCTTTAGTATTTCTGCAGTATTATTTAAATATTTTTAAACATTATAATTTTTAGAAATAGATTTGTATTTAGAAATATATTTAACTGTAACTAATTAATTGTTAGATAAAAGCCTGACACAGATCATAAGTAAAATAAAAATTTTTAAAAAACGGAAAACACCACATTTTACCTTTGACAGCTTTTCAAAACAATGTCAATGATGTATGTTAGCAGTTGCTTTTCCAAACAAAGGTTTCCCATGTAGGTCAGCCATACAGGTGCTCTGTGAGTAGCAATGACACTTAACCTGTGTTGAATTGCAGACTGTATCCCCTTGAGACCCTGGTGCTGCAAAGGCACCGCAACCCGTGATGTCTCAGAAGGGGCAGCACATCTGGAAGTGTCACTGTGGTGAGGGACCAGAGCTCTTTACATAGGCCAAGGCTGATGCAGCCTCCTGCAGAGGAACTGCAGCAGGAGGAAAAACAGCACAGGGAGAGAAGGGCTGCTGGAATGAGGAGCTGTCCCACCTTCTGCAGCAGCCAGTCCCCACACCTGACCCTTGTGACACAAGTCTCTTGAGGTACATGTGTTGCCGTGGTGGCTTCACCTGTTTCACTGAGATCCTCACTCTTGGTGGGAGCCTGGGCTGCTTCCTCAGAGACCTTCCAGACACTCAGTCTCCCATAGATGACCATTTCCTGTGCCACGAACAGCAGCAGGACTCAGGCAATCCAGAGAAGGAGAAATAAGCAAGGTTCTCAGTTTTCCCTTGTTAGATCTGAAATGGCTCTTCCTGGGAACTTCAAGCTCTGTTAATTGTAGAGGTGGTTGCTTTTATTTGCAGATAATCACACAGTAGGAGCAGAAGAACTAACTGACCTGCAAAGAATATTTTTACTGCAGGATGACAAGGCATAAAGCATAATTTCCATATGGTGTATCTGGATGGGTTGTACTCTCCACTTGGTAAAAATTGGCTGGATGGCCTGGCCCAAATAGTTGCTGTGAGTGGAGTTAAATCCAGCTGGTGGCCAGTCACAAGTAGTGTTCCTCAGGGCACAGTGTTGATGCCAATTCTCTTTAGTATCTTCATCTGTGATCTGAATGAGTGAACCTTCAGTAAGACTGTAGATAACAACCTGCTGGGCAGAAGTGCTGATCTGCCTGAGAGTAGGAAGGCTCTACATGAGGATCTGGACAGGCTGGATTGATGGGCTGAGGACAAATTGTGTGAGGTTCAAGAAGTTCAACTACTGTTGAGTCATACTGGTCTCAAGGTGAGAGTTTTCATGCTTAAACACAGGCTGGAAGACTTGACCAACAATTCATGTTGTATTTCTATTTTCATTGATGCCAGGAAATGTGAAGCCAGTCTAGAATTTCTTTAAGACATCCTGTGAACAGCAGTAAGGATACATTTCATTAATATTCTACAATGGTACAATAATTCTTTAATAAAAATTAATAAAGATATTTTGCTGTCATGTAATAGGTCAGATAAATAAACACTGAGTATTTTTAAAATTTTTATAATAAATTAGCTTTGATTTACATGACAAAATTTCTTGGACTACACAAAAAAAACTGACAAAGATTACTAAGTTGGAGGTAAATTGTACATTTAAAATCACAGTTCCATTTGGGACAGTAACTATTTTGAGAGTGAGATCAAATTTGTTACGAACCTTCCATGTACACAAAGTGAAATTAAGCTGCTCTTGGGAGAATACAGCAGCACTTAGGTGTTGTCAAAAACTTGAGGAGGAGCAGCAAACAGATGTTTGTAAATAGAGGTGACTCCATTCATAACAGCTTGCTTGTGGTCTGGTTTTGAACAATGCTTAATGCTTTGAGGTCATCAAAACTAAAAAACATATATTTTAAAAATAGTTCTTACACAACATTATAGTTGAAATAAAGTATAAGTTGTAGTTGTTCTACCATGGATGGACAGCAAGGCAGGGACTGAGGGAGCGAAGTCCCTCCCACTGTAAGAGAAGACCAGGTTCATGATCACCCAAGGAACTAGAATGTATTTTAGTCTATAGGACCAGAAAGAGATGCATACCAGAGTCCTGAGGGAATGAAGGAAGAAGCTGCTGACTGAGCTTTCATACACTGTTCAAAGAGTGGCACTCACACCACACTGAGACTTTAACTGGTAGGACCGGAGTCCCTTCACAGCCTCTGAATCCAGGACCAGTGGTGCCTCTTTAGACCACACACACTCTCACTCTCAGGTACCTCCTCTTCTTCCAAGCTCTACTCTAGGTTTCCTGGAGCAAAATCTCAGGTATCAAATATTATACAAGAAAATAATCTATTCAGTAGGTACAGCTCAAAATAACAGGTCAAACCAGGTCCTCCAGAGAAGAACCCCAAATAAAGAAATCCCTGGGCAATTATACCCTTACAATTTATACACCCATCCCTCACACACTCTCCTTATGTTCTTCACACACCTTTTTAGTCCAACAGTGATTCCTGGCCGTGGGTCTTATCGGACTCTGACCCCAGGTAGGCCATTAACTGAGTTGCAGCTTCTACTGATGGCTGTAGCCTCTTTATCTTCTTATTTATGCTTCTTGTGCACCTCCTCACTGGCAGAGCAGGGGAAACTGAAAAGTCCTAGACTCAAAATAAGGTTTACTTGGCAACAACTGAAGTGTCAGTGTGTTACTATCATTACTCACACAAAATCCAAAACACAGCACTGTCCCACCTACTAGGAAGAAAACAAACTCTATCCTGGACCAAAGCATATCTAGGTGAAAGTCCACAGCTTGCCACCTAAGACTGCAGCAAATCCAGTTACTAATGCTAAGCAAGTTAGCTGCTAATCCTAACATCTTTTAACACCACTCTCCATAATATTTCAAACATCATAGCAGTCAGGTGAAGTCCCTGCTGACTGGAAAAAGGGAAACACTGCACCAATTTTATAAAAGGGTAGAAAGAAGGATACTGGGAACTACCCACCTGTCAGCCTTAACTCTGTGCCTGGGAACATCATGAAACATCCTCCTAGAAACATGGAGGACAGGAAAGTGATTCAAGACAGTCAACATGGCTTCACCAAGGGCAGGTCTTACCTGACCAACCTAGTGGTATTCTATCATGGAGTGACTGTATCAGTGGACAAGGAAAGAGATACAGATGTTATCTATCTGGGACTTCTGTAAAGCCTCAGACATGATCCCCCACAACATCCTTCTATCTAAATTGGAGAGATACGGAATTGCTGGGTGGACTGTTTAGTGGATGAGGAATTGATTGGATGGTTGCTTCCAGAAGGTAGTTGATAAACAGCTCAATTCTAGATGGAGATCAGTGACAAGTGGTGTCTCTCAGAGGTCCATATTGGGATCAGTACTGTTTCAATATCTCCATTGATGACATAGGCCAAGAGGATCAAGTGCACTCACAGCAAGTTTGCAGATGACACCAAGATGAGTGTGTGGCTGACACACCTGAGGCACAGGATGCCATCCAGAGAGACTTGGACAAGCTTGAGAAGTCAGTCTGTGTGAACCTCTTGAGGTTCAACAAGGCCAAGAACAAGGTCATGCACCTGGGTCAGGGCAAACCCCAGTATAAATACAAGCTGGGAGGTGGAATGGAGCAGCCCTGCAGAGAAGTACTTGGGAGTATTTGGGGATGAAAAACTAAATGAACCAGCTATGTGCACTGGCAGCCCATAAGGCTAAACCATATCCTGGACTGCATCAAAAGAAGCATGACCAGCAGGTTGAGGGAGGTGATTCTGTGCCTCTGCTCTGCTCTTGGGAGACTCCATCTAGAGAACTGTGTCCAAAACCGTTTCAAAAAGTACACTGTTTTCTAAAAGAACTGTTTCTAAAAGTAAATTTAAAAATTCCAATCAAGCAATAAGTTTAAAATGTATATAAAAATACAACCCTAGACTTAATAAATAAATGATCTTAAAGAATTTATTAAAGCTTTATATTTAGAAACAAAAGATTTCATTCTCAATATTTAAACAGGTTGGACTGTTTATTATAGAGTCTAGAAAGTGTACCCTTCATTTGACCTTTTGTACCTAATAAGATGCCAGCTGTGCAGTCTTGTAGTTCTTTACATTTAGTGATCTGAAATGTAAATAAGCAGAAAATTACTTGTTTTTTACAGAATATAAATTACAAAAGTTTTTGTAAAATGAAAAAAGAGTTTTGTAAAAATAAAACCTGGTACTGCCAGTCTTGTAATTAGATTTAATGGCTTGCATTCTCATGAAGTCAAAGTTACTTCTATAAAGCTCTGTGTGACAAAGAATCTACACTAGCAAATCCAATTATAGGATTATGGTCCAAATATCAGTAGATAAGCTTTCCACTGGAAAGTATACTGAGCTGTAGTTCAGTGGGGAAACAGATTATTTGGAAAATGTCTTATCACATTTCCTAAAATCTATGAGTTATGAGCTTCATATTTATAAGAAATTCATTTCACAATTCTCATTCTATTAAACCTAGGAATAATGAACCAAAAATAAATACATTTCTTTAAAATTCTTAGGAGGGAATACTAGTAGAGAATTTAAAATACGAAGTTTTATTTGTCTCTACGGAATTTTGGATATGTGAAACTATTCTCTTTACAAATATTTTTAATGAGTCCATCCTAATTGCATCAGTGATAACATGGTGATACTTCACAATCAGTGAATATCTTCAGTGAATCTTCCAATATTGAAACCTATTATTTCACATACAATTAGAGGGTTTTTTCATAATAAAAATATTTCATTTGGGGATGTGAATTTTTATTCTATTTGTGAATTTTTACTCTATTCATAAAACACAAAAGCAAACACATTGACAAGAAGTCTAAGCAGACCAAAATACCAATCTTACTCCCTTTTGCTCGTTCAAAAGCACCCAAGCATACATGAAAGGTTGTACTTTTTACATCAGTGTTACTGGTTAACACACTTTTTGGTGTACCAAGAAGTTACTTTCAATTCTTTCTTACTTTCCATTAGTATTGGAAAGTAACATGAAGTAATATGCCATATCAGTGTAAATAAAAATTTCAAACTATCCCTGCAACTTAAGAATTGAATACACAATTGTCAATTCATGCTGAAATAAAGCAGATAAATGGGCGAATAAGGGAGGTGTATTTCTTCTTCACATATGATATGTAAAAGACAAATCACAAATGTGAAGCAGATTTCTCTATGACAGTTTTTCAAATTTTAATCAAGAATTTCTACATTTGTTATTATTCATGGAGCATGCAAAATAATATGTCTAGCTGTTCTGCATGCAATCTTAGAAGTCTACATTTGAAAGTAATTTATCTATATAACTTTGAAGAACACAGTCTTCATTCCTGCTTGAATTACAACTGAGCCAAAAGCAGAAAATAAATTTAAGGTTTATATTTTAGTAACATAAAAAAGTATAGAATTACATGTTAATCTACCACACTACTATGTATGTATGTACTATAAATCTCTTCTAACATTACACAGTGACATGTTTGTGCTTAGGAATCCACTTTGGGTACTCTTGTTTCAAAAGCTTCACAGGTTTAGATTATCTAGTATTATGTTTGCCAGCAGAGGGAGACCAATTTCATTCCATAAACAAGGGAAACAACGTATTTTGTTGAACTTCCCTGGTATTTTTACAATTAATAAAATAAATTTTCAGAGTGACATCTGTATAGCATGATTTCAAAGGTCTCTATGATATGCTCAGCCTTATGAAGCAAACTGAATTAACAGAACAGAGCAGGAATACATTTAGAAGCTAAGCTCCTTAGATATCTCTCATCCTTTTCTTAGTAATTCCTTTCTTCAGTTATTTTAGACAGTAATGAACAGCTGTGGTAATGACTTCTGGTAGACAGTATACATGAAGCATGAACTCAAATTGAAGGAGCTTACCTTGAGACATTTAAAGTTACTATGCTTGTAACAGGTCTGCTTTTTGGTCCTGGAGGAGGGCTGAAAAATCCGTTGCTCCTTGGTAGTTCTGCAGTCTGAGGCTTTTTTACTATATAAGGGTCAGTGGAATGGCTTGGGTATGGATCAAATGTGCCTGCTTTCATGCCCCCAGGCTGAAAAAAAAATAAATTTTTCAAGAGACAATCTACAATATAATTAAAATACTTGACTTAAATAAAATATTTCTCATGCAAAAGCAAGTGAGGATACTGAATAACAGACTGCACCATGTATACATAAAAAAACCAAATATGCCTTAAATTTGCATTGGAAACTTTAAGGAAAATTTTAGTCATTATTTTGATGTATTCCTAGTTTTCAATTTCTTTTCTAAGCCTGGATTTTGAGGAAAGGATATTAAAAATGTGTCAAAAAAGTAGAAACATAACTCACTAAAATGAGCTATGTTGTGGCAAAATCTGAGAATTCCTG
The DNA here is from genome assembly GCF_003957555.1 of Calypte anna. NCBI lineage: Eukaryota > Metazoa > Chordata > Aves > Apodiformes > Trochilidae > Calypte > Calypte anna. The sequence continues at coordinate 22,672,189 of NC_044248.1, forward strand.
TGTCACTATCAGTTTGCCATGTGCTGTACTGGTGTTTCCTGATTGTTCATGTACAGCAGGCTTGGGCACCAGTACCAATCAGATTTCTGACACATGGGATTAAATACACCATTGTTTTTCCTGAAACATGTCCACTAGTACTACAAGAGTGGCAAATTTCAGTTTAAAAACATGCAGAGACATGATTAATTCTGTGCAATCCACAAGCACAGCAAAATGCCACAGTCCTCCTGTTCCTGAAAAGTGCAGGAGTAAGTGATTCAATCAAAATATATCAATTTAGCCCATAAGAATTTACACAGCAGAGCGGGAAAATATGCAGTGGCTTGGGAGTACAGATAATTTAAATATATGGTGTGAAGTATGGGGACTATATGGTGTGAAGGATGGGGAAGCCTGGAGGAAGATCACCAGCCCTGTCAGCCAGATGCAGTGCTGACTTTCTAGCAGCTAAATTTTCTAAACAGAGTCCCATTCTGAAAACTCTCAAATGCCTCATATCCACCCAACACAATTATTCTTGTTGTAAGTATTTTTGCTGTCTCTTTCTGAATAGTTATATTTTTCTTGCTACCATCATCTCCCTCAGATTAATCAATGTCAGTCGAATAAGTAAAGGGTGGAGGACATAATATTAGGAAAACAGTGTTTAGCAGAGCACAGTATCAAATGATTGACAACAGAACTCCAAAATGAAGGACTGAAAAGGGACAAATTAAGAAGTGTTACTGTATTAGGTATCTTAAGTCATTTAAGAAAGATATTTATGCATCTTAGACCCATTTCAATGTGAAACTCAGTTCTAGCCTAAGATGAAATGGCATAAATTTAGTAGCTCATCACAAAAAATATACCAAGATGGAGCTCTATGGAATGCAAAACCATAAATAATGACACTAAACAACTGGAACCAATGAACTATGTCCCTATATATCCTTCATATCAACTCCAGGCTTTATTTCTTTTGTCTTCTAAGCCCTTCAAGTATATTTGTTTATATCCCTTTCCTCTTTTTCTCCTAGCTACTGAAGAGCTGGCAAATTCTAAATCAGATTCCAAATGAGAGAATACATTGCTTTGTAAACTGGAAACTAAGTAAATGGAATACTATCTTTTGTAAGAAAAATAAGAAATTAATAACAAAAGCAAATATTTATTGCTATCTTAATAATGTTATACTCAATGCAGTATGCAAAGCTTTTGACAAGAAATATCTGAATATTTAACTAACTAACCTTTTACCAGGAGAACTTGGTTTGAAAGGTGGTGCAACTGGCTTTTTTGGAACTGCTTTCTTCACAGGTGGCAAAGGTTTATCATTAAAGTAGGGATTTGCATCAAAATACTCCTGGGGATATAGATTTAACTTGAAAGGCCCTCCTTTAAGCAATTGTTTATGTAGCTCTCGTGCTTTCTGCAAAACAAATACTTAGGAAAATTGTAGAATACTGGTAAAACAAATCTTGAAGATTTTTACTGTATGTTATCCTAATAGAAAAAAGGAAATAATTTTAATTTATTTCTTGGATAATGTTAACTCTAACTTTCTTTGCTCTTGTTTGATAATCAAGGTATTTTATACACCACCATGTACAATGGAATGTCGATCTACTGAGCAGGAAGCACAACAATCACTACAAAAGTATGTTGAGAAAATGTCAGGAAAAGCACTGTTCATCTAAGATGTGTCTAACAGTATGGTATACCTCTGTCTTGGACATGCATGCATATATAATGCTTAAACATTCTATATGCATGCATCCCAGCTGCTCACATTTGTGACCCCTGGCCACTACAGCACCCAGACTCTGAGCACCTTACTAACCGTCTCTGAGAATCGGTTCATTGTGCCATGGGAAATGTTGACTATTCTTCCCAGATTCCATTTCAAAATAAAATAGGTTAAAACATTACCCAACAATTACAAGACAAGCACATAATGTACCATCAGCAATACATTATCACTTGGCAATTCATGCTAATTAATCAGAGCAAATTGCTTTTCTCCACCAGCAGAAACCATCTCACCTCCCTCTTTCCTCTGTTCTCATTTTGTGTTCTGAATGCTTAGTTTTGAACTGAACTTGGCTCAAATGAAGGTAGCTTTGAAACTTGTTGTTGTCCTAGACCAACATATGTCCTCCTGCTGCTATTTTTCACTACACATGATGGAAATAATACGAGATAACTAAAATCAATACAAGCAATTCATGAGCTATCTTATATTTGTAAACTTATGTGAAAAAAGGAACACGTTTTTTTTATATAGCACCTAGGATAATGAGTTCCCAATCTTTTAACAGCAGCACAAAAGTATTAATGTTCTCACTATTGGCATTGCTTGGTCATTACTGCATCGTAGCTTAATGTCTCCAAATAAAAAAAAATAATGTCAAATCATGTGCAGAAGAACTTATGTAGGATACCACCCAATGCCTCAAGGAAAAAATAATAAATGAACAATGCCCAAATCTTTTTTGTACATGATGCTCATTAACTTGTTTTCCTTCCTGCACTTCGTAAGCAGACATTACTCATCTCAAATGAAAGGAAACAGCACAAGTAACAAGTTCATTCGAATTGTAATAAATAATCATGACACTAATTGATAATTAAGGCAAATATTTTTACCTTTGCATTTATTCTTTCTAGATCATACCCATCAGGTTTGTGTGGATATTGTTCACCTATGGTAAGGTTTGCATAACTGGTAAAAGACAAAATTAATTACTTAGGTGCTCGTTGTACTCACAAACATTTAATAAAATACTCTGCAAGAAGCGAATTGTGAAGTACCCATATCCAGTTCCTTTCTTTCCTGGATTGTATAAAAATTCTTTCCCAGGTGGAACATATCTTTTCTGGATTTTCGTTGAGCACTAAAGTATGGAAACGGTCCTCCTATGGTTCCATATATAGGTGCCAAGTCACATCTAAAATTAGTAACAAGCACCTGATAATGTTTTGCAATACTCTCAGGCTTCCATAGTTAGTGTACTAAACCACAGTAAGAAACACAACAAACCCACTATCCCAAGAGTTAAACAGAAAGTCAGATCAGATCCAATGGCCATGGATCTACTACTACATCAGTCACGTTCACAGTACTACAAAAGAAAAAGAAACACAATGGCAGCAGCCATCAAGTTTTAAGGTATTTTAATAATACAACTATTCTTAGTAGGGGTTCTTTTAATTTTGCCCCAACAAGGTGAATTAACACTGGTAGAGACCAATTCACAAATAGAGACCCGGAGGAGTCAGTTAAACAGACTTGATGCTTGATGACAGGACAGTCTTTCCTACAAGTTTAAAGAGTGTTGGTATGATAATGGAGTGGCAAGCAACATGAGGTATCTGTCTGAAATATTTTTTTCCTGGGAGATGTTAGGACTGGTTAACTTTTTGTGTTGTCAAAGAAGAAAAGTAAAAGGGGGCATTGCCCATTTAGGAGAAATGCCTCTGTCTTCAAAACTGCAGCAATTCATAAAGACCATTTTTTAAAGACCAACTCGGAAAACAGTATTTGCTGACTAATGTATGACATGCTCTTGACGTACATGATCATGCAGCTGCTAGGAGAAAACTGAGACAAACTAATTAAATAGATGAATGGCAATTTGGTCCACTAAGCCACAGGAACAGTGGTTCAAAAAACAAAAACAAAAAACCCCAACCACCCCAAAACCACCTCTCTGTCCCTATTCCCCAAAAAACCACAAAACAGAACAGAAAAAATAAGCAGTGGCTCCTCTATGAGATCTGTCAGCTACTCCAGAGTGCCAAGATAGTCTGCTTTGCTAGTACTGCCCACAGTTATTGTGGGGAGAAAGCCAAGTACCTCAGTGAGTTCCTACTTAACAGGGCCATTAATGAATGACAGGATTAGAATGCCAGGATAACATTTGTCATCTTTGCACAGAGCACTAACCTTCCTGTTCATTACCCTCTCTTTATTTAGGGAATTCATAAACTCACATTCAAAAAAAAGGGGCAAAATGATATTTCACAGACATTTACCTTGGCGTTTCCTAGTTCTCAAATACTTTATTTCATATTCTTTAAATGTCAGTTCTGTATGTGGCTTTTTATATGCCAGTAACAAAATAAGAGAGAACATATGGAGAAAGGCCCAGGCTTCAGTCACATCTTCAGAATATGACAATTTAAAACATTACCCTAACACTTACGGCCATTTGTCTCCATCAGTTGGAAGGAAAGCTGTGCCCAAATTTTTCTTTGATTCTGTCATTCTATAGCGTCTCCGTAGCCGAACAGGGTCTGAGTAGGCTTCAGCTTCAAAAACCCGCACAAACTGAGGATCAAAATAACCTGCCTGCAGAGCTGACAATGTTTTGGACCCCCCAGGTAACATCTGTCTGTTCTTGTTTGCAGCTTCATTAAAAGGACCTTTAAAAAAGTAAGCACTGTAAATACCTGTTCAATGTTAGTGGTTCTCTTAGCCTATATTAAAGAACTAAGGTCTGCATGTGAGTGGCTCAAAAAATGTACCAAAGATCACTTAACTTCTGAATCACACATGTAAATAATGGTTGTGCCTGAAAAACAATGCTATAAGAAGGTGCTCACAGCACCTAGTTTTAGTTTTCTAATTCCTGCGCTTCCTTGAGGTGCAATGGAGTGACATTGGTTATTCCAGACTACGTTTCAGAAGTAGAGCCAATCCCTTTTTATAAACAATAAGTAAGACTTAAAAGGAGCATCTTTCTCTTCCATCAGATTACAGACCAGCTAGAAGAGCTTAAGAGCCTCCATTTGGGTTTTGAACACTCAGCAGCAAAGCATCAGCTGGGGTTCTGGTGGGCATGTTCATCACTGACATAACAACACAGCAGAAATGTCTGTGCTGAGAAGTCAGGATTGTTTTGTGTTTATCACGTTAAAGGAATCTGCAGAGGGTCAATCTCTGTAACCTTACTTATTTCAAAAATTACCTTTTCTTGGTGAGTATTCCCATGAAACAATAAGAAAAGCAGAATGTTATTTTAAAGGACAGGATGGGGAATATCACACAAGAATCATAGCAGAACAGAAAAAAATATGCAACACTATTAAAAATGACCAATGCAATCATCAGAGTAACAGAAAACCTGCTGAGAGAGCACAACCAATAAACACTACTGTTTTTCCACAAAAGCGGGAAATACTGGTAACTTACAGGAAAATCAATATTGAAAAGAAATGCATACACTGAAACATTTTATCAATCCATTATGTATACATATTACTCAGTTTTACTGTATTTTTCCTTTCTTCAATATATTCATTCCAGCATATCAAGCCTTTCTCTAAATAATGTAGGTCTGAGCAAGGAGTATGTAATGAAAATCAGTTCCTTCTAACAAAAATATTTAGAAAATGCAATTCTGAAAGTAGAAAGATACTAGGGGAAGTGCGTATCGTTAAAGAGAGATTAAATTAAACGCACTTACGCATATAACGTGGATACATATTTTGTCTCCAATGGTAACATAACCCATTTCACTGAAGAGGCCAATCCTCTCCATATCACTTTCCCTTTCTGCAGGCATGGCTGGATCTGTTTGTCAGTGCACTACACTGAAAGGGTTGGAGTATCCTTGTTTGTTTGTTCCGCTGCGAATGTCTATTAATCTACACCTGTAAACAAAAAAGTCTATTTAAGTAAAATTGCAAGAAGTTCTGGTTTTAAAATATTAGCAATAAAAGTAATCCGAATAATCTACAATATGATTGACAGCTTTGATGCTTATAGGACAAATGTGGGATCCAGACACCATTGTATCTCCTCTGTAAACAAATTCAAAGATAAGCAGAGAGAGCAAATCAAACGCATTTGTAATAAAACTGGTGCAACTCTTACTGAATTTGCATAGTTGGGGCTAAAAAATTTTAACAGGTATCTTCAGGATACTAAGGTGACCATGTTTTAGTGGCATTAACATGCCCTAAAAAAACATGCCAAAGCAGCCTCCTTCACCCTGTGGGTTATCACCTCTAGCAGCAGTTTTCAGTCACTTTCTAATAACGGTACAAGAAGGTCTGTGTATGGACAAGTCTCAGGTAAAACATGAGAGGAATTTTGGAAGCCATCTAACTGCAATCCGAGACCTAGTTGTGGTAAATATTTCAAATTTCTTCTTGGTTGTTACTGCAAATTATTTACAGCAAACGCTAGCTTTCCCTCATCACTCTCATTGGAGCCTGACAGAACTAAGGACGGATAGCCTGGTCAACAAGGAAGGAGGAACCCAAGGGCTGAGCAGAGATCAGCTTAGCACCTGAGATGATGATTATCAAACAATTACCAGATAATAGATTCCAGAGTGAAAACTAGTTGAAATGGGAATAAAGAGTCGGATAGAGGAAAACTGCCTTGAGGAGGAAGATAACTAATACCAATAAATTCGCCAGGGAAGGGAAATTAAGGTAGGAAGAAATTGCTTAGTAAATTAGGAAAGCTATTTCTTGAAGGGTCATGAAATCTAAGAAATTACAAAGAAAAAATAAATCAAAGGTATGCAATATAATTGGCTGAAGCATCTGTGTCTATACAGGTCAAAAGAAAGCAGTGGAATTAAGACATTAGGAGTAGAATACAGGGTTAAAGACAATATAGGTGTTAACTGTGGGGGCAAAGGTAAGATGGAAGTGTAGGAATACAGTGCAAATTCCTACAGCATCAGTTACTCTTGGGTATTGTTTTTGATTACTGTCAGATAGAGACATTGGGTAAGGAACCCAAGGACGGGTGACAAGGGAATAGAACTGAAAGAAGGACAGAAAATTGACCCTTGTGAAACGAATTTAAGGGCTTGCTGTTCCGAAACTAATTTGGGCTGTTTTGTTAAGGATAGGAACAAGTTTACCAGAAATAAACAGACCTGGAGTTAAATTATATACAGTGTAAAAGCAAGTATCGTTGATTCGAGGGATTAACGGGAAGGATTTTCGGACCTCAGCAGTCCGAGGCGACTGAAAGAGAAACGAGGAGGTGGAGGAGCCTGGCAGCAGTATTCCCAGGCAGCAGACAGGCAAGCAGATTCTGGAGCTTCTCCCCAAGAACGTTAGGGAAGGTGAGGAAACCCCAGTAATTGCGCCACAGAGCGCTGATACCGCACCAGCTGCGTCAGGCACAGGTATGGATGCATACCCAAACTCAAGAAAGGTCACTTTCTACGCACCATTACCGCAGGCGGCCGGCCCACCAGTACGGGGACGGCTGGTGAATCAAGAGGGAACGGCGGGCACCGAGCTGCCGGAACCAGTACCACACTGGCGGAGAACGTACACTAGGCGGAGACGGCGGGGCAGACCCCAGGCCGCCTCCCGCCTCTGTTGGGTGCCAGTTACCCAGGAGTCGGGAAAGACCAACAAGCAGAGCGGGAACACCCACCTAGAACACCCCGCCACCCCCCAGCTCCCGCATTGGTCTGCGCCCAACGCGATGGCGGCTGCGCAGCACCGCAATGCGGCTCTGCGGGGACTGTTTGGTCACGTGGTTCCCGCCGGCGGTCCCGCCCGGGGCGGGGCAGCGGGTCCACCGCTCCCCTCCTTCCGGCGGAGCGCGCATGCACGGGAAGGATGGCGGGGGGGCGCGAATCCGCCGGGGCGCTGAGGGACGTGGTGAGTCCGACCTTGCCTGGGGCCGCCGGGGGCTTGGCTCGGCGGGGAGGGGCCTGGGCTGGGCTGGCAATGGGGCCGGGGAACTTGGCTCCCCCCGGCAGTAGCCCCAAAATCCACGGCGCTGCGGCGTCCTGTGTGGAGCGGGGTTGGCTGGGGGCCGGTGCCTGCCTACCCGCGCGGCTGGGTGGGTGCGTGGGTGCTCTGCGGCGGCGTTTGTATCTCCAGCCCTCAGGGGCACCCCTGTGCGGGGAGCGGTCTGTGTTCAGGGGGTCGGTGACACCTTCCGCAGTGCCGCCTTCGCCCGCCCCTGGCAGCAGCCGTGCTCCTGTCGCCTCTGGGGACCCTGGGGGTCTCGGGCTGCCTGGCTGTTGTCGGGGGGTTGTAGGAAAAGCTCCTTTATCAGAGCTCTGCTTCTCACTTACGAATGTGGATTTCAGGCATTGCACTCAGGCCTTTTTTGTTTTCTTGGAGTAAACCTGGGCACTCCAGAATCACGGAGTGATTTCATAAATCCTTTTTGCAAAGGCTACAAGGGGTTGGTGCTTGTATTTTCATCATATATAATATATAGCACAATATATTTTTTTTATTTTGCTTACAATACTTCTGGTGGAAATAAAATGAGTCCTGTGTTGATTTCTCTGATTTCACGGATAATGACAGCACCGCACCTGAAAGTTTCCCATGCCTTGTAAGGCTTTCCAAAGGGTCTGACTGCGGGATTACTCCTATAGGTGCTTGGTGGTTCTTTTTAGAGTGATTGAAGCTGCGAAGCATTTCTTTTGTGGAGTGTTAGATTGAGCAATAGCCACCCTCCTCTGGGTGGTCACTTTTTGTTCCTCTGTACTGGCACTGCTGCTTTGGGGTGCTGTGTTTGAGCTTGACTGGAATCGATCTGGCTAAAAGTGTTTTCTCTCAGTAAAACGCCAGTGTTCCATTGGATGAGTTCTTGAATGAAGTTCATGGTTAAAATATCTGTGACAGGCAGTTGTGGGAACACCGCAGAGACTTTGAAAGGAGAAAGAAACAGCTGGGTGGTCTCTTCTAAAATATACAGCTTCTCTGTAAAAAGTAAAACTCTGCCTGGGTTCTAGAGGCTGTGGCCTTTTTTTTTATGTTGGGGTTTTTTTCTGTTCCTGAAGCTGTGATTTACTAAATGAGATTAATGCACACTTAGACATGCACATAATTATTCTGCTCTAATGCGCAGAGCAGTCCTTGGTTACTTGAACTGGAAGAAGTCTCATAAGACGGAAACACCAGCATTGAAAACAATGAGAAATGATGACACTTCACTCAAGATATTTCTAAAAGGGAAAAAGTATAGAATTAAGGCTTGCTAGTTTAGGTAGGAAATGTTTTAAGAGCTGTTTTTGTAGCAGTCATTGATGCACAGGCTCCAGCAACTCTCCTGCTTTGCCACTCTCTCCATTCACCCCTTGTATAATAACAGTCGATTGTAACTTCAGAAAAAGCATGTTGAAACACCTGCTAATTTTAATTGTTTTTTCTTTTCTATCAGGTAATTCTTGAAGCTATGGGACATACTCTTTAGAATAAGAGGAGGCTTGGATCTTGCATTTCAGCTAGCAACTGTTGATGGTATGTCTTTAAGATTGTAATAGATTCTTAACATTTAAATAACCCTTTTATTAATTAACTATTTATGGTGTTCATTGTCTTGGCATTTTCATCAGAAGTGTTTCTTCCCAAACCTGTAAAGAAAATAACATGAAATTTGTTTATTTTTTATGTCCATTAATTTTCTCTCTTTTACAATCATATGTTTTTATTTTAATTTGAAGTAAACTTTAAATTCCATCTTAGGTAATGTTATTTACATATATTTTCTGCTTATGGATACAATATTGGGGCCACTTTGCAGTTTGAACCCAAAATTGACTCTGAAATTCTAAGCAAACAGAAAAAAATTAATGACTATGATTTTGTTTATGCAGGATTATAGTAATATTACATTTTTTGTGGTCCACTCTTCCTAGAGCAGTAGAGAAGATGAGCAAGATAATTTGTTATTCTTCTGAATTTAGGTGTATACCACATACTTGCATTTCCATGTGATAACAAGGAAGTACAACATTATGGCATTAAGAGGCTCTTTTAGTCCCACATTCTTACATTACTGTAACATTCATTTCAGAAGTCTGCTCAAGGCTATCTGTGGCCACTGAGGTTTTTCTTTTGCAGAATTGAGCTGAATACTTTGGGGTTTGATTTTTTCTAATACTGTGAATTTTACACACTTCTAGTGCAAAAGTAAACTAATAGTAGCCAAACCTAAGTTAACACGTTAAAGAAATACAATTCAACATAGTCTTTGATGGCTTGACAGGCTATGTATAACTTCTTATGTAACAAGTAATGTTTTTTAATATCTTCAGCGAGAAAAATACTAGTGATGTGCAAAAGTTGCTTTGTCACATCCAAAGTGATTGGTTTGACTGTTTGTTAAATCAAGCTCTGAAAGATGACTATGCCAGTAATACAGATTCAGGGCTAACCAGGGTGTGACTTAGAGTTGCAAATTTATGTTGGCCAAAATTTAGTCTACACCTGGAGCGTAGGCCCTGCTTTTAAAAAAAATTTAGTATGATTTTGGGTGTATTTCTGAATAATGATAGGAAGTCAGAAACATGTGACTCAGGTTGAATTTTCCAGTATTTACTCAGAAACTGAACATCACAGTATGGAAATTTGTATATAGAAGTTAATTTGCAATGTTGGCTTGGTTAGGGGTTACTGATGTGAGAGCCAGCTACAGTGTAGCTTATTCTTCTGTAGTTCATTCATCTCTTCATATCTGACAGCATCTAAGAGAAACTGTGCTTTTGTTCAGGCAGGAATGAGTGTAAATAGTTGAGACAGACCTGCTAAGTGAAGTCTTATCTCAGTTTTGGTTGACATAGCCACTTTTCTTATCCTAACAGCAACTTAGGTTTTTATTCCAAGCCAAATATACCAGACTTTTTAAAATGTTCTCCCAGTAACTGTAACAAAACTGAGGCAATTTTCTAGGCTAATTGTGTCCTTATTGTGTTTCAGAGGCATCAACAAAAAAGGCAATAGGATACGTTTTCAGTGATCTTGCAAATAAACTGTCCTCAGATGTTCTTGTATTAAGAATTTGTCACAGTCCAGTCTATGTGTGGCCTAACAGTGGTACCAACACTGTTCCAGAGCTGACTGATGATTCTGCTTGTAAGGAGATAAAACGGTTTATACAGTGAGTATATTTTAATAATTAAAAAAAATACAGCAAAAGATTAATTCACATTGCAGACATTTATCTTTTTGTTGATACTTCAGATTTGATCAAGATGATGAGACCAAACGAAAGCTTGGCAAAAAAAAAGGATAAAATGTTACAAGATATGGTATGTGTCTAACCACATTATTAAATTATTATACCAGGCAACATATCATTTAAGAATTTTTAGATCTGCCTTCCCTAGGTTTTTCTGTAGATGAACAGACATGACATGACCTAAAATAATGCTTTTAAACTCATTGACATTTGCTGTGACAGCAGAGATCCAGCAACAGTAGATTAGTTTGTCTTTAACATTACTGGCTTTTTTTTTTTTTTTTTTTAAACCCAAAAATTTAATTTTGAAGTTTGATGCCAAGTATCTACAATCTTACTTTTGCCTTCTTGGTGCATGTGTGCTGTTGGTGTCTTTATTCTCTGCAGCAGCAGATAATCAATATAGACCTCATGTTGGAAATGACATCTCCATTAGCTCCTTTGGCTCCAGTCATTGAAAGGGAAAATAAGGAACACCACTACGTTAATATGACATTACCAGTTGATGTTGTTGTATCTGTTTCTCCAGAAGAAACATGGGGAAGTAAGTGTTATCTGAGCTTGTAATTTTTCAGCTTTATTTCTGCATTTTCCTGAAATAGTGAAGTAAAGCTGTATCATTAATTGGTTTATTGGAGCAGCATATAGTATCTCTGTAATGGAATTTAACTGTGTAAATAATAAAAGTTCCTGTAGACAACTGTTAGCTTTAATAATCTGAGACACAATCCTTTTGCTATATTCAAAAAATTCAGTTTATCAGTGTCTGATAGAATTGATAACTCTTAAACATTGCCTAGCAAGGAATTGAGAAAGCCAAGAAAATGTCCTAAAAATTCTTGTGTGCGAGCACGCGTATAAGAGTGAGAGTTGGAAATCTATTTCATGAGTCTTTGTAATCTCAGGACTTTGTTAAAGACTCCAGGTGGGTAAATGAATGTAGAAAACATTGGAGTCATCTTCTGTATTTTTACCTTGAATTTTTCTGTAGGCTTTTACTCTAAAGGATGCTAAATTGGATGGATAAAATGCAAAAACCCCCCCTCAAACCGTAATGTATAATATTTCTTTCAGCAAATTATCACGATAGTTGTGTTTCTGATACAAGACCAGGGTACCTGCACTTTGGAGAGTTGGTATTAGGGAACAGTTTCTTTGTGCAAACATGTTTGAGTAAAGCATGATAAGGTTCTGTATTTCTCTGTGAGAGTGGAAGCCTGGAAGTAATAAGTTCATCAGACCAGGTGCAAATATAAATACTGTGTAGCTATCAGAGCTATGGGTCAAATGACCCATTATCACTGTTCTACTTCTTAAGCATTTTCCCTTTTACTTTGCAGGGTACAAAATCTCTTGGTGAAAGCAATCCACAGGCAATTAACTGACATGGAAAGATGTATCATGAAATATATGAAGGGAATGTCAATTGTGGTACCAGAACAATTTCATTTCATGTTACCAGGGAAAAATCATCTTGTAACCATCTCTTATCCTACGGGGGATTTCAGATGATCAATTGGAAAGTTACAGAAAGGTAAAGCCAACAAATCAACAAATAGTGACAGTACCTGATTTTTATTTGTTTTTATTTTTTCAATGTTACGATTATTCTAACTGAAGTAATGGTAAATCTTTTCACTTGGCCAGTGTAGAATAAATATTAACAGATACTGCTGGTTTTAAATTTTATTATAGCTGAGGCAGTATACTGTGTGTGGAAGCTTGATTTATTGGAAGTTATTTTATAAAATGTGCCAGATTATGTTCTTGGAAGGGAAACAGTATAAACTTTATTTAGATAGGTTTTGCCTATCTAAAATACTGTATTTCATGTCTTCAGTTTCGTGGTAGAATATCAGATTACTTGCTACATGTTACTACTTCAGAGCTTTAACACATCATGAAGAGATTATGGCTGGGATTTTATTTGTTCATGTTGGTTTCTTTCTTAGGGTTGTGTTGCTGAGTGTTCTGTTTGTTTGGGGGAGGGCTGCTTTTTGTGGCTTAGCTAGCCTTAGCTAGCTTCTGTTTGGTTTTTGCTTTCTGTGTTGGGGTATCTACAAAAACAAATATGGACCAGGTGGAAAATATTCTATGTGGCAGTCCTCTCAGGTTGAGACCTGCATGGCAGATTCTGGGCTCAGGGCACACCATTCCATGTAGGGAGAGTGTAGGAAGAATCTTCTGCTGCCTTAGAGGTGTAGAAGCTTCGGGTTTTTTCATTACTGTGTATATAAAACCTAATGTATTCGTTGCATTTGCAAAGGTCTCGGGCACTGGTGGGACATTAAGTCTTTTCTACTTGCTGTGTTCTGTTCAATGTTGCCTGCTGATGCTAAGCAAGTGTTACTGTAGCTGATGTTCAGAGTTGAGTCATCTGCTGCCTGTGTTTATCAGCAAGGAGGTGGTAGCGAGGTGGGGGTCATTCTCTCCTCCCACATAACTGGTGATAGGCAAGAGGAAATGGCCTGAAGTTGCACCAGGGAAGGTTCAGATCGGATATTAGGAAAAATTTCTGTATTGAAGGAGTTGGTCAGGTATTAGAACAAGCTGTCCAGGGAAGTGGTGGAGCCTTCATCCATGGAGGTGTTAAAAAAACAGGCAGACATAGGACTTCATGGTATGGTTTAGTTGCCATAGTGGTGTTCATGGTTAGTCCTGATGATCTTGGAGGCCTTTCCCAACTGTAATGATTCTGTGATTATCCTAGATGATCTCATCACCCCTTTCAGTCTTAAACTTGGTGAAATACAACAATGAATCTCTTTAGATGTGGCTGCCATATAGTACACAGTGCTTCAGAGATTTAAAAGTAGACAGAATCTTCTTAAACTATGAGCTCAGTATCTTTATCTCAGCATGTAGTTTTTGCATGTCTTCATTATCAGTGAATATTAAAATTTGGAGTGTATGTATACATACATATACATACAGTGTATGTATACATACACTACTACGTAGTTGAAGCTGTAATCCTTTTCTGTTATGATATATTTTACCATACTCCCAGTAGATACTTGTCACTCACAGTATCCTCAGTGGGGCACCAGCAGCAGGCATTATTTAACAAGTCTGCATAAAACAGTGGACCCTTTAGAAAGGAGGCAAGCCCAGAGGGTTGAGAACTTTTAGTAAATGTACACTAAATATTAATATATTAAAATCTGCTTAATTAAATTTACTAAACTATGCTCTTAAAAATCTTCATGTCTCTATTGCTACTTACTGTGTGGTTTTTCTCTTAATCCAAAAGTTGAATTTTGCTCTTTATTTTTATTGCAACTTGCATGTAGGAATTACATGAGTTATTCAATCTGCCTTGTGACAGACCATATTTCAAGAGAGCAAATGCTTATCATTTTCCAGATGAGCCATATAAAGATGGGTATCTCAGAAATCCACATTTACATCTTAATTCACCTGGTACAGAGTCTGGTATGGTAAGTTTAAACTGAAACATTTGTAAGAAAGTATTTTTTATTTTTCTGTAGATTTGTTGTGAAAAAAAGTCATTTTGACAGTCAATACTGTGTAGATAAGAGAGAGCAAAGTAAAAGATGTGGCATTGTAAGCAGTAGAGATTCTGTGCACATAATGGCATTGTTTTAGCTGTATTTATCCCAAAGAAACTGCCTTTTCTCAAAAAGGATGTACGTGTTTTTAGCATGTATTGAAAGTTTCTCTGAACCATGATGAGACCCTAGAACTGTGAGTGGAGATATTTAGGAAACAAAGTGTGTGAACAACACCCCTTCCATTCTTTGAAAGATTTGCAGACCCCAGCTGGACGTTTTTACAGTGCAAGTGACAAGTCATATCACTTCTCTGAAAAGGGAGGTATGTGTGATCAGATGCATTTGTATCCTCTGTTCCTGTGCAGGTGTATTTAGTACAGGGTGTATACAGTTACCACCACTACACACAGGATCGGATCGATGACAGTGGCTGGGGCTGTGCCTATCGGTCTTTGCAGACAATCTGTTCTTGGTTCAAGCACCAAGGGTACATTGATGCACCTGTACCAACACACAAGGAAATTCAACAGGTACAGAGCATTTAAGCAGATTCATTTTTTTTACGCATTTGCCGAGAATTTGTGTAGAAAAGATTGTATAGATTATATTTTAAATATTTCCAATTGGTGTGATAATTTTAATTTATCTCTTAAATTGAAATATAGTAGTTCTGAATTATGAATTTTAACAGGTTCTCTTATAGGACATCTGTCTCCAAATGTTTCTCATTGCCAGTGACATATGTACAACTAAGGTCCATTAAAATAGTCTTCAAAATATTTCCTTGCATTAATGTTCTATTAGAACCTCCAATTTTGACATTTTCGCAGTTTTTGACAAATGACAGAAAAAGAACCCAGTGTGTCGTGTTAAAATCAGATAAGTCCCCAGGTGCTATGAATTGATTTCTTGCTTGCTTTGGCAGTTTTGCCTTCTGGAGTTGTGGGCTTTTCCTGGGTTTTGTACTCTCCTTCACTGCTTCTTCTATTGCGAGCTCAAGTGCATACATGAATGTCTTCATTTCTGTTAATGCATTGAAGAAAAAACATAATCTTGTGTAGCTAACATTGTATGCCTATCAAGGAACACTGCAATTATCACCAGTCTTCTAAAAATAATCTTTTGCATTATATTTATTTACCGAGCTTGCTTCAGTCAATAAAACCACCTTCATCATGCTTAGCAGGGATAGGAGCACTAAACTTAAAACTGCATTTCCTGAACATTTCTCGGTCCACACCTAAACCTTTAAGGAACTGAAGTCCATGCTCTCCTGATGTATTTTTAGACATCTAGAAGAGAGCAGGAGACTCTGTGGGTTTTGCATCCTGAGTGGAAAAGGTCCCTCACAAGTGCTGTGTGTAACATAAAAGCCTCAGAATGGAGAGGACATAAACAACAGCCTTCAGTGTATTTCAGTGGCCTCTTCCTCAGAGCACTATTTTATAGATCCTTTTCCGAGATTCTTTGAGTGGAAATACAGGTACTCCAGTCTGTGGATTCTGCACTACAAATGATGCTTTCCATTATTAGGCAGCTGAGTGCTCACCATCCCAGCCTGGAAGTCTGATGCAGACTTGGGGTTATATTCTATGCTTACAGGCACTGTCTGTATTAGTGTTCAAGTGACATTTCCAAAACAGAACCACAGTGAATGAATTTGATATCCATTTGTCTGATTTTTTTCACTAGCTATGTTCAAAACAAGTTCCTGTCTATATAAACCAACTTTGTTCACAAAAAGTGGTGAAATTGCTTGCTATATGTTGTTGACTTTTGTTCTTATTCTCCATCATGGTGTTGCAAAGGCACTGGTTGATGCTGGGGACAAGCCTGCAGAGTTTGTTGGCTCACGGCAATGGATTGGTTCAATTGAGGTACAGCTTGTTTTGAATCAGCTTTTTGGAATAACATCAAGAATACTGTTTGTCAGGTAAGAATTAATACCTGTTTAGCTAAGTAATTATTAAGAAGACTGAATGCCTTAAAATGCAAGTTACTGTTATAATACATGGATCGTAGAGGCAATAGATCTTTTAAGGATTCTTTGTTCACAAACTGTATCCCTGCCTTTACTTATGCTAAGTGCTTCCAGGCGTAGCTAAATTTCTTGAGGGCTTGGGGTTCCAGTTGCTATGAATGCTTAAGGAAATGCCAACAGATGTGGAATTTGGCTTCTTCCTTGGTGACACAAACATAAATGGTGAAGCAGACACAGTCTGGTGCTCATAATGAACTGAATGCACACTGTCAGTAAGTTATAACTCCATCCATGGAGCTAACTCCTCATCAGTTCAGGACTGAGGCAAATTGCTGAGCAGCCTGGAAACAGTGTTCTCTTTTCTGGGTTTGTGTGTCAGATTTTTAAGAGGGCATTTGTTTCTGTTCTGACAATCTGATGCTCATACAGAAGAACTCTACAAATACACTTAGGAGAAAAATAATAATATTCAGTATTTACCAGAATGTATATTACTAGTTTTTTATCAATTAAGCAAATGAACAAATCCTTGAACATTTTATGATAAATGGAATAATGAAATAAAGAGTACCTACTAACTGACACGTATGAAAATTCTGGTCAAGCAACATGTACCATTCCTGAGTTATGTTTATTTAGAGTAAATTTGACTGGAGATATTTTAAGAAACCATGTGACCTTGGTGGTGGTGATTCTTAATGGTAGAAAAATAGTTCATAGTTCTTCAATATTTTGTAAAGCTTTATACAGCTAATTTTAATCATTTTGTTCCAGAGCTTGTGTTTGCAGGTGATCCATCTGCAAATTATTTATAGCAGCTGTGACAGCCCCTGCCAATATGAAAAGTTTCTATTGTTGCACATCAAAATATAGAATAGATTCCTTTGTGAATGGGGTAGAATTCCTCAAAGTGCTGCTATAAGGGCACACCAGTGTTTTTCAGGATTATGAAAAACCAACATCACTATCATGCCAAGAAGAACAAATGTTATGCAGCTTTTTCAGCTGGTCACTGGTAGTTGTTCATTTCTTCCTGGGGCTTATTTCCAGCTAGCACCTCTACCTCTTTATGGAAATAAGACTTCATAGCTGCACCAGCAACACTAGTACTGAATCTATTTTGGTAAATGCACTGTTTCCCAGAGTTCCAGTTTTGTATTCTGTCTGTGTTTAAACCACCTCTCTGGAACTTGAAGCAGGCACACACGCTTCTTTTGGGTTTTTAAAGGGTTAGCCACTCTGAAGAAATCTATAGGCAAGATATTTTTAGTATCTGTATAAATTTACTTGCCTAGCTTCTGTCATGACTTTAGGTAGTACTGTCAGTCTCCTAAGGGGGAAGTGAGTCTCCATCAGACACAGCTCTAGCTCTGAATCCTGGAGTATGCACGAGTGGTGCCTCTGCCTCTCTTCCATGTAGGCTGCTTTTGTCTGTGGCTGGGTCCCACAGTTGGAAGCAGGAAGATAATAAACAAAATTCAGTTCAGTATTGCTATGAAACAGATCACAGAATCATTCCCGTTGGAAAGGACCTCTTGAGATCATCAAGCCCAACCCTTAATCCACTGCCACTGTGGTTACCAGGCCATGGCACTGAGTGCCATATCAGTCTCTTCTTAAAAACCTCCAGGGACAGAAAATCCACCACCTCCCTGGGCAGGCCATTCCAATGCCTGATCACCCCTCTCTGTAAATAATTTTTTCCTAATATCTAACCTAAACCTCCCTTGGCAGAGCTTAAAGTCCATGCCCTCTTGTCTTACTGATGGCTGCCTGGGAGAAGAGACTGACCCCACCTGGCTACACCCTCCTTTCAGGAGTTGTAGAGAGTGATGAGATCTCCCCTGAGCCTCCTCCTAAATACTCAGCCTTTTCCTCATCTTTGGTAACTATGTTTCCCTCCATGTCCAATAAAGAATGGAAGTTTTCCGTACCCCTCCTTTTGCTGTTGATGTAGCTCTAGAAAGACTTTTTGTTATCCTTAATGGAAGTGGCAAGATTAAGTTCAATCATGCCTTTGTCTCTCTAAATTTTCTTTCTACATGACCTAACTATATTCCTAACTCTTCCTGAGTAGCCAGCCCTTTTTTCCATAGTCTTTAATCTCTTTTCTATCTAATTTCCTTCAATATCTCCCTGTTCAGCCAGACCTGTCATCTTCCCCTCTGGTTTGCCTTTGGGCACACAGGCACAGTCTGCTCCTGTGCACTCAGGACTCTCTCCTTGAAGTGCACCATCCCTTCTGGACCCCTTTGTTTCCAAGGGCTGTTTCCCTGAATCAGTCTTCTGGAAAAGGCCAAAATCTGCCCTGCAGTAGTTCAGCATTAAGGTTTTACTGATGGCCCTCCCTCCCTCCCTCCCTGAGTATTGAAACTCTATTATTTCATGGTCACTGTGCCCAGGTGGCCTCTGACCACTATGATACCTTCTGTGGATTTGAGCTATGATTTTTAAAGCCAGCTTGGGTGTAAGTGCTACAACTGCTTGTATAATTTCTGTGGAAACCGGTCTTGAGAGCCTTCATTATAAACACCTTTATCAGCAATTCAGTTTTGTTGTTTCTGACTAAATTCTGTTATTTCTTTCTATATATTGCTGACAGATGTAGCCACTATTTTTTGGGCACTTAGAGGGAGCTTTTGGGCTTACTAACTGTCCCTGCTCTGGGAGAGGAACAGGGAAGGTATTTAATAAAAGCTGAGTGACTCCAGGTGCTGCAGTGGCAATCAGACTTACAGCAGTTCCTTTGGTCCAACCAGAATATCTAACTTACATTTAAAAAAAACCTGTTTATTTAGATTGTCACAGGATGTTTACACAGAAAACTCTTTTAAGTCACTTTCTGATCAGCTACCTATGCAGTTAATAAGTATAATGCATAATGAGAGAATTAAGCCTAGCAAGGATAACAAATCTCTTGTTGTTTTCCTTATCTAGCCAAGGTTCTGAACTAGCACTGCAAGGAAGAGAACTTGCCAATCATTTCAAGACTGAAGGAACTCCAGTTATGATTGGTAAGTCCTTGAGTACTGAAAATGCCAATGAAAGTAACAACATGATGAATTTAATTTAAATAAGAACTAATTGAGTTTAGTTTCACCAAAACTTTAGATTAATTTAAAATTAAGCTTTTCCCAAGGAAGCCTCCAAAATAATACAATTTAATCTGGCTGGTATCTTTTCACTCAGTATTTCTAATACATCTGCTAAAAAAAGACAATTTAAATAGTGTTTCTTAAAAAGTGTTGTTAAAGGCAGAACTCAAGCAGATTTCTGTCCTCTAGAGAAGCAGAATTTTGTACAGTCCCCAAAACCTCACACCTAGAAGAGTAGTGTTTATCTGGCTTTAAGGAGGATATTATCCAAATTCTTCTTAAGATCTGTTTTAATCATTTGAAACATTGGTAATGCAAGAAAGGCCATGGGTAAGAAAGCTTTAACTTTTATTGAAACTATTTCCAAGGCAGCTGGAGTTTAGAAATGTAAAATATTGAAAATACCATTTTTACCTTTAGCAAAACCTTAAACTTCAGCAATGTTTTTAGTCTGTATTTGGAACTTTATATAGTGTTACTCTATCAAATCAGAGGTGCTAGAATCCAGATTTTGGTATGAAATATTCTTGGCCTTTCATCTGCCTTTTTGTCTGAATTTCAAGAACTTAGAATCCTATACTGAAAAATCTTTTTCTGTGTTAACTTACCCTTCAATATAATGCTGTCTTGTGGAGCAGCACATTGTTGTTTGGAGGCGGGGGGCAGAGGTTGGCTTTTTGGAGTTTGGGTTCTGATTTGGTTTTTTTCTTCTTTTTTCCTCACTTGTGTTTCCTTGTGGTTTTGCAATTCTGTCGTGTGTGGAGTCGTTACTACAGTATCCCAAGGATGTAAACTCATTGTTTTTTATCTTTTTTATCTGAAGAAACATGCTAGAGTCAACCTATAGAAACCTCGTCAAAATATCCCCTTCCTGTTTGCAGGCTAGAGAAAGGGGGAGTCAGAAATTACTACTCTACCCCTAACATCTATTGACAGAACTTAGTAGAAAACACCAGATAACCCTTATCCAGAAATTGTGATTTACCTTCTAATTTTAGTCCTTTTACAACCAGGAAGTTTTCCAGGTCCATTTTCTACAGTTAAGTTTATTTAAAGAAAAACTGAACAAACAGATGTTTGAAATATTCTTGACTTCATTTGGTGAAGTGCTGAGGAAGCTACCTTGCTTACATGGAAAGAAACTGGAAAGTAAATTCTCTACCTGTAGTAAGTAAACCAAATAATCTTCCCTAGTTGTAGTAGAGATAAATTGTTTAATAGTGTGAAGAATCTAATGTAGGACAGCTTCAGAATGATTTTGGTTATCAAGCAAATCTTTTAGTAGAAAGTGTTGATGTACTTTTATTTTAGGCTTACATTTTAGCTGATCTCAGAGAAAATTTAGCAATTTCTGTTCTTCCTATTTTAGGTGGAGGTGTTTTGGCTCACACGATATTGGGAGTGGCTTGGAATGAGATTAACAGGGCACATAAAATATTTGATTCTAGACCCACATTACACCGGAGGAGAAGATCTGCAATGTTATTTTGGAAAAGGTGAGGCTTGATGCACACATACATACATATGTGCATAATATATATATTTTGGCATTAAACAAATAACGTGCAGCAAAGTACAAAACCATTCTCTGGCTTCTCCATTCCTTATGGAGAAAGTTTAATCCTGGTTAAACTGAATACCTGCTACTTACCTTTAGTTTATGAAACTTCAGTGTCTTTGGGGAAGATGAGTCAGCAACACGAAGCTTTAGTATAAAGACATTCTCTTCATTTCTCTGAATTAAACCATCTCCCCACTTACTTTATACTTACAGTAGTGTAAATGATAAATGTGTTTGGTATGTATTTATATGGAATGTATAAATCTGTTCGGCATTTAAAATGCTGTTTCTGAAGCAGAGAAAGCAAACCATTTATGTATATGTTAGAAGTTGGTAACAAAATCCTGCACTAGGCATTCTCAAATCAGGCCTTGAGCTAAGATTAAAGGGCAGGTACTTGAGCTGTTTTTGAAAAATCTGTGAAAACTAAAGAACTAGAGGGTGTGTGAAGCTATTTCTGTATTTGAAGCTACTAAAGGGATGACACAGCACATTACAGAACAGTAAACATAATGTCAGAACCTAAACTGTGAAAGTGGTTAAATCATCCTATAGGTATTAAGTAATCAGTTTATTTTCTCCACATTAACTTACAAACAGCAACTTTTATCTCATGTCTTTATTTGATACCCTCGGGTTGTGCCCAACTAGAAAAGCTGTTGAGAAAACATTTTGCTAGGCCCCATAATGATTAAAGCTTAAAATGAATACAGAAAGAAACCATATCCAAAGAACACATAGACAAAAGGCTGTTGCAGCTATAGTGTGTTCAGGAATAGTGCAAGAGGATAAAACTCCCTAACCTCACCAAAAATGCAGGGGCAAGGAGGAGTTGAGGATGACTGCAGGTTTGGCATCTCTAATTCAAAAACACCGTCATTATATTATGTGGTACTCAGCAAATTTAAGAGCTTTGTTAAGAGTGTTTTTCTGTTCAATCAGACAACAAATACAACATCACGTCTGATATGGAAGAGTTCTGTGTGGCTTTGAAGTACTAGCTTTTACTTAAGGCAAAGATTCTCAAGATGAGAAAAGGAAACAGAATGATAAAAAGAGTTTCAGGATAAGACTAGGCCTCTCTGTAGCTACAGAAGATAATGGGAAGTGGGGAAAAAATCATGAGATGCTACTTTTTAGGAACAGATCTGGGTTGGGGAGAGACAAATGGGGAGAGGGAGACTGGCAAATCTTGTGTTTCCAGGCATGGAGAGAATTTTTATTGCAATTGTGTATTACTGCATTCTGTAGATACTTGAAAAGAATTTCCTACATCTTAGATGAGAAATAGTAAAAAAAAAAGATCCAATTGTAGTAAATAGGAAAACAAAACAAAACAGGTTTTATAGTTGATTTAAATGCTATTTTGCTTTCCTTGGACAGGGCTGGTGTGGTTGGAAGGGCCCGGAGTTTTTGGAACAAGGACGCCTATTATAATCTGTGCCTACCTCAACGACCAAAATCTATTTAAATTCCACTCTATGCTGAAAGCCAGAATGCTAGCTGATCTAGATAAAATTGTCTTATTTATCAGAATAGTAATTTAAGTCAATTAAATCCCAGTTGAAATAGAAATGTTGCTCAAGTAATTTAAATTAAGAAATATTTTTTTAATGAGACCTCTAAAAATGGGTTGTCTGCTATGAATGGTATTTTTACATTTATTATGTAACTAATAGTGTTCTATTTTGTCCAGGACAACTTTGTTATAGCATTTTGATTATGCTAAAATCTTTACAGAGTAAATGCCCAATCCTTTTATTTTATGGAATTCTTTCTTGCCAGAAAGATGAACTGCCCTCTACCTTTCAGGTTTGATGTAACCAGGTGTCTTGTGCACTGTGAATCTCCTCAAAGACATCCTTTGCTGCTGGTCCTGTGGATAACAGCATTTTAGAAGAGAAGTAGGAGAAAACGGCTAAATTTACTGAATTTTATTAGCTTTGTTTCATATTTACACAGAAAAAAAGTCATATTCTTATTATAAACACTTGTATTTATAGCTGTACGAATACCACTATTCTAGGAGGGGGAAAAGATGTCTTCTGTAAGAAGTAAAAATAAAGGAGCTTTCCTCCTTCTCAGAAGGAGATCATGTACCAGCATACATCTGGCTGGTCGGTACATAGTCCAGTCATTTCATTTTGGGATTTCAAACTGTTTCTTTTGTCAGCTAGGAGACAAGATCTATCTGATGAACAAGAATTTAGTCTATCTAATGCTATCAAAACATGAGGACACACCTGTGAAGGCTGTCTGTTTGAGCTACCTCCCACCAGTTCAAGTGTTTACACGTCTTGTATCCCCTCACGTGTTAAAGTAGCCTGTTTCAGTTGCCATTCCCCCTACATGTCCATTTTTTTTACTAGACCATTGTCTTAGATACCTATACAAAGTTGATACTTACTGTCTGGTTTCTAAGTCTGTATGTGGTTATCTAACACCAAAATTCATTTATTTAATGCCGAAAGCATTTTTAAGAAAATGGAAAAAAAATGTTTGGCTTGTAGTAAACCAATGGTATTACACACCCATCCTGGTGCGTCTTCTCTTCCTGTTTATGGATCTGTTAGTTCCAAATTCTTGTTTTCTGTCCAGCTGGATCCCTCTCTCAACAAGCACATTTGTCACTTAGTGAGCAGGCAGACTGTCCTCTCAGTTTCATTGTCTGAGTGTGCTGAACTGTGGTGAGGAACTTGGCACATTCTAGAAAGCCGTAAGCCAGTGCAAGGTCTGCTGCCTGTTTGTCCACTGTTGTTGCACAAGCTGAGAAAGAGATTAACAGTAACCATTGCAGCTGAATTGGAATATGTGTTACGGAGCAACAACTGGTCAAGATTAATTAAAGTGGTAACTATAGAGAATCAATCCCAAGCAGGTTTGTAGCACGTGGGTCTGCTGACTAAGAGGTGCTGGTGTTAAATACAACAAGGACTAAATTATTTTTAAAAGAAATTATTAAGTCCTGACTGACTTAGCATATCACAAAGGCAAGAAAGAAGGTAAGCACAGCTTTAGTCAGAATGGAAAACCAGCAAGAAGAGAACTTTCTATCAGGAATATTCTTTCAGTAGTTAATGCAGAAGTCTAAATATGGAAGTGAACAATCTGTGCTCTATGGTACTCTGGTGTTTATATCGCATTTCTGATACTGTTCTTATGACTTAGGTCATGGCTATATGTACAGTTAGCTTGCAATCTCTTAAACAAGCAAAGGTACTGTGTAAAATGGCACCTATCCTTTGATACTACTACTGAAAGGAACAGAATGTAGCTCAACTTACTCAATTTTAGCATCACCAGCAACAAGGGAGAGCAAGGCATTCCAAACTCCCAACTTTTGCTGCTTTGTGAATTGGGGCTTCTCCAAGGCAATCCTAAAAAACAGTTTATATTTAGCAATTATTTGAAGGAAGGGAAATAGGATGAAACTATTTTTTTCCAGCATGACTGTTTACCAAGTGTTACTCTATATCCTACTATGTTGTGAGTCAAGAAAGAATTAAAGTAATACAGCTAGTGAACTGTACTCAGTGAATGCCAGTTAAATGTTTCATGTATTTTATCACACTGAAGTAGAATACTGTCCCATGCAATACTAATCCTTTAACTAAATATTTACATGTAGTACACTTTATATACTGATTAACAGTATGCTTCATCACTGATCAGGGGTTGCTGTAACCAACAACTTGCTGCTACCAACTCAGAAATACCAGCAAGTTAATCTTACAACTAGAGGAAAAATGTTTATGTTTAAGCATATGAGGTAAAGGCAAAAGTTCAGAGGAAGAAGTGCTCATTTGAATAAGAGATTAAGTTGGTTTTCTTACACTGCATGCAACACTGTAAGTATGAAAATTGCATTACATGTAGCAGATGAAATACGCTAATGCAACTGGTTCATGCTAGAATAAAGTTACTCTAAAAATAATCAACCCCAGATACTTCATGCAATACATCTCTAAATAAAACCTCTCTAAATTTAAAAAGTGAATTTCTATATTTAATCTTACTGATGTGCTATTTTTACAAGTGGAAGAAATAAACCTTCTCTATTTTACCTGTTGGTTCAAATTTGCGCCTGTCTGTAGTTGCCAAAGTAGGAAAAAAAGCTTCACCACCACAAGCAGCCAAGTGAGCTGGAGACTGACCAAAGGCATCTGCAGGTGCGTTCACACCGTTTCCTGCCTCGAGCAGATTGCTGAAACTACCAGACTAAAATGAAGAAGACAGCAAAAAAAAAGAAAAAAAAAAAAAAGAAAAAAAAAAAAGTGTTACTTATTGCCAGTCTTAAACGTACCCAGCTGCAGCAGTTCTAGGCTCCGGTAAGCCCCAACCAGCAGACAGACCTTACCCCCGCCTCACCTCTGAACTGCAGTCCAGCATCAACATCGCCTCCCTTTTCCCGAGCACGTTGGGCTCTCTCACAGCTCCGCTGCGAAGCTGTTCCCCGTCCCCCTCGCCAGCCGTGCCCGCAGCCCTGCCCGCAACCCCCGGCAGCCGCCTCTCGGCACGTAGTCAAGCAGGGAGCGGACGGACCGGTAACCGCCTGCCCCCGATTGGCCTCCCCGGGGGCGCTGCGGGGCCTGGGCCCGCCGGCGCGGTGCCGGTAAACGGGGACTGGGGCGGCCATGGTGAGCGAGGCGGACCGGCACGTCCCTCACACACTCGCGGCTGCGGGGGGGAGGAGGGCGGGGAAGCCGGCACCTTCCCCAGGGTGAGGAGCATCCAGAGGTTGGGAATGCAGAGAAAGATGATTTTCAAAGCACCCTCAAAGCCTTTTGGGTATGATAGCCCCTTTTCATGAGAGAACCAGCCAGAAGCTATCAACAGAACTGGAAACAATCCATTTCAGGAGTAAGCAGCTTCAAAACAGCATTTTCCTCAATTTCTGAGTTGTGTAGTATCTGGGATAAGCAATTTTGTTACAAACCAACAGCTTCTGATCACTGGAAGTGGTGAAGTCCCGTTTGCTAGCCTGAAGTTCCATGGCCAAGTGCCCTTTTAACTGAATTGCATTAATAGTTTGTGTTGGGTTTGCCCCTAATCACTTTCTGCCATGATCTGGGGTGAGCATCTGGGGTGTCTGCATCTAATTTGCAGCAGAACCTGAAAGTACACAAGATTCGGGATGCCCAAGCCAGTCTGTCCTATCCTGTCACCTATTGTCACACTGGCCATTAACCTAGAACTGTTATTTCCACAGTGCCCAGGGCCCATGTGGCACTGCCTCTCTCCTCAGAACATGCACCGAAGTCCGAAGGGAAAACATCGATGTTACTTTCTCCATCTTCCTTCTGTGGTGTGTAAGGCCATGAGACTCCAAAGCACTGCTTGACACCACCAAAGTCTCAGCTGGGGTGTCCAGGACAGCAAGGGGGACAACCACCAAGTGCCACCCTCCACAGGCCACCTGCCAGCCCCTCCAGGCACCCTCCCCAGGACCCATTGCCAAGGGCCCGGCACCATTACCCACCGGGACTGGGTCCTCAACACCAGAATACCCTCCCAAAATCAAAAGATTAAAGCAATCCAAGCGTGACTTTTTTTTTTTTTTTTTTGCTTTCAATCTCTTAACAAGAAATCCTGACCGATACCGCAGTGTGCCCGACGTACCCAGCTGCAGCAGTTCTGGGCTCCCCTAAGCCGCAACCAGCAGACAGACCTTACCCCCCGCCTCACCTCTGAACTGCAGTCCAGCATCAACATCGCCTCCCTTTTCCCGAGCACGTTGGGGCTCTCTCACAGCTCCGCTGCGAAGCTGTTCCCCGTCCCCCTCGCCAGCCGTGCCCGCAGCCCTGCCCGCAACCCCCGGCAGCCGCCTCTCGGCACGTAGTCAAGCAGGGAGCGGACGGACCGGTAACCGCCTGCCCCCCTTCAGCCAAGCAGTCAGTGCCTGGCCCGGGCCTGCAACACCCAGTTCAACACCTCCCAGGGCTGGAGCCAGGCCTGTGAGGCTGCCCAGCAAAGGTGTTCAGTGATGTGGCCTCCCCTCCTCAGGTTGGTCTTTAAGCTCTCCCATGGTGAATTCAAGGTCACAAGGGTCGTTTTTACTCCACTGAAGTTTTCCATTTTATCAAATAATAGCAAACACCAAGTTTCATCTTATTCTTTAAAAAAACCAAAAACCAACCAACCAAAGTAACAAAAAGGGGACATCACCAGCCTCAGACCTTCAGGGAAAACCCAAATATGTGTCCATTTTTAAGCTGAGAACTGCAGTCATGCTGCTTTATGAGCAAAAGCAGAGGAGCTGCTGGTGCAGGGACGGGCAGCTGAAGATCCTCTGGCACGTTTCCTGAAAGGGCAACTGTACCATGAAGATGGGGTTTCTTTATTTTAAGTAAATATTATAAAGCTGAGCATTTTTAATGCCATTCCAGGGAGAAAAACACCTTAAAAAAAACTATAAGACATGCCTCTGCCTGCTTTACTAGGTTTATTTTTTTTTCCATGGAAATCACCACATGTTCCCCATAAATACATCTTTCCAACACTTTCCCCAGGAATCTAGGACTGCCTTCCAGTTCTGTCCAGATCTCCAAAGCACCAGATAAGTAAGCAGCAGCCTATCCCTACAGGCATTTTAAGAAGCAAGCATTGTGTATGTGAAATGTGTAAAAATGGAAACCAAACTGTATATCAAAGTGTAAAACATCTGCTGCACAAAGATGGTTTTTTAAGGCACATTCTGTTCTAATATGGATGCTAAAGAAGATTGTACTTCTACCATTGTTCTGGCAGTAGTATTTTTAAGTTAGGCAAATGAAGAATTACAGTTGGAAGAGCGAGAAGAATTGAGATTGAAGAAATATACTACAAAGAAGAAAGAAAGAAGAAAAAATGAGTTCATTTATTGGAGAACATGATCTTAAAGAGTGGCAAGAGGAAAAAAAAGTACAAATAGGATGACAGGGTAGGTAACAAGATGGGAGGGCAAAAAAATGAACGAAGCTGTGTGTTAACAAGTCAGACTTGTCTAGTGTTTAGAGGATTGTCAGCACAATTCAATATATTCTGCTGGCTTTTAGAGGTGGTTTGTTTGTTCTGTATGCCTCTGTAATTATCACATTGGTTTACTTGCAAAAATAAACGTTTTAGTAAAGTTTCTTTTTTGTGTATTGCAATATGAATTGTAATAAACTATCAATGAAGAAAGAACCTTTTATAAAAAACAGTTTCTACTGCATTGAAACAGGTGTCCATGCTAAATTCTAACAGTGTATAACTCTCTTTCCAAAATACTTCTGAGGTCCTGGGATGACACACCATACAGCTTGCTCATACTGTGTTTTCCATTAGCTTCCTCCACATTATAATTTTTTGTTCATTTTGAATCTAAGGTATTTTTAATGGAGAGACTTAATTCAGAGTGTACTACAGTATCACTTTGCCTCCTGTTTTACAATTTCACATACATCATGCAATATGAAAAAATTTATAGAAGTCTAAATTTGAAAATCTGTCAAGCTTAGATGTGCTATTCATTTATGTAAGAACAAGAATATTTTTTAAAAAATGTTTATCAGTGAAGAAGACTGATATAATATCAGATTAACATCTATAAGAAAATGTTTTACATTCAAAATGTGACAGAGTAAAGACCAGTCCTGCTTTGGTATGACTCCATTCTCCAGACTGTCCCTACCACTGTGCCTCAGCTTTTCTTCAAAGTGGAAAATTTACCTGTCTTGCAGAAGTGAGTGGATTCTGCAGTTATTTCATCTTATTCACAGTCTGAATGTAATAAATCAAGTGTCTCCATTTTACGAAAGGGAAGTGGAATAACAGAAGAAAATACTCTGCTTGATTCCCCACCAGCAAGACGCTTGGAGTTTGCAGTGCAGACAATCTTAGCAGATTGTATTTTGAAAGATGTGGTGTTAAGCACTCAGCTACAGAGGCTGAAAGGTAATGGCCCTCAGTACATTTCCTGGCAAATATAAGATGCTGTGATAGTTTAAAACTTTTGTTATCCCCCTTTTCTTAAACTGTGGCTTTTTGCTGCAGACCATGGAAATCCAAAAGCAAGTATTAAGGCCCAGAATACTTTAGGAATGCTTTATCCTATGTCAATTTTAGACGATCTGAAGAAGGTAAAGCCTACTTGTACCATTTAAGTTTTACAAGTCCCAATTCTGAACTTCACAGAAATATTACAGTGATATATTTGGCTCTGAAAGCTGTATTTGAAGTACTTCTATGTATTACCATCCATCTAAGCCTGTAGGAACAGAGGACCAGAATCCCTCATTTTTTACTCACTTGACAGTGAGCCAAGACTGTTTTGGGTTTTTTTAACAGGAGTACTGGGGAGAATGACAAAATGGATTTTATCTTCTACATACAGCAATGTGGGGGGTTTGTGAAATGAATGGCCATACAGGCCCCACTGTGAACAAGCCATGAGAAATACTGGTAGTGTTAAACAATGTGCCATGAGAGTTATGAACAGACAGTGCTGGTAGTGTCAGAAAATGTTATAAGTAAGGCAGTGCTGTTTTATAAAAGACAATGTGGTCTTGTAAATTATGCTGAGCTAAAGACCTTGAAGCAACTGAAAAGTTACAAAAGAAGATGAGCTACGTGCAGAAGATATGGAAGTGAAGAAAAAAGCTGTTGCAGCTAAATTGTGCACTGAATTAGCATAATGTCATCTGTATGTGGTCATTGCTGTTAATTAACCAATTAGCTTTAAAGTTAAGAGTGTGGTCATCACATAATAACCAATCACTAAATGCCATGTATTTAGTAGAGACACACTTGTTTGTATACAAGCACAGTCGTGGAGGTAAAAAAATGGGATTTGCTTTCAGTCATATTGATTGTGTTGGCATTTCTCCGTACCCTCTCGTCATCACAGCAACTTACAGGAAGTAGCTATAAATTGAAGTGACTTGCTTTTTTCTTTTTTATGTAAATTCTGTGACAAAAAATAAAATTGTGTGTGAAGAAACATATAATTACTGTTTGGTACTGGAAAGGGCATGAGGCTTGGGGCTTTCTGTTTAAGAGGAGAAAAATCAATTCCCCACTGCAAGTTTTACCCAATACAGTAACAATAGCAGGGAATTATGGCCTGATAGCTAAAACAATGTTGACTTTGTCCCCGCTTCTTAAAACAGTTCTTAGTTAAAGCAACACGCAGAAAATAAGCGGAGAGATGCACGCAGAAAAAAAGATAATAATTGAGTTGAAACAGTTGTAAGTGGTCATGATAAGTAGGTCGTACAACATGAGGCTCTGAAGCATGTCCCAGGATCTTCAGACTACTATGATTTACCAAAGTCCTAGTAAGAACTTGGAATTTTAGCGTTGTAGACAGAGGACATGGTTTGGGTTGGCCCTGTAGAGATGATCTGGTTCTAACAGCCCCTGCTGTGGGCAGGGACTTCTTCCATGAGATGAGGTTGTTCAACTACATAAGAGCTTTGCCTTTCTTCTTACATATATATCAATTTTCATGAAATATTTTAATAGGAATAACTAGTACAAATATAGTGAAAGAGACTGTAAAAGTTACCTATTTGTTTGCTGTTTGATAACAACATTTAAATGAGACTAACTTCAAATCAAATACTGAGTAGAAGAATCGTGATCAGGCTGCTGAATGCATGTACATTTCAGCTTATTTGGATAATGATGTAAATAGAAAGGAGGTATTGTCAAGTTATGTATGGCTGACTTAGATCATTGCTTGAAATAGCATTATCTAACCTAATGCTGTAAATTCAGCAGGACACAGAAAAGGATGACATTGGTGTGCTAGCTACATATGTAGCAAAAGAGGTTTCTACAGCTGCTTTGTACTTGTGTAGGCGTCTCCAGCTCAGCCTCCTGCACAGGAAGATCAAGCCACTGCTAAAAATGACCACTCCAAGGTATTCTGAGGACTTAGAGAGTAATTTACATCTCATGAAACTGACTGATGCTTGAATCTGAGTCTTTAAACCTGCTGTTTGGTTAAATACTAAAACAACAAAATCTGTGCAAGAAAATGAAGAGTGATAAAAGTATACTGAAAGCTACTAAAAATAGTTTTGAAAGGATACTGTCTGCCCATTTGCTCTAGCAAAAACATACATCCTGCCAAAAAAGCCAAAAAACCCTGACAATTACCACAGCAAAGGCTTGGTAACTTACAAGACAAATTACCTGAACTGAATAATTTTATCCTCAATTGGATTTGCTGTCATTCTTTCAAACTGAAAAATCCTAACTTTTCCTCTGCTTCACATTTTCTGACAATTACAACATTCATTACAATACTTAAACCAGTCATAACTGGTTGTCCTGCTTATTTTTACGTGCACATTTCTAGCAATAGCTGAGGATCTGATGTTACCGATACACCAAGGAAAAATAGGTTACATTTTTCAAAAATTCTAAAGTTGAAGGAAGATTTATTGATTACGGAAGATCAACAATGGCTTTGAAAATACGAATTTTCTTAATAATATCATTAATGCCTAAATGCACAGTCAAGGCAAGATGATTATGCCAATTGAAAGAATTGTAGCAAGATTAGATCTGAGCTTCAGAAAGATTCTGTGATTTCTGTACATGCAGAGACCATTTGTTTCTGCAAGCAGAATTCTCTAATGTTCAGCTTGGTGCAATCCAACTAAACTGAGTTATGTGAATGATAAATTATCAAACAACAATTTTTGTCTCTTCACTCAGGGAAGTCACTGATACAAGAGGCTCAGCAGAGTTGCTGACCCTTGGGATGAATACAAACATTTTAAACATTGTTTTCTCCTAGTGTGAAAAGCGTTAAAGAGGATAGGACGAAGAGGGTATCAGGAAAGGAATATAAGCTGGAGTATTACAAACATTGTAGCCAGCAGTCCTAGGTAAGTCTTAAGCAATGGAAGAAGCCCATCCAGACTGTACTGCTGCATGGCTTTGTGTGAGCATAGCCCTTCCCACCGTCATCCACCAGTTCTAACATAACCCTCCCAACAGAGAGAAAATTACAGCTTTCACTCATCAGTCACAAGCTGCACATCTGAGACTGACCCAGGAATGTCACTGGCTTCTTAGCACAAAGAGATGATTTCTACTGACTGGTGCCATGCATCTGTGCATCAACAAGAAAAAAATAAAGCAGGGACAGAGTGAGAAAGCTATCAGATGCAGTAACTTTAGAACAAGTAAAAGACAAGACTTGTGGGTGCATTTAGTTACTTTTATACGTGGAAAAAAAGTCTGTTAACTGTACAATTATATCCACTTAAAATTAAAATAATATTTTGCATTTTTAATTAATTGTTCAGCTGTGGCTTTGGCCTCCCTTCTTAGACCCATTCAGTTTTGAAAGAGGTAAGGAAGAGAAGATGAGCATACTGCACAGTACTGAAATAGATGATGGAAAGGTATGAAACCAATGTAATCTGTATGCACATTTCTTTTTCTGACTCTGGTACCAGCAAATGCCATAACTATCAGAATAAAGCAATAAAACCAAACCCATAGTCAAGTATGCTCATTTTATAAATACAGATTTTTTTCTTACTTGGCATCAGAAACAGGGATCTGAAGCTGAATATTTTAATTCCTTAATATTTTAACAAGATGTTTATCTTAGATAATATCAATAAAACTTAAAGAATTGAAAACATACAAATTTATTTCAGTTATAAAGTACAACTCCTTATTCTTTGCCTTTGGAGGCATACCACCTGACCTTGAACTGGCAGCTGATCTTAAATGTTATTTAGCTGTGACTGCTATATAAATGTATTTCCTACAATAAACCATCTTAAATCTCCATAAATAACAGATTGCTTATCACTTACTGTTGCTTTTCAACTTTCTATGAATTATTACTTACAGCAAAATACTGATTCTTTTTAATCTTAAAAAAAAAAAGCAAAAAGGTCACACTCTTGAGGCAAAGGCAGACTTTTCTTAAAAAGTATTGAAAACTTAAGGTTTATTAAGGACATTTTACTGGGACAGATGCATCATGTTTTATTAGTGCCATTGCTATATAGCACATAAACCAAAATCAAATAAAAATGATTGTTTCCATTTCTGCATTTTTAGTATTTAGCCACAAAAAAAAAAATCTGAAAAGCTTGAACCCAAACTTGTCTAGTTTCCACATATAACCCATTAATAAGTCATCACCATTCTTCAATCTCACCTTTGCTAGTGGTGTGAATACTTTCACAGCCTTTTCTAATGCATCTAGAATTGCTTATGTATATTAATGCATTTTATTCAGAAATCTGCAGAGACTGAAATTGGCCTGTATGACTCTAAGCTTTAGAGTTCAAACCGTGCCAACCTCTAAAAATAGGAAATATTACTGACAGAACAATCAAAAAAAATTTATATGGAAACATACAAAATATGTGTCCTCTGCTCAATCCTTCTTTATACTGCATTTCAAAATAGTTGAAAACCTTTTAACTAGGGGTGTGCATGCCTGAACAACATTATGCTGGCTCTTTTACCAAAAGATACTTTGATTAATCACTAGTAAATTTTATTGATTGCCATGGTAAGCTTGCACATTTTCTAAATACCTATTTAATTTTAAAACTTCCCATGTGCAGGATTTTGCTTACTTCTTAGGACTGTGCTGCGAGTTAAAAACTTTTTTTCAAATTGTTAGAACAGAAAGCTGGATATTAGTAAAAACAGGGATTTAAATATAGCATATAGATTTTGTGTACCTTAAAGTATAGCTGGACTGCAAGCAGTTTTTCTAGGAGCATGACTGTACTAAATTTTAAGAAACTGAGTGTCACTTACGAATTTTTCATGATACTCAATTATTTAGATGTGCATTAAGCCAATATTTACATATTTTTACATAAATATTAAAAAAAACAAAACAAAAAAACCCCAAACAAACAAAAAATCCCACAAAAAATAAAACCAACAAAAAACCCCCCACCACCACACAAGACATAATATTCTTTCCCTGTATAAAATAAGGGAATGATTTGTAGTTGTTGTTTAAATTGGTGTATTTGAATAAACCAGCCCTGAGTAATATCAGGGAAGTTATTAGAATGTTTTAATTGAATGTCTACTTAAATCATTCATAGAAGCAATTCATAAGCACTAATCTCTGAACTAACATTTAACACAGGCATTCTGTTAGGACATACCAGTTTACAATACATATTTTGAACACAGACTTCAAAATAATATAAATACTCCTCACCAAACTAATGCTGTCAAACTCATTAGTTTGTTGCCAGTACAGTCTCATTATCAAGTACTGCAATCCAGTTGTGTTATTTATTGCTTACAAATGCTTCATACTATGGGAAATCTTTGGTAAAAAAAAATCATAAAATTTTCACAATAGCTTTACATGTAGTATTGCACAACAAGGCAGTTTCAATACACAAGAAAAAAAGGAATGCTCAGATCCTCAGTGAGGAGATTAGAACTGTACAACATTCATTAGTTTACCACTATAAGCAAAATTTATTTTCATAAATGTTTAAAATATTTTCTGGTTTCTTTCAGCTTATATCAACATTTATTTTTCAATCTATATTTGAAACAGAAGAGTAGTCAAATAGAACAATTTAAATAAAAATTGGCAACTATACAGCATTGTTTTGTCTACCCTACTACAGCATCAGATCTTTTCAAGTCTGTTTACTTCACAAAAAAACTTAGAGGAAAAAAAACTGCTAAAAATAATTGCAGTCCTCAGCCCTCTATGGAAAAGAGGAAAATAAGTTTCATGTCTATTATTGGACATAGACATTTCTCTAGTGGTCCAATTGTGCAGATTCAAACCTAAGTGACATTAAGCTGCTCTAAATGAGCTTTTAGCTCAGGACACAGTTCAGTTAGCAGCAGTTCCAGCAAAACCTGAAAAACAGAAAAGAGTTAAGATGAGTGCAGGTGCCAAATGAGAATTTCTCTTTCTGTCTTGTTGAGAGCATCACAGATAACAGAAGCACATAGAGTCATCCAGTTTATCCTTCACACTACTACTTTTCTCTCATCCTAAAGTTATCCTGTGCCCTACAAATAATATAGGAAATGTCTTAAGGCTAGAAGAAGCCAAATGCCACAGGCAGCTGCTTTCAGGTAGGGATTTTCCACTCTGTATAAACTGGTGCTGTTCTGTCAAAGCAAGCACCAGGGAATGGACCTCCTGAGCACTCCTGTGTGCTGGGGCTGTGCTCTGGGACTGGCTGCTGAGGAAACGAGCCTCAGACTGAGACAGAAGCTATACTTGGATCCAGCTGCATCCTCCAACCAGTCCCAGCCAGCAGCAGAGGAGTGGAACTTCTGGAGGGCTGTTATGTTCTAACAGAGCCCATCCTGGAGTTCTGCTTCCCTATGATTTTCCAGGGAATGTTTATTTTTCTCAGCTGTACAAAGATATTAGTTATGAAGTCGGGCAAGTTAGATGTGGTACGGGATCTCTTTAAGACAAAAGCAATACTGCTTTTTAAACTTACACGGCTTTGTGTTATTCAGAATACCAAACGACAGCAACAAGTACATTTTCTCTGACTTACTTTAATAACAAAAATGTTAGTTGCATATGAAACAACAGTCCAACATAAATCTCTGCAAAAACACACATCCTCAGGTTTTAATACGGAGTAAGCAGAGACCAGTAATTACCAGGATTATAAAGTGAAAAGGCTACTTTTCTGGTTACTCACATAGAGTAGATGCTTGTTAGCCTTTCTTTCTTGCAATGCATTGAACACTTTCACTACACCGTGACGAGCGTTCTGTTGTCCAACAAGACTCTGCAGAGTATCTGCAAGAAAGGTTACTCTTCAGCTTCTCGTTTCCCTCATGGTAAACAAAACCTCACACTAACTCTACTGCCCACGAAGGAGGGGAAAAAAAAAAAACAACATTGCACTTCGTGGCTGTTGGCTACAAGATAGACAGTACCCACCCAGCAGTCCTTAAAAGCACACAGGTAATTCAGATCACGGGTTGAAAAGATACTTGTTGTCAAGTTCCCCAAGTTAAATAACAGTGTGTGCATCTCAAATGACAACTTTTTAAGTATTTTAACATGATATATAGTATGCCTTTTAGGTAGTTCACCTCTCAGAGCATCAGTTCAAATCTCATACACTATTAAACTATCCACCTAAATGCACCTTCAGAATTCCAAAAACAGTTAAAACAATTGAGCAGTTCAGTTGCCTCTCAATCTTCATAGAAAATGCTTCCCACAATTAAGCAGATAAAAAAATTCTAAGTCAGTTGTTTACATTTTTAATAAATACAAGAATAAAGAGTGATCCAATCTTTCATCATTAATTTAAAGTGCATTCAGCTATGTCCTGACATCTCTCTCCAAAGTCTGAAACAAAGAAAACCACAAAACAGTTATGGAAGTAGATGAGTATACAGCATATGGAATAAATGGAGGGTTGTTTACACATCAAATGACAAATATGTTGCGAGTATACCTGCTGGAATTTTTGCAGTAAAAGTTGAATAATCAAACAACCTAATCCAAGAGGGTATATGAGATATCTCTGTGAAGCCACAGAACAGGTCATTACAATACATTCTGTTCAGATAGAGGGAAGATAAAGAAGCATTCAAGCTATTCAAGCTATTTTTGTGTGATTCCAAAAGCCAAAGGGAATGAATTTTGGTTCTTCCCACTTAGATACCTGTAGGTTTATGTGATCTTTGATGAGTCAGAATTACGTAACTGGACTCCCTGTCCTGTGAAAGGGATGGGATGGAGAGATCTCAGGACAGTGCCCCAGAAGTGTGTCTGCTGAAAGAGGACACTGCCTGGGCTTAGGAGGTAGGGACAGGCAAAGGACAGTACTGCAAACCACACACAAGCTCAGACCCCGTATCCTGGCTGCAGGTCCTTCCAACATTCAACATCGACAGCATGGGTCCCTCTTCAATTTTTAAATGTAAGAAGAAGTAGTAATTGGAATGGTGCTGTGAGAGTCTCATCTCACTGATTGGAATTTGTCTCAAAGAGGACAATTTTAAAGTGAATAGCCCTGGCTAGGGTGGAGGAAGATGCTAATGTACCTGGCCTGGCCAGAGCTGAGTGGGGGATGACACCCAGAAAGAGATAAGAACTAAGAACTAAGGGCTGGGTGGAGACTGCTCCCCTTTTCTGAGGGCCTGCAGTACTGGGACATCCCTCCAGGCACCATTACCCTGGCCAGGGTGGAGGAAGCCACCTTGATTGTACTGATGCTGATGGACCTGGCTGAGGGGGCTGGAACAGAGCAGGGAGGGGTGCCTGGGAAGAGATCAGAACTGTGTGCTGGAAGCCCCCCCTCCAGGCAGCTCCCTCCTGTCTGCAATGGCTCTGATGCCAATGCCCCTGGCTGCTGTGGCAGCTGACTGACAGCTGCCCCTTCAGAACAAAAGGAACTCAGGGGTATATATGGCTGTCCATGCTGTGGCTGTTTGGTCATCTCCTGACCCACCTCCATCTCACATCAGACCCTGTCCAGGATCAGCGACATCTTGAAGAAACTCGCTGGGCAGCTGGGCCCCTGGTGGTGACTCTGACTTTCTCTCTCTCTCTCTCATTCTTTCTTACCACTTTCTTACCCTTTTTCTCCACTTTTCTCTCTTATATCTTCTTTTCCTCTCTCCCCCTTTTGTCTGGCTCTATAGTTTTGCTTGTTCCAATTGTCAAATAAAGTCTGCTTGCACCTGACCCTTCTACAGTTGGACTTTGTTTCATGGATCCAAAACAAAAATTAATTTTAATGTTACCTCGGACTGTAACAGGTGCCCTCTCCTGATTTGTCAAGTATTTCCAGGTAGAAGAACTACCTGGCATTTGCTCAGAGAACCTGCAGTGAGTGTCTCCACTTAATTTAGGTCCTTTGATAAATATTACATACAGAAGAATAGCAGTACTGAATTTTGCATCCACCAGTAATACCTGACTACGTGCTTTTTAACAGACAGGAGAGGCCAAGAGTAAGGCTAAAATTATACTTATTTATTCAAATAACCCTAATTTACAACTCTATGGGGAAAAAAAATGTAAGTCCAGCAGATCTTAAATCTGTGACTAAGCAGAATGAAAATGATCTCACCTGGAATGTTTTCAAGTAGTTTCTGCTGTGCTCTCTGTTTTGTCTCTTGCTTTTGTTCTTCGCTCTTTGCTCTTGGTGGTGATGCTAACTTTCCATTTGGCCAAAAAGCATCTCTAAATACACCAATGTAGTAAACAAGCATTGGTTCACTGAACATCCAGTGTACAGTGTCACGGATTTGCCTGTAAGAAAGCATAGAAGGAAGCACACCAGAGCTTATTCATGTTTTATGCAGATTTATTCTTTTTACTACTCCTGAAAGTAGTGGAAGCCTTTTCATGTAATTATCCCAATTTATCTAACCTAATTTCACCAGCATCACAGCAAGCTCTGGGTGCTCTCGGTTCTAGGTCAGAGATCTGACCAGAGATCTGACTGAGATATAGAAAAGGCTGTATTTCAATGTAATCCACAAAAAAATTTTACAAATTGCAAATACTACACAGAAATGTGTATATTTCAAGGATGGGCAGTACCAAGCCTCCATTGGGTAAAGACATAAAAATAAGCTAATTAACTGTAGCAAACTAGTTGCATGTACAGATGGGTCCGGTGGGATAAAAAGAGATGAAGTTTTGATAAAGGTGCAGAAAGTTCACTGCCATGTAGTAACAGCAGCATATTAGTGAAGGGATAACAGACTGAGATAGCAGCCTCCTCCTGTGGCTGCAGGCACTCACTGAAGTCTTCAGCACAAGAAGTTTGAGGTAGATAAAAAGCTGCTGGCAGCACTGCATAACTGTGCCATGGGACAGCTTTAAAATCAAGAAACAAAAATTCACTCAACATGTAAAAAGCTATATGGCAACTTTGCATGCACATCCACACTCTCTCTCTGTCCTCTCTTGTGTCTCCCCTGAGAGGTATCAGCAGTGCATGAAGAAATTCATCCATCAGTTTAAACGGGTGCTGTCAGAGAACATGAGCTCACCAGGAGTCAGCTGTGTGACTTTCCATCACTGCTTGTCCAATTTACCACTACATAACATATGTGAAAGGTTTTAAAAGCCATACTGGCATGTGCAAAGTTATTCACTGTTCTGCTGGAAGATTTCTGGGCTGTAACACCTACCTGAGTAATAGTTCTGCTGCTGCCCCAAATCAAAATAATGTATTTCATCACCTTTTGACTACATGAATGTGCTACAGAAATCACAGATTCATGCATAAGAGCATCAGCACTTATCAAAGAGTCATGGGAAATGTCTTTATATCAATGCTCAATT
Source organism: Calypte anna (assembly GCF_003957555.1). Classification (NCBI taxonomy): domain Eukaryota; kingdom Metazoa; phylum Chordata; class Aves; order Apodiformes; family Trochilidae; genus Calypte; species Calypte anna. Next base: position 22,711,569 of record NC_044248.1, read on the forward strand.
GAATCAAGCTTTACTGTAGGCCTTAGTATCTGACATGGAAAGAAATAACTCTTCCAAAATTTTCCTGACTAGTGATACAGCTTTACACATGAAAGGTGGTTTTACTTTTCTTTTTTTTTAACAATTCCACTTCTATTTTTTAATAGAAAACAATGCAGATTCAGTTAAAGTAACAGCTACTTACTTGTTGATAGTTCTTCCAAAAGTGACTTGTACTAGTGCAATTAATGTTTTTCTGACCCACTTGAACACTAGAACAATGAAAAATGACAGAAAATAAAGATCAAGAGGCTAATAGCAGTAGGGAACCCAGGAACTTGTCCAAAACCTTACCCCCTGCCCTACAAAACACTCACCCCTAAAGTAAACATATCTTCTATAATCCTTTATATGATTTCATTGATTACACATTAGTGCAATTAGTGAAATCAGGTCTCATTTTTCTGGCCTGCTTTCCTTAGAGGGTTTGTAGTATGTTTTAAGTCTGTTTTAAATCTTGCAGACAACATAGACATACCTGTAATATTTGTAGTTTATACTGTAAAAATTTAATGTTTAAGAATACTCCCAGTTTATTGAGCCATACAACTATCCAACCCCCCTAAAAATTCACACACTATTCATACCTACTGCATAATGTTGTACACAAGGCAGCATCATTAAAATTCTGAAAGCAATTTCATCCAAGCAAACCAAGCAGTTAGCTTTTCATAACAAATGAAGGAAACAAATGTGTTTCCTAGTCATTAGTGGTTAATCTTTCTTTCATGCTGTTCACCATAAGCACAAGAAAGTTTATATTTGAAGCATACATCTGCCATTTTTGGTAGGTGCTGCATTTTGTAATAGCTACTCTGTAAACAATTTGAGAGAGCATAAAACATGGCTGGACATTCAAATAGAAACAAAAGTAATTTTATTTATTACCTTCATTCAGTTACATAAAAGAGTAAAAGCTCTGATATTGAAAGATGACACATTCTAGCATGAAAGCACCAAAGTTATAACATACTGAAGAACAGTTCTGTCCCAAAGCACCAGCCTGTGTAGATTGCAAGAATATTTTCATTTATTGAAAAAGCAGAAAAATCCAAATTAAAGTGCCTCAGATTTCTTGGCCAACATATTTCACCAGTAAATACAGCTTACTTCCTCGCAGCTCAAAAATCTCTCCAATCAGCATGAAACATGGTTCAGCAAGAGAGTCCCTTTTCCCATCCACCTCCTCTCCATAGTCTGACAGGTCACTGTCCTCTTCCGTTTCTTCCTAGGGAGGGAGACACAACATGGGTACTCACTGCAGTTCCCCACCCTTCTTCCAGAATGGATGTAGTCACTGCTCTGCTCTGGGAAGAAGCACATCCAGCACTCTCACGACGGGGCATTAGAGCCACCAACTCTGCTGCTGGCAGGATCTGACAGACAGATGCCTCACCAGGGAGTGTGAAAAGGGATTGCACTTCTATGGACAAGAATGATGAGGACACTCTGCTGGACTCATCACTACTGCTTCATCTTCTGCCCTGAGGCCTTGCCCCAGTAAACACCTCAACATTGGGTGTATCTGCACAGAACTGCAGGGTCTATATGGCCCTGCCAACACCTGCTTGATAAGGCAAAGCAGGTGATGTGAGAGCTCCGTACTGCTAGGAAGCAGCTGAGAGCTGTAAGGAGGAGATGGCACTCAGACATGTTTGTGATTGCAAAGCTTCCCAGGACACAACACCCATGAAGGGCATCCCAAATAGGAAGAAGCTAGCCAGCTGGAGCTGTTTGCAACATGATCATCTAGGAAAAAAGAGGCAGGATCTGGTTACTGCACAGGGAGAAGTAGGTAGCTGGCACCCCCTGAAAGCAGACAGTGCCTGGCACAGCTGAAGCCACACAGTGGGATCAGGCAACAAGTTGTCCTTGCAGTAAGCTGGAAACCAAGCCCTGCAGCAGAAGAGGAACTGGCCACTAAAATAGACAAGCACCACTAACAAGTACCAGACTCAGGCAAAAAAACCTAATATGGCAATATTTAGTGACCTGAGCCTGAGAATACACAAACTCCGGATACTAAAAGGGAGTAAAGTTATTCAGAACTCGTGAGAGACGAATGGATTAAATCCTCTCAGTTTTGTCAACACCTTTTATTCAAGACTGAAGACTGGATAGCAAGTTGTTTCTCAGCATCATGGAGATCTGCTCCAGCATGAAGACTATACTGCCAACCATTTACCGTGGAAGCCAGCACATCCCTTTGCCTGCTTGGATTTTTCCTGCCCACCTATGCTTAGAGAAAGACCTGACCTCCACTGAGGCTGGTGTAATGCCTAACTCTCTAGTTCAGAAATGGTCAGAATACTGTCCAGTCAGATTTTCTCTCTTCAGCCCTGGTTTTCAAATAAATTCATCATCTCGTCCTTTGCCTTCCCTTCTTCCTTATCATTCTGACATCTAACACTGTGGAGGTTTTTTTTTCTCTCCCTCTCAATCAGGTCTGGGAAATCTGTTTTGTGGCTCTATTTCTATAGCATTACTTTGGTGTCTGTCTTGGTCTTAGCCTTAATGGTCACAATCTTTCAGCCATCCCTTGCCTGTCATTTGAACCCTTCTACATAGAGAGTATCCCATGGTGTCTTTGTACATTAATTGGTCTTACTGCTTCCTCACACCCTCCAAATTCACTTTAATGCCCATCACTGACTTTGGGTACATTTCCAGTCCCTGAGACTTCTCCAGGCATGGTACTACATAGTAGTTTATAAATAATTCACTCCACAGCATTGCATATTCCAAGTCTTACATATCTTGTAGCCTTCATCTCCTGTGTGTGTCACATTTGGCATTTTCTCTAGCACTGTCTGAGATGGTGCTTCTCTCCTCATAACCAGAAAAACGTAAGAACAAATCCCACAGCACCCACATGGGCTCCCCTGTTTACTGACTTCCACATCTTGATATGTCCCAGCTTTTAAAACTTTCTGCTATTGGTAGGCTAAGTTGTGACCAAAAGCTGGGAAAAAAGAGCTACATCATAATGACAAGAAGCACCACACAAGGAAACCATAAATCTGTACCTGTCTTATCACACAAGCACACAAATTCACTGATAATGAACAGAGTTTTCTCTAGGGACACAGTCTAGAGCAGACTCCATCCCTGCTTGCTATCTTCCCCTGTTCAACAGGCTTCTTGGCCCTTTGTTATTGTAATTAATCGTGAAATTATATTTATTTGATTTTTCCTGGTAGACATCACTCCGTATTTCATTAAGCACTTGGCCAACAGAATACAAAACAAGCTTCCTGAATTTGCAGGTGAGCTTACTGAATGTGTAGTTGAGGTCACAGGGTGCAGTTTGATAAAGAAAGATGAAAAGCAACAGTAACTGGCTGTGTAAATGCAGGAATCAAAACAACTAATATTGATAAGACTACAGAAAAAGATCCCAGGGCCATACCACTGTGGAAAAGGCAAGTGGAATACCATGATGTTTAAGCACAAACATTTGTATGACATACTTACACATATAGATATAAAAATTATTTTCATACATGGGACTTGGAAAGCCTAGTGGGAGCATCATGTTTCAAATTTTAGTCACAAAATTTCCAAGAAAAAAATATGGATTATCAGAATAAGACCGTAAGAACTACATAAAATGTAACAAAACAAAAACTAGGAGTAACTGGAGTTGCTCAGTATAAGAAATAAAGAGATCAAAGTACCACCTCTTGATAACTGAGATGACCCTTATCCAAACTTGTTCTCTATTTGCTGCAGAGAAGCCAAGAACTAACTGGCTAAAGAAGAGAGATTTAGGTTAAGACAGAAAGAAAAGGTTTCTAACCATGAAGATGGCTGAGAACTGAGATACACTGCCTTGCCTGGCTAGGGAACATCAGTTATCATGATGTTAAGATAAACATGTTTCAAGAATTTTTCTTGTACAGTTGAGTCTGCTTGGTGCAAGAGGGTAAATCTGTGATTTCTTTAAGGTCACTGCTCTACTTTTCTGCTGTTCAGTCCCCTCTCATTTACCAAATGCAATGAGAAATATGAATTTTTATCCCACAGTCCATTTACTATCCATTAACACTTTATAAACTTAAAAGCTCTTCCTTTAGATCATATCAGCTGCATTTTTTCTTTTTAATTTGGTTTTGGGTCTTGAGCAAAAAATGTGCCCTTTCCAAGGGGCTGTGTATATGAGATATCTAAAATTGCAGCAATATCTAACCCTGAAAAAGCAACAATATTACCTCTTCAGTACTGTTCACATACTTGAAAAATGTGAGACAAGACATAAAAAGCAAATAGAGCTGTATGACACTATTCTCTTCTAAGAAGTCAAAAATATCAACTTAGTTTCAAAGAGAACACAACTGTAACAGCTTTGTACCATGTGGTTTAACACAACTACTTCACTAATGACCTTGTACCAAATGATTTATCCCTAGTTAAACTGCTTTGGTAAATTACCTGAAATGCTGTCACTGGGGAAGAGTGAACTCACCTACAGCTCACACTGTCCAAGAAAAATTAGAGCTGATCCAACATCATGTCACAGTTCCCCTCCCTCCACTTAATTTTATAATTATTTTTAATAGTGCAAGCATTTGCATACTGATCCAGAAGGTCTAACAGTTTCCTACAGTCCCTCCATCTGTATCCTCTTGTCTCATCTTACATTTCAGCTTAGGGAAGGAGGGAAGAGGAGAGGGAAGGTGGATGTGATTTTCTTTGTCTGCATTTGCCCAGTGACTGGTCTAATTCAGTCCAGCTAAAATTAAGCTCATAGTCCCACAACCAGCAAGTCAGAAATAGTATTACATTTTGTTGCCACATTCTCTGGGCATTTTTGCTCTACTTCCTTCAGTTTCTCATTACCAGTTGTTTCATTTCTGCTTCATTTTTCTGTTGGCTTTCCTCTCTAACTACACACTCCCTTCCCTTCTCCCTTATTTCCTAACTACATCCTCCTACACACTCACATAATACAATATACATGTAGTCTAGATATTTTCTTGGGGATGTTTTTTTAATTAAATAGCAAAATACGAATGGCTTCATGTTTACATGTTTTTATGCTACTTCTACTTGACAGTCATTGTAGTGAGTGTACTTTTATTTTTAGAACTGCAGTACTTCTATCAAAGTGTAAAACCAGTGTCTTATATTTTCTTTATATTTATTACTCTGAAATGAGACGTTTGCATTCATTATCTAGGTGCAAATATGGTGCAATTTTGAAAAATTAAAAATATGGGATTTTTTTATTCCTGGAGATGCAAGACCACCTCTTTGCCTATTAACAGACTAGAACTGTAAAAGTTCCCCCTTTATACTGTACAAGGTCCACCCACTGCAGATAACTACAGCATGTAAGAAAATAGTTATTTCATATAATGAATAAATAAAAAGCAGAATAGAAACAGTTCCTTGGAGGCTGTATATCTGCAATATGAACCAAACAGAATAGAGAGCCATTGAATTATGTTCAATTTTTGTCAATGAGCTATTGTAGTCACTAATCTATTCTTCACTGCATTTTCAAAGACCATACTTTTCTATGGCTTAGTATCAAATTCCCTAACTGGTTTGCTTGAATTGGCTCCCACCTGTATTCACAAATTTCTTCAGTAAGCCTGAACCACTCGCCAAAATTCTTTCTCAAAATTAGTTTTGCTTCAGCAGTTGCTCAGAAATTACTAAGGACATGCAGCTGTTTCCTACCAAGAGAAGATTCCTAAGAGAAAATTATTTTCACCTGTCAAAACCCCTCAAATATGCGTGTCAAAAGCACAAAGCTCAATAAATTCTGCTATTAAAAAAAAATAATCCCACATGGATTGCAATTCTTCCATTTGTGACAGGTTACACATTTGCCTATATATTTACCAAAGGCCAAGAAGCTTATTGTGTTAATAAACCATTCAAATTCATAGACAGCTCTTATTTCTGACTCTTTGTTCACTTACTGTAAATGAAAAATGACCTTCCAATATTACCTGTCATTTAAATACATTATATTAATGGCTTTCCCTGCTTACTTTGGATAAGTAATTAAATTTGGGATGATTGCTTTTCTACCACTTACCTCCTGATGAGAAAACAAATCACCAGGAAGTCGTTCTAGAAATGAGGAGAGTGAAAAAGATGACTTCTTTCCTTGCACGTCAATAACTTTAAGGTGCTCTGGGGAAGGGCTCAAGAAGGCATAAAGTGCTTCACTCTGGCAGAGTCTTTCATCAGAGAGCAATTTCTGTGGAAGAAAAATAATGACAGAAACAACATATCAATTAAATATTTCTTGTTAAAGAACAAGATGTACCAGGCCATCCAACAAAACTGATTAAGGCATGGCTCAGAGGTAAAATGAGAAAAAACAAATATTCATATGTCACAAAGATACTTCAAGAAGCTTGTTCAGAAGTATTAGAAGAGGTAAGACTGCAGTTTTAAATCTCGTAACTTCCTTTTTAAATAAAAGTTTCAATTTGTAATAAATTTGTTGTGATCTACTGTAGTTAACAGTGGCAATTACAGGATTTGTTATTTACTATTTTTAAATTAATGAACATTTAAATTAACTTATCACCAGAACATTAAACCTTACATCTGACCTACTTGTTCTAGGCTCTCTCCTTAGTCAACAGAGACACAACATCCACTCCAGAAGCAGAATTCAATTCTCCTGTTTACATATCTGTTTGGGGTTTTTTGTTTATTTTGTTAGCTTTTTTACCTGTAGAAAGTTGTTAAGCTGGTTCTTGGATTTCTCCATGAATTTCTGGTCTATGGATTTGAAGGGCAGTTTGCTGAGAGAAGGCAACTGAACTTTCTTTAATGATGTAAAACACTGTGGGAGAAAAGAAATCTCACTTAACAAACATGTGCAGAAAGACACAGGTGGTTCATAGCAGAAATGTAAAGATGCCTTTGTATTCTCATCTCCCTTCCACACCCCTCTCAGCACCCTGAAGAACACCTTCCCTTGCCCACTCTGAGCAGACAGATCTGAACGCTTTCCCTTCACACCACCACAATTATTCATTCCTTACCAGAAAGAAAGGTTAAATGACAGTAATACAGAAACCCTATCTATCCTTAAAAGCTTTTCTAATACCTCCTTGGAAGCCAGCAAAAAAATTTAGTTTTTAAAGCAGATTCTTGAATGACTGTGCAGAGCATATACCATTTTGGGTTAGTCCAGTAAAACATTCATTACTGAGTGTCATAAATAAATAAATAAATAAATTTTCTAAACAATTTTTACAAGCATCTGACAGAAGCCAGAAATAAGCAGATAGAAAATGAGCTCTAAAAGGCTAAACACCCCTCTCCAAGCATAATTCTGACAAATGCTAACAATTTGCACCTTCTCCCTCCCCTAATCAAGATTCGTACCTCACTGAGTTTCCGGTGTAGGTTCTGAAACTCACTGAGCTTCCTAGGAACAGTCCAGTTCTTAGTTTCAGCTCCACCAGCTTCTTGTAAACTCACCATGACAGAGTAACAGGGCACTTGTTCTCCATTCTCTTCCAAAACCTTGTGGGAAAAAAAACAAGTAAGGTGAACTACCTTGAAAGCAAACAGTGGAATATTTGGGCTGCCAGAATACTGGCTTGCAAATTCAGTCCTCATCACTGTCCCAGGCTTCTCTTGCATTTTGAAGGCTGCACATGGTACAATACCCTTAAGGGACTAAACTGTACCCAAAATCCTGAGTCAGTTCTCCATCCAGCCACGATTAAACTTCACATTCAGCTTTGCAATGCTGCCCATCAGCAATCAAATCCCCCTGACATGTCTTGTTCAAATCGCTGCATGTATTATTGCAGTTTTTAAGGAACCTGTCACATAGCTTGCTGATTGCTCACCAATATTCCAACTCTCACATCTGCATTTTTCTGACTGTTTTCCTATTATTCCCTCTCTTCTTTCCCAGTGCCTGTGCCAAGGCTCACCCACACGCCAGGCACAGCAGCTTTACATCTGGGCCCTGGGGCAGCTGGTGCTTTCTCAGAGTGGGTTCTCTACCCACAGGAGCTGTTCTGCCTCCACAGAACATGTGGCATCCATGCAGTGTTTATTTCCAGAGGGCTCACAACTTTACAGAAATATTAATGACCCGTGCTGTGCAACAGCCAGAGGAAGGAGGCAATTAACCACATTGTGCAAGTAGAAAAACTACAGCAAAGTTCAACAATTTTTCTTGAGACAATGGCAGTTGCGACCACATTATTTCTTACTTTGATGAGCCACGCTGATTTTCACCCTTATATCCTAATGGTAACAGATTTTTGTTTGCTTATTTCAAGGAAACAACTAACTAGATTATGAAAGGCAAATAAGGGGAATTCATGAATTACACAAGCTTTTTTGGCCAAGCCAAGCTCTCAAATGCTTGTCTTAATATACATGCAAATAACAAAGGTAATTACAAAACACCACTCTCACACAACCTTTTTGAGAAAAGTAATAATTTTTAAGCTTTTAGATCTTTTTTTTAAAAAAATAATCAACGAATCCAATTAGGATAAAAATATATTTTAAAATTCATATATTTTGACACATTTTCTGAGAAGCCTGCAAAAGTCTGACAACACTCAATACTAGTGACAGATAACTTGATGAGTGGCTACATCACCACTATAAAAGCCACACAGCTAAAATGTATCCTCATAATATATGGCTGTTCAGATCTGTACATGAAGTATATTCCTTGTGATGTACTCCCTCTGAAGCTGCACATGGACCACTGGTAAATCTGATCCGAGATCTAGGTTTCACATCTAAAAGAAGCTGTAGCAGCACCTGGACAGAATACAAAGCTCCAGCCTGAATGTCTGACAATGTGCCTGGTTCCCCCCACAGCTATCTGGGGAACTCCCTTTCTCCTACCAGACTAGTGCAGAAAGAAATACTTGAGTAGCCTCCAAAAGTAGGCCAGAGGAACCTGGAACAGAGGGACTGGGATCTCCTGGGATCTCCCTGTCTACCCACGCTAGACTGGATTTGTGTTCATAGGGACTCACCAACACCTCATGGCAGTTGCTTGTGAAAACTGGGAGATAAGTGCTGAAAAGGCTGATGTTAGCCATAGATATCATTCTCCATTACACATTCATCCTAGGGCAGGGATTTGTATGCGTGTAGGGTGATCTGAACTGTAATTGTCATGAGAGTCATCCATCTGGAAGGACATGCTCAGAAAGGGAGGGCATAAAACTCCTTCTGTTTTCAAGTTAGCATCTATGTGCAAAACCATTTAAATTCTAATTGCTAGATGGAGACACAATACAACTTTCTGCAAATACCCTCACATAAATATCTTCAAATTCTTCAGGATATTAAGAAAGTAAAATCTTTTACCAACATAGGTACTTGCGCATTTGTTTTTCCAAATTAATGAATCAACTGGAAAACATACAGAAAATGGCATGTTAGGGGGTCTTTTATACCAGATCAAGTCCTTTGCTCTAACAGGCACCATCTCATGTAACTGCTAAAATGAATATATTAAAACTTGTGAAACAATTTTTTTTCCATCCCCATTACACTGAAAGTCTGCTCTTGACCCTCACACTGATCACTGGAAGTTCAATTTCTGAACTCATTTCCTATTTGTTCCAACAATCTTCACCTCTCCCTTATGTTTACCCTTGCTTTTATAGACAGCCTTATTCCTCCAAGTCTCCCTTTTGCTAAGCTGAGCAAACAAAAGTGGTTTTGCAATCAGTCCTCATGGAAGAAGTTTCTCATTCAATCCATTTAGTTCCACCCTTCTCAAACACAACAGCACAGCACCTGCAGAGCAACTGCAACACTTTGTCTCCAAAGGAAACTCTTCTCCTGATGTATAAGGGCCACATTTGCCTTTTTCACACCTGCAACCCACTCAAGATGAACTGGACATCCAACAAGCCACCAACACACCTCCTGCTTGCAGCCAAAAGGCACTCCAGTGGGTCGCACCCAAAGCCCAGAGTTCCTACTGAATGCCAAACATCATATACCATGCCACGAGACTTCACCACACTTATATTACAGCCATCCTAAAAAATCAGCCAGTTCTTTCTGAGAACCATCCTAGCCCTCTTCCAGCTCATTCTTCATGAGCATTAACATTTGTGCTCTGGCTTGGTTTTCCAAGTCCAAAGGTTCTGTGACAGTCACAGCCCTGATTGTTTCACAGCACTGGCAAGGGCTCTTGGAATCAGCCCCTAGGACAAAATTTTCACACATCTCCTTCTCAGCCCCTTCCTCAGATGACATGAGGGCCTTCATGTTATTCACTGCTACTTACCTGGCAAGGACAGAATCAGCCCTCAAGTACACAAAGTGGCTTCAGGCTATTGGGGTTTTCTGCACTGGCAGCAACTCCATAGCCTTGAGACAATGTAAAGATGAAGTATTTCAGAATTTCTGTCAACTAGAATGCCAGAGATATCCAGTTCACAAAGGGTGAAGATTTCTACCTCTTCCCGATGTGACACAAAGTCCCAAAGTGGACAGAGGGAGATGTTGACACACCTACAGCCATTAATAAAAACTACAATTCACATGCCAGAGCTGAGCACCTCTTACCAGGATGTATGATGTGGTAACAACATTAAACATTCAATGAAATATTGCTAAAACAAATGGGGAACAAATATTATTAAATACTTCCCAGGAGAAGATGTCTCTATTAGCTGCAGTAGGTAAAATGCAAACTTAACATTAGCAAAAACTATAATAATAAAAGTTTGTTCAGTAAACAAGCAAGTTGGCAAGCAAAGCTGTTGAATCACCTGTTAGAGGCACTAAGGGCTGGGTCCAGACATCTGTCAGGAATGAATAAACAAAAGATAATGCAGTCACTAAGCCAGAGATGGGCTGTATGACTCACCAGACACTTCCACTGAGCACAAACATCCTAAATTCCAAGATATTTAAATGATAAGGAATTTATTCAAGCCTACAGACTCCATTCTTTATGAAAGTAACATATTTTAAAAGCTGTTATGCTCCAAAACAGTCTTGCCTTTACAGAGGAGGGAGAATGTCTGCTACAACATGAAATGATACAACACCAAAACTATTAAAGCAAGTAGAGGAGATTAGGTTATGCAGCTGTCAGTTTTATTCCTGATGGTATGGGGGGAAAATACTTGTCATGGAGAAGTGGCTCAGAATTATAGAAGTTGCTATCACAGCCTCCTTCTTTCTGCGTGTTCTTACTCTTTTCAACCTCTACCAACCAGCCAAAACAGAGTCTCCAAATACAGTTTTACCAGAAACATTAGTTATAAAAAACAGTTGTAGTTTATACCATTTACATTGGTTATTTTTTTTATACACACACTCACACAGACACACACAGACACTTCACACACACCGCTAGTGCATTTGTATGACTCAAAGACTGGAAGATTCAGCCTCAGAGAGTGCAAACAACAGTTTGGAAAATTTTTTTTCTTAGTCTTAATTCTAGTTTTTTATGCAATATATATTTACTGTTTTGGTAAATAAGTTTAAAAGGTCAATGACACGCTGTTACACTTTCAGCTGCAAGTATATAGCAAAGTTATACCAAGTATAAAACCAAGGTTTTATCTCTCTACAATCACAGAGCTACACCTTAGGATTAGCAACACCATATTTTGCACGTAAGTGACCTCCCCATTACCCTGAAATAATCAGCTGCCACCAGAACTTTCCCAAGCAACCAGTAAACATAGGTAACAGCAACATTAATGCTTTCTGCAGCCTAACCTGAGAAGCACAGAGCTGCAAAAGACACAGTAGCAAACAATAAGAAGCCTTTTACCAATCTCCCTCTTATTTAGACAAATCACCTTCTCATTTGGTAGTAAGGGAGACACTGGGCAATTCTGTATAGTGCCCCTTATCAGGAAGCTGCCCTTCTGCTGCACACTGTATTGCTGGTTGTTAAAAACAGACTTCCAAGGCTATGTCTAGTAATGCTTTCAAATCTACCAACAGTTTGCAAGAGCTCAAGACACACTGAAACTCAACAGCACATTTTTTTTTCCAAGAAAAATTACATCAATGTAACTACTTTTAGCTACTTAAGGAATATTTTCTTAATAACACATAAGACAAGCAAGCAGAGATACAATTAACCTTTAATTTTATGAAGTGATGCCATCAAGAAATTGTTTGTGTACAGTGTGAGACTGCAGTTACTACACAAGGAGCATTTATTGGATTCCTCTCATGGCAAGTGCTAATAGAAACCCACTTCTTTTCTTCTTTACATTTTTATTACATTTATTCTACAACTGACTGCCTCAGCCATGGAAGACCAGAACAAGAACAAAAAATAAAAATATTAACTTCTCATTCATCTTATTCACAGATTTAAGGCACTTTCTTTCTGGCTATTCTAGTCCCTTTGACATTGTACTGCCATTAAATATAATAATGCAAAACACAAGAAGTGCAAGTACTGCATCTTGGAGACTTCTATGGAGACAAAACTACACCCAAGCATGGTGGCAATGGTAATAGAGCAAGAGACAGTTCTCATGAAAAACAGTGTCCTTAAGATAGCAAATTACCAAGTGCCAAAACCAGCTAATGTAAATGCAGGTAATTTTAGAACTCCATTACAACAGTGTCTGAGGACCAGAAATTTTGCATATGCATTATAGTAATTACTGGGGAAACAGAGAAGGAGTTCAGAAGAAGAAAAAAACCCATACCTCTCCTGAGACAATGAAGGCTTTCCACATGCCAAGATTCTCACACCAGCAGTCTGTTCTTGCAATGTGCAGCTGAAGGTCATTGTGCTCTCTCTCCATCAGAGTAATTTCATCCTTCAGCTTAGAAACAATCTGTGGAGGAAAGTTTATTGATTGCAATCAGTAAGAAAAAGCATACGCAACGTGCCTTATTGTGTCTTCAGGGACACTATTAAGAAAGGAGAAAAAGACCAAAAGCAAGAGAGAAAAAACAATTCATATAGGGGAAAAAATGAGAGAATTTATGATGCCACTTATAAACTTGTAGAATACACAGTAATCTTAAAGGAGAACTCTGACACTACAGTCACTTGAAAAAAAAAATAGTTAGAAGGACATGCTACTGTCACACTATCAGCATAAAAGACTCCTTGACTAGGATTATACACTACACATTATATGTTTTATACAAAGTTGAAATTGCAGTTACTGAAATATTCATTACTGAAGACATCCTCCTTGCCACTTTCAGACATCCATGATGCATGTGAAAAACCTGGGAACAGATTTCATTCGAGGAAATTAGCTATGATAACAATCGTTCAGGAAGTTACCATTTGTTTCATTTTAATTTTGGAAAGGGAGAGATCTATTATAGTGTAAAGCACACCTTTATAAAGCTGTTCTAATCAAAGCACAACTATCATAATCTCATAAAGGAGAAACTGTGTATACCATCACATCAGGAAAACAAACAAGTAACCTGTTGTGGGCCACAACAGAGCTTTATTTTCTGTCTTGTAATTTTGCTTTCAGCTGAGTCTCTTATAAGCAGATGTACTTGCTGAAATTAACACCAAATTTCCCAGTCAGTGTCTGATTCTGGGACTTGTAACTTTTGATGTTTATAGTTCCAGACAGAAAATGGTGTGCAGAACCAAGGCCACTGCTCAGTTCTGAGGAACACCTTATGCTCTGGAAAAAGAAAGGGAGTAAAGAGGTCACACCTGCAAGCCTCCTTTGGGGAAGGGCAGAAAAGACAAATGACCAAAAGTGACCAGAGTATTCCATCCCATATGGGTCATACTCAGTATAAATTTGAGGGATCAAGGGGATCAAGCATGTTCACCTTTGCTTCAGTAATTGTGATTCTCTGCATTTTTGTTGCATACAACCTGTGAAATATCTACACAACAGCTATGTAACAATGTTCTAGCATACACATAACCCTCAGAATATTTTTTTATTTTATTTACTACTGAGGCACAGATTGTTCTGCAGTCACCTTACACGTACTCCTACAAGTGGCATCCAGGAACAATCAATAAATCCAGAAGAACTGGTAAGGTTTCATAACAAGTAAATAGCTACAATGCTTATAGAACAAATACTGACACTATAACAAGACTGGAACCATTTTATTGGTCTGTTTCAAAGATCTGTATTTTCAAAGACAAAAAATATTTCAGAAATAAGACAGAAAAAAAATCACTGCTGTGGAAGATGTACAACTCCTACCCCCGAAGAGTTTAGGCAGAGAAAGAATATTTAGTTATAAGTACTTCTCATATCAAAGAGCAAAAAAGATTAAAACTGTAATGCTATAGAAGTGGTACAGCCTAACTCACTCATACACAAACATACCCACTACTGTTTAGAACTTGTTTTGTACTTTTAACTGTTTCTGCCTTTGGCTGAAATTTTAAATTAAAATCTATCTGTTTTTAACAACCTCTTACAGTTTCTCAGAGTTTACGTTCACTCTTGGTACAGGTCCACTGGAAATACAAAAGATCTGATAAAGTTAATCTAAAGTCTCTCTACTTCCACATAATTCCACACCTGATGGAGAGAGATACATTTTTCTATCAAGTCCCATTAATTTCAATAACTGTCACACAGATTTTGTTTGAAAATAAGGCTTTGCAACCACTAAAAAGTGCTTAGTGTGGTTTTACTTTGCTACCGAGCATGGCAAAATTGAACTCTACAAAGAATGTGGTCCCTTAGTGGTTGCACAAGACAGCACAAGCCTGCACCCACAGACCCAAGGGAGGCAGACACTGAGCTTCAGCCATCAGACACACATCGAAGGGGGCACCACAGTCACAGACCTCCAAAGATCAAGCTGTCTTCTATGGCAGAGGGTTTTGTACATCACAGACATTGCCTGAGACAGCTTGTCATCTTTCCATGCCATCTTTGCTACTCTTTATATTCCATCAAAATAAGACCTCTCCCAACAACATTTTCTTTTAAAGCTAGCAGCATTCCACATGCAACTCAAATGAACAGTTTTCTTCCCCGACTGGCTGGCATGGGAATTGCACAGTGCTAGAAGGCACTTAAAGATGTAGATACATGTTTTGTATGGAAAGGTATTTCAAAAAGAGAAAACAACTCAGGAACAGGTAAAAACACATGACATTCCCCTTTCATATGGCACAAAAATACAGAATTTTTAGACCTACTTTTCTATTTGATATGATGAAGAACCAAATTTTTACCTGCCACATGCAGAAGAGAAAAAAAATGAAGTCCCTGTGACAAGTTGCTCGTGCACTGTTAACCCTAAATATCCATTTAAAAGCTCAACAGGTAAATGCTTCTGCACCAATACAGGCATTAAAAAACAACCACAAAACCCTACAAACAAACAAACAAAAATGGACATATCCATGCTCTAGCTACTCTGAACAGCAGTGGTTGGATGATAAGTAAGAGGTCTCTTCTGCCAGCTGAGACCACACAGACAGCAGAGCAGCTGTAGTAGACACCCCAGAAGAGCTGTGGACACATTTCCAGCTGTCTGCAGTAACCTCCAGCAGAAGGGAGATGCAGAAGGGAGAGAGGGAATGAGGCTGGCCAGGGTACTGCCTACATCTTTCTCTTAGAGGTAGCTAAGCCCAGAGGTGGGGCAGCAGAGAAGAGTGGGATGTCAGCTTCTCTTCAGACCAGCATCTCAGCTCTCACCCTGAGTGAAGGCACATATGTACAAAGAACCCAGGTCCTGCCAATGACCAATGGCCATTTCTGCCATTCCTAAGAGGAGGCCATTTTAAGGAGATACCTTGGCTACCTGTTTGTTTCACACACCATCTACCATTTCCAACCTAGTGTTACTATACACCTGAAAAGCCTGGCCCAGCTGCATCTCAACAACAGTCCCATAGTATCATCCTCAGTATAAATGCAAATTATTTGGCCTAAGACACATGTAAACCACTTGCCTCTGCCTGAGTATGTCCGTAGATTGCTTAACTGTCGCACTCTACAAAAAGAAAGAGAGCTGAAGTTTCCTCAGAAATTTAAGCCTGATAAAAGCATGCCCTGCAGATCTCTCCTAGCTTCTCAAGAAGTAAGTGAGCAATTGCTACAGGCTTGGGTTTTTTGCCTCCTGATTTGAGCAAGCTCGTCTCAACTCCAGTACTTATGAAACCATGCTGGGCTACTGCAAAGCCAGCAGAGGGAGCAGAAGGAGCACTTCTCCCCGCTGCAGTACTGCAGCTGCGGCATGGACACGAAAGGAGGTGACACAAGGAATTACATAGGTACAGGTGGGTAGAGATGTAAGGAAGAAATACTGTTTGCCACCAACGAAGCCACAAGACCACAGGGAGAGAAGTTCTTATTCTATGACAAACAAAGCAATATAAATATTTGCAATTTTAATTACAATAGCCTTAAAAAAATGGAAAAAAAAAAGCAGTAACTAAGATCCAGTTTCACTTTATAGCAATCTGACTTTCAGAGATGAGCCTGAGACAAGTGGATAACACCCAAACACACACACAATATATATAAAACATAATAATGTAATAACATAATATATAATAACTATTATATATATATGCATTTAAAAGTCTGAAGACACTAAAGGTATGTACCTTTTTGTCGGGTTTTGGTGAATTACACAGAGAATTTAGAGCCTGTTTCTTATACTCAAGCTTGTCATTTAGCTGGCGAAGTTTATTTACAGCATAACTGGCCTGTTCATTAATCCTTGTGCTGCATTCTTCTGTAGTTTCTTCACAACTTTGGCCCTAGGAATAGAGGATGGGAATAATTGCCTCATTAATGTGAAAAAGGGACAGTTATTGTTTGCTCCATAAGTATGTCATCTGTAAGAACACTTATTGATAAAGATGAAAATGGAGGTATTAACATATTCTGACAGATACTCCAACCATCAGATTAAACTTGAAACGTTAATTTCAAAAAAATTGAAAAAAAAACTAAAAACTACAACCAACACCAAAAAACCCCCAAAGCAAAACCAAACTCCAAATCAACAAAGCCTCATTACCATTTATCCTACAGTTCTTCAGCAACTCTTACAACTGCATAAAATGAACTTCAAGCTAAAGCTTTCTTGTAAATGAAAGAATCAAAGTTTATTTTAAAATAACATTTAAATGCAACAACAGATTGTTGATCATGATGAATATTCTGAGCCAAATATAAAACCAAATTCTTAGTTCTGAGCTGCAAGATAAGATGGGGAGGGGATGAAAAAAAAAATAAAATCCCATAGTTCTAACAAACAGTCCTGCCTCCCACAGACCTTCACAAAACAGATTTATCAGCGTGCAGAACAATCTAAATCAAGTTCTTCTTCTGCATAAACAGATTTTGATGCTGTTTTTACAAGTGTTAATAAAAATGTGTTAAAAGCACAGATGCATTACCTTAACCTCATAAATCAGTTTCTTACATTCATTCAGATAAACCAATAGTTTTTTCCATCTTGTGTACTACAGGCATGCGAAAAATAGAAAACTTCACACCTTTCACTGACATTCTCTGTAACATCTTTTGATATTTGCCTCAGCCTCCCCTTCCTTAGTGCAGTTCCCCAAATAGGCACGAAGACCTTGACTTGCAGCAAACACAGCACTGTGATGTTACTGTTCAAAGAGCCCTGAGGTCTGCCTGTGACTGAATATATCTAAAGGTATCTGTGGGAAGTTATGAATGTAATGTCATGAACACAAGACATATAATTATATTCCTGCTAAAATGTATCATTTATATAATCAACAAAAATCTAACAGAAGGAAGTATCACACTCCACGAAATTCTGTGAAATAAAAAAATGAATTTTAGAGGAAAGAGTCTTACTGTAGCTCCATAGTATTTTACACCTTAGTAAAAAAGTCTGAGAAGATACATGGCAGTAACAATAATTAATCTCCTTAGTGTGATCCTCATAAGGTAGGGTAACATAATGGAGGAAGTCAGGAGTTATAGGCTAAGAATTCCATGCCCTTTTCCAACTCTGCATTTGCCTGCTGTGTGGCAGAGCAAACATTAGCTTTTTGCCCCATCATTTCTTCTGTCTATTCTGCATAGACTGCAAACTCCCAGGTCGAGACTTCCTCCAAGCATGTGCATAGAGCTCAGCTCATGGACTCTTCTTGTCACCTCCTGGCACTACAATAATTCTGTCAATAATAATTAATGGCACTGGGTATTACTCAAAACGCTACTGAACAGAACCATAAAATTGAACACCTTACACTTGTTGGGAGGCACAGAGGTCAAAAGGAATCAAAAATGGTATTTGCAATACTGAAGAATTAAAAGGCTTTACACATGAATTTTGGTTCTAGTAATCAAAGGACTGCAATTAATTACTAATCAGTAAGGTTCTGCTCCTAGAGGTAGGCTACATAATTTGTGTCAATATTTCAGACACTTACTGCAAAAAAACACTGCTGAATCTCTCTGTTATCACATAAACGCTAGACTCAAAACATAACAAGTTGCCTGTAATCAAATTATCAAATAAACAACCAACACACACAGACCTGAGATCATAAAGGATTATGCTGTTTTCCCCCTGCAGCTAAACTGATAATGATTTCCATTTCTGTGAGTGGTGCAGAGCACAGACTTAGCTCTGGGCTTAATTTGGCACCTGACACACACAGCACTGCTGCAACCACCAGACCCTTTTTCCTCAAAGTTCTGAATTCAGGCACTGCTCCCTGCTGTATTTTCACACCTACTCAGGACCTTATAAAGGAGGTTTGTCCAAGAAGCAAAAAGCAATGACAGGCTGGAAGGAGAAGAGCTTGTTCTAAGTGCAGCAGATCCAGCAGAGTCTGTCCTTGCCATGATTCCTAGCTTCTGGCTTGATTTTTCTCACATTTAATCAGGGCTTATCCTTTTGTCCTGCACTCCATAAGGACACTAGCTGAGTTTTTACCTATCCGGCTATAATAGTGAAGTTTAAAGAAAATTCATGTAGGCAACTCCCACAGAAACATCAGATTTCTCAGCTGTGCTTTCCTATAAACATGGAGAAGAAAGAAATCCAAGCCTATTAGCCAGTACTGCGTATTCAGCAGAATCTGAAAGACCACTGAAAGCTTCAGAAGCAAGAATTTTTTATTATTTATTTTCACCTCAGAAACACCCCAAAATGCATGGCACGGAGATTGCTCTGTTTGAGAGATGTTCTAACAGTATATGCAACTTAGTATTTGATTTGTTGTTAAAAAAATGAAAAAAAAAAAACAAATTTTAACCATATAAGCAAACTTGGCCATATATTAGCCTTTAAGGTTTAACCACAGACACAGCACTCCAATCTGGCACTTATACATCGAAGGATGCAGAGGAAGAACAGATGATGATGATGTCAAAAAAAATCTAATTTTTTCAGCAGCCATAGTAAACATTACCTGACAGGACAGCTAGTCCCAAGGTGTTCTTAGAGAAATAGCTATCTCTATTAGACTCTGAATAAAACATATAAAGAGATTATAGACACCATGTGTCTTAACCTACTTACTATGTGGTTTCTACTGTTTCTACTGTGTCAGAACCTACTTAGAAGATTCTGGACAAAACCAGTAGCAGTCTTTTCTCAAAGTTCCAATGATTGCAAACACAAGGACAAGAAGCCTTTGAAGTACCTATCACCCTCAACATATAGCTGAGTTAGCAGTGAGAAAAAAGTAGAAATGGGTCTTGAATCCTCTATCAAAGCAAGGAATACAGGAAGAAACAATGAAAAACCCAGTAAGCTCTAGAACATTTGGAGTGATTTCCTTGTAACAGCATCTCTCTGCAAATTTACAGACATGCAGACTACAGAGACTATAATAGCTCACTTATGAAGTGAAAGGCATATTTAAACAGTAAACACAAAAGTCCTAGGTTCTACAAAAATTGCAAAGAGCAGAATGTAGACCAGCACCTTTGGATTCTGTTTCTTATTTGTGTTCAAGGCCAGCTTGGATGGGGCCTTGAGCAACCTGGTCTAGTGGGAGGTGTCCCTGACAATGCAGGGCATTGGAACACTGGATCTTTAAGGTTTCCTTCCAACCCAAACCATTCTATAATTTGTCCATTTAGATGCAGTTTCAGCCAAACTATTACTCTTCATTGTGTTCTGAGCAAGTTCATATGTAAAGTGAAGATCCTCATGCTGATCTGAAGCAGCAGCCTGACTGAAAGAGTCTCACTAGTCTGAGAGATGTTTTTGTGAAAACATTCTTAAACACATTCTTCTGTTCCCCTCTGGCACAACTGATTTAGAGAATCCTCTGAAAAAAACTGCCCCACAAGAGCTGTTGTTGGGTTACTACTTATGACATTTTGAATGCTCAGTTTTAGTACATCCAGTTCTACTGCTATTGTAGTAAATTACATCTTTCAACATAGCCTATTCATTAATTCAATAAATATAAAAGCTCTAAGGTTACAGTTTTCATTACTTTTTACTCTCTTCTGTGCAACTTTTAATACCTAGAAAATGCATGGGGACAGGTACAATGTCTAGACTGAAACCCAGTGACATTTCAGTGAGATTTCAGTTACTGAAAAGCAGAGCAGCTGAACTTGTATAAGTTTCACCTTCCCTGAGAGATGTGAAATACAAAAGGCTTGGAAATCTGAAATACCTGCTTTAAGTAATTTAAAGTTTAAACAGTCATTTTGTACTATTCTGTTTCAAAGACCTTGTAAATTTACTGGGATTACCTGATGAAACTGCCAGAGTGATGGTATTAATAAATTAATCAGAAAAAAAAAATTAGTCCAAAACTCCAGGACAGAAGATGCTAATATATGGTTTATTCAGGATCATCTTAGGTCACCTTAAATAACACTGAAAGAAACTCTAGAAATTGTCTGTGTGACTCACCACTTCATCTTTGTCCTCAGGAGTTAGCTGAGTAGAACTTCTTTCTTCTTCCTTCTTGACTGATCTCTCATACAAATCACTAACAATGAATGAGGGGTAGTATCTGTCCTTTAGGGTTTCATAAACATCTGCCTGAATTCTGTAGAATACTTCAATGCCTTTATTTCCAACAAGACTTTGCTGTATTTCTTTATACAGGGATTTTTCCACAGGTATTTCTCTGCTTTCCACAAAAAAATTCTGATAAATTTCACTCACCAGTTGAGGTATTTCAGACTAGGAAGCAAGGAGGGGGAGGGAGAAAAATGGAAAAATGTTAGAAATATCAGGATAAGTCAGGATCTTCGTGTATAATTTGAAGGATCATCAAGCTAATTTCACACCCAGATATTTGAGAACATGCCTATAATTCTCGGAGATCAAGCACTCTGCCTGCACACCTATGCTAAGCAGTCAACCACACAAAATAAATATCAATACTTGCTAAGTGAGGAAACAGCCATGCTCTAAAATTTCTATAGCTTCCACATCCATGGCTTTTCAAAGGTCCAAGAGCTGGTATTTGAAAAAAAAAAGGTGCTAGAGCAACACTGTGATGATCATTTTAAGTTCAGACTATAGAACTCATCTGTATTGGCTCTCCTGCCTTCTGATGGATAGAATCAACTCACTTACTACATGACTATTTATTTTTGAGGGAGAAAAGAAAAACCAAAAGGAAGAAAGCACACCTGAGAAACACATACACAAGGGAGGGTATTTCCACTGAGCACAGAAAACACAGGATTGAACTTTGCAGCAATGAACAGGAAAGAGAGGAGGTAATGAGAGACCATGGGCTATGCTGCATATTATCATCTCTCTAAAGTAACCTGAATCAAAAAGGTTTTATCCACTCCCTTAGCATAGCAGAATGTGCTTGCATGCCTCATGTGACAGTATCACAGCCACATGGCTCCATGATGTTAGTTTTTTGTAATCAAATCTGACCTGGGAGTGGCATACTACATTTACACTCATGAAACAATAGGAACACAGTCTTGAACAGAGGCAGTACATACACTGCACTGAAAACAAGGAGAGAAATCACAGCTTGGAAGGTTGTAAAACTACTCACAGCACCTTTTCCAATCACAAATGGTTTGCAAATAAGAAGTGATTTACACAACTCTCTTCACAATGCCTGACAAAGCCTTTTCAAACTTTGAAAATTGCTTTCTAGCAATTTGGAACTGATTTGGAATTTAGTAATTTCTTCAGATGGTATTAGTGGTTCACTACTCATGTTTCACAATTTGCCACTTTGGTTACAGGATGTTATCTGTGTTTTCCAATTTACTAGAATCTTTTTACATAGAGAAGTAATAAAATGACAGTGAATAAAAAAAATGATACTTCATAATGAAATTTGTATTTCTTCTTGGTGTGAATCTTGGAGATTTAAAACAAATTTCCCCTAAAAATCCACATCACTGCTTTCAAAGAGCAAATCTGTCCTCCCCATTCTTTCTCTGTAACATTGCTCCAAGGTACTACTTGCAACTTCAAGTGGTATTTCCTACCCCTATTTCAGTGTTATCATTCCTATTTCATTTTAGCGCTAATTACAATAGAGCAGTGTTTCTTCCTTCTAGAAGTAGTGCAGTAACAGGGAGAGGAAAAGGTTTTTTAAAGCAAAATCTCTTTCTAAAAGATTTTAAGAACATATATATGCAAATTTTGACTGTTTTGGAGTGAGTGGCAAGATGAGAAGTTTATGTGCAGACTATCAAACAGTAACAGAGTTTTCCATTTCATATGAGCTCACAAAACTAAAGCTACACCATTACTTCAAGTCTTTTCTCTGATGGAGGGGGAAATTAGTATACTATCTCTGCATCAAGTATCAGGTATCCTTTTTATAGGTCATGTTGTGACAGAAAACAACAGTAAACCATCATCACAACAGTCTACAATTTTTAATTGCTGTATTATCCTCAAGCATTGATTATTCATTTCTCCTTGCTATCGTTGTTTTAAAAAACATAAATACGAAGACATTTCCTAACATCAAGATCACAACAAGCAGAGATTCCCATTAATGTACAAGCCATATGGACTTGCAATTTATTTCACCTTGTTAGCATTCTTCAGATACTCCACAGACTCCCACAGACCGATCAAAGCCATCTTGTCCATCCTTTCCAGGTAGATTCGAAAGTGCTCTCGGTATGAAGGGTTGGCCAAAATTTCTTCAAACTGAAGAATCTGAAGAAAGGAAAACTAGCAGTAAAACCTGAGAAAATACCTAACTCAAACTTCTTTCCATCCCTTAAGCAGATAATATGCCCACAGAGAATGATGCATCCCAGAAATATGCACTAGATTCAAGTGTACATACCTTCTACAGTAATAGTTTTGCTTAATTAGAAAAAAAAAAAAAAAGAGAATAAAAAAAGAAAAAGAAACAAACCAAAACATGAGTTGTAAGTAATTAGAAGATCCATGCTCCTCCCAGACAGAAAATGTTGCCATGTGTTTTTGTTCCAGGAGGCATGACATTTCTAAAGATTAAGACAGCATTTCATGAAACGCTATTGCAAAAAAATTTAACTTCCAATATTCCTACAAGGCAGAGAAGCCAAACTGCAAGCTCACTGATCTATTCTTTGCTTGATTCAAACAAATAACACCAGCAGTATGCATGCCACAGGGCTTTGAAATGTATCTCAATTATTCCCAGGGACACAGAGAAAGATGGAGTGCTCCACCTTGGCAGCTAGAGCATTTGGCGGCCAGTTTCCATTAATGGAGTGTTATTGAAAAGCATTCATCAGAAATGCAGCCTGGAGAGAGTATGGGCTATAGTATAATGCTCAGGATTCTTCCCGAGATGAAAAAGGTGGCTCTACATCAAGCAGAAGAGGAAATGAAACACAGACTTCTCTCACCCAAGCTGATGCTGCAGCCAATAAGATATTGGATTAAAAAGCCATTACCCTTCCTCATCCTCTACTATTTTTGTGAATCCAGGCCTTTTCTGTGAGACAAACACATGAAAACAAAACATCTCCCTGACAAAGGTAAGATATACTCCCATGTTAAAAAAAAAAAAAAAAAAAAAGGTTTTCTTTGAAAAATAGGAGCAATTTTCAAAACTTCTTACTAAAATCAAACACTCCTTCCTCTCCCACTTTTCAGTCTAGCACCTCATTTAGTGCCATTACTTACACCACCTGAAATGCAAATAACTCAGAGTGGTCTTGGTCTCTTTCTGTGTACTTCACAGACACCAACAAAAACATAACTTTTTCCTTTAAATTACAAGTAGGTCCTTAAGCACAGGGGCTAATCAATCTTGCATTTTATAGCAAAAATTGAGGCATTAATAATTTCTCTAGTATGTTTTTTCTGATACCTAATAATAATACAATTCAGGTCACATATAAGCATCTCTCTCTGGGAAGGCCACTTATTTTCCTAAACCTAGTACCTATGAGACTCTACTACCAAGCTCCATTTAGAAGAAACAGTTTCCTGGACTGTTTGCTGTATGAGAAGAAGCCACATACACATGCTACACATACACAGCTACCATCAAAAGTCAATTCCTTAATGAACTAAGCTAAAGAAAGTTATTTAAAAACTGTAGCCACCTATGTTTTGCCTGAACCAGCTACACCAGATTTTGGGCACTGTTTAGGTAAACTGTGTTTGTCTCAGCTGAAATGCTGATTTTCAACTTCAGAGTTCCTAAGGGACAATCATGTGCCATTCCTCTCTTTATCCTTTAATATACCAATTCTGCACACAGCTCACTCTCAGTCTCTAAGCTGTTAAAGTCTATGCACATAAACTTCTGCCTTTCAGTGCTCACTCTATAATGCTCATTGAACAGCAAAGAGAGGAAAGCTTGCTGAAGCTAAGTTTGTTACAGAAATGGTAATCAGACTGCTAAAAAGAACACAAAGATGGTAATTCCAAGGCCAGCCTGTGGTTCAGCCTGTATTGCTGTCCACCATGATACTTTCTATTCAGTCATTTTATCAAGGACAATGTTCCAAAATAAAAGCAGAAGATTCTCTTTCAGTCTTTTGAACAGCTATCTTCACCATCCCTGTAAACAAAAGCAGAAGTAATAAATGACAATGTAGAGCAGGTGCTGCCTCTTCTTAAACAACAGGTCACCTTGGACTCCATGCCTCTATTATCCAAGGTGCTCCCACCCAGGCTCCCAGAAAGGAGGGAAGCAAACATCCCCTCTCAAAATAATTGTGGTTAAGTGCTGCACCTAACAAAGGGCCCACTGCACAGGTGCCTCATGCTAATTAAAGTGGTGGTGCCTAATAATGCTGTTACACAAACCTCCCAATAGTTACCTTGCAAACTAAAATACCTTAAGTAAATAAGGAACAGAAAAGCTTATTTAAACTTCTGCTGCAGAAATGAGACCTCACAAACACTTGTTTTTTTAGGTTTTTGTCTAAGGCTTGACTATCCTGGAATTACTAAACTTCTTAGACAATGTACTATAAACATTAAGACTTCATTGATAACCATGATGGACAAGAGACATTTTTAGTTTTGAGGTGATAACTTATCATAAAATGCATGCAATCCAGGAAGAATTCTGTGAAGGATCCTTCCTTCTCCAATTTAAAAAATAACATTCTGCATAAATTGCAATCCTCAGCAAAATACAATTTTATGACTCAGTAACACTACAAACATCTGTATGCCTTCAAATTTAGTATCCAGTTAGCAGATATAATCTTAAAATTATCATCAACAACATCTCTTCAGGTCCATTTAACTCTAGAGCAGCTTGTGAGTTTGGAAAAAACAGTAACTTTACTGCTGCTGTATCAATTCCCTACTCCAACAGGAAAGTAACTAATATACCACAGCTGGTCATGGGCTCTGCCAAAGTCTAGGGAGGGATTAGATTTTTATTTTTTTTCCAAGCAGGGTGCGTTAGCTTGCATCTCTAGCATATGCAAACACAGCACAGCCTTGTTCCCGGCCCTACAAAGCAGAGACCTAGGCTTGGCAAGCCCCTAAAGATAATAGCAACTTCTCCCCGGAGGGGAACAAAAAGCAACTACTTAATTGGAAGGACCTGTGTGTAGGCACCAGACATGGCACAGATGCATTGTATTTCTTTGTAACACAGCAGGTTCCCATTCACTACAACTACGTCGGCCAAAAATGAATAACCACAATACAGCTGGTAACAATACTGCAGATTATGGGTGCCATAAATAGTGGTGGAGGTTTTCTGCTAGGATGATGGCACACAGAGTGCAAGACTTCCATTTTAATTTTGATTTTCTTCTTTTTTGTAGAAGAAAGGAATAAGAAAAATGTGAAAAATAATACTAGAAAGATACGAAGTTCTTCCCAAGCTGCATTTTAAAAACCATTAACTAATGCTTTGTCTGTATACTGACTAAAATTAAAGCACAGTTATTTTTTTATCTGTGCATAGACCAATTAAAGCACTTAATATTTTTTTTCAAAAAAGGCAAGGCATCAGAAGGCTATCTTTGTCATATAAAGCAGTAGCTGAACCAAACACAATGGTTAGTTATCCATCAGGAAGTATATAAGGTACCAGGCCATTTTACAGCACATACACTAATGGCAAAGTCCCTGCCTTGACACTCACATGTTCATGGACACAATTCTGTCATAAGACACATCCTCTTCATGCAAGAGGGGAAAAACAATTGAAGGTCACTTTTTTATATCCCCAAAATGAGGTATCCTGACATACTGTGATCTCACAACCTGAATCTCAGAATCTGAGCTTCAGCTCATTTCTCATCAGTAGGATTATTAACTGAACTGCCTGTGCCTCAAAATATACTCAGGTGGTTTCCTTGCTATTTCATAGCCAGCCAAGAATCAGACCCCAGAGCTCCTCATACCACCTGTGGTTCACAAAAAAGCTCCACTAAGGAGATGCTGTGACTCCACATGTCAAATCTAACCAATGTGGTGATGCAGCTGTTGTGCTGAAGCCAACAAATGGTTTGCAGAATAAACACAGACAAAAAGAACTCAATTAATTACTGCAGTACTGTGCAGGTACTACAGTTCCTAAGAAAAAGGATGAACTGCACTGACTATAAGTAGATTAGAAGAGATCCTTTATACACTACACTAATTTAAACTGCATTTTCACTAAAAGCAAATCTAACACCCAGGGAAGAGCATAAATCAGTATCAGAGCTAATGACAAAATTCCAGTTCAGCGAGTAGCTGGAGTTTGCTCATTTGTTTGCTTCTAAATATGTGACTACAACTTATACATTCAGAATTTCCCTAGAGAACCCAGATTCAGGATAATGAGGCGAGTGAAACGTGCAGAACCTATACAGACCTATAAGTCTTCTGTATTTATCAAACATAAAACTGACACTGTTTTATAATTAGCTTCTGCTGTAAAAGGAAAATATATTATTTCAAAGAACATAATTTTTGTTTCTTAAATATGTAAGAGAACATTGACAGCTTTAAATAACCCATCTCTACATTTAAGTCTATAATCAAAACACACCAAAAACTTTTACCAGCAATGCTACTACTACCCTACTACTGCAGGAAAGACAAGGCTTTCTGTAGGATGCAGAAGTGAAACAAAAACACAAGCTTAGGTCTCTAGACACTCTCTTCTTTGTTCAACCAGTACCAATATTCCCCAAGGTCATTTATGTATTCATGCTTCTGTACTACACTTATGTAAAATAACAATACAAAATGCCATTGCTGACCTATTTCATGCACGTTGAAGAAAAGAAAACACACTAACTAAAAAGCTGTTTATTCTGCAGTTTAAGTAACAGCTTAACAGAAAAGCTGGCACAGCAAGACACTAAAGAGAAGTTTCGGGTCAACAGCAGCAATGTGCCAACACGAGCTTATCTGCTAAATCCCAAACAACGCCTTTCCCTTTTGCTCAGAAAAAGGGCTGAGTGTTCAGTCAGCACCGCCCACACGGGAGGGGCCGGTACCCAAAACAGAACCGCCTGCCTTGAAAGAACCCAGAGTGCAGCTACCACAGGGCAAGAAGAGGATGGGAAGAAGCAACAGTACAGAGTCCCCTTGCTCAGCCAAGCCCTGGGCACTTTTCTGTCTTCAGGAGAGCACATCATGACCTCCATCTCTCATCTATCTTCCCCCCTTCCCTCTCTTGGCAACAGAGAGCTGCAGACAACGGGAGAGTGAGGCAGTTTTCCTGTTTACTGCACTGACATGGGTGTGGAGGAGTTCTAGGGCTTCCTCACATAAACAAACTAAAATCTTAAAAGCAGAACAGCCCTTGATCCCATTATTTCCACCATCACCACAACAAATGCCTGTGGAAGGAGTCTTTATTCCTATTTAATTCATTAAATCAATATGAAGCTGCTTATGGGTATATTTGTAAGACATAACCCTGCATTAGTAGTGCCCAGGAAAAAAAACTAAAAACAAACAAACAATTGGGTTATAAGCCACGCAAAATTAAAAACGGAAATACCTTTGATTTTAATTATATTTTCTTAGAATATTTGTATACTTTACTATATTTCTGACCAATCCCCGTGGCTTCACTACATGACCCTGTTGTTCCTGAGCAATTTTGTGTCAGCATGTATCCATACTGAAAAGTCTGTAACATCTCAACAGGCAACAATAGCAGCATCAGTGCCTCACGGGGTGCTGCCACATGCTTCCCTTTTTCCTTTTCTCCTTGGCACTTCTTGCTACACCCAGCTTCAGGAAACAGATCACGAGTGCCTTGGCACACTCTGTGATACACCATCTGAAATCAAGCTTTAAGAGTAAGTAGAGGGTAGAGAACATCCCTCTATCAGACTTTACTCAAGAAAGGCAAAACACACATAGTAAGAACCATTTTTTCCATCATGTACCTTTTTCTTCTGTGCCACTAAGTTAGAATTACTATAAGGATATAATGAAAGTTCAAGATCCCTGCATGAAGAGATAGCTTCTACCTACATGAAAAAGAGAAAATGTCCTTTCTAATTTGAATACATAACTACTGTGGCTTTGCCCAAAGGGAACAGAGCAGATTACACACAGAAGTCACTTAACTTAAAGTTTAGCAAGAATACATAGTCATTATTTTATTTTTGTAGATGCTGGCTAACACAATGGTTGTTCTCTTAATTACAGATTGCAGTGATGTTAAAAACCAGCAGTCAACAGCTTTACCAGAGTTTTTCTGCAATGACTTCCCTCAGTTGCCTTACAGAAGTGTTTGTTTTTGAATAACAATATTTGCAAAACCCACAGGTATTTCCTACAGTAAATATAACAAAGGCCAAAGAAACTTGCACATGTGTTAATAATCTTCTATTTGAAAGCAAGTTGCTACTTTCAGTAAAGCTGCTACCATCAACTCCCTACATGCAGTGGGTCTGAAAAAACAAACATTCTTGAGTCATTAGATCGTGTATAAGGTTTCACATTTAGTAATACACTGATCTGAGTGACCAGGATGTCTCTTTGGGTACTTCAGTGATCTTTCCCCAAGATAAACAAACCATGCGGCGATTAATTTGTACCTGACTTCTGAGGGAAGGATTAACGACAGTGAGGCTAATATCACCCAGTGCTAATAACACTTTCAGAATGACCTTCAGACAATATATGTGGTATTCAATTTATACCTTCTGACTCTGAGGACCATCGCCTTCATCAGAAATGCCATCTTCCTGCTGATCATAAGCAGGCCCTCCCAGGAGCCTTATTCTCTTCTCACATTGCTTCTTTGCCACCGAGAGCTGATTGATGTACCTCTTCACATTGCGAGCCCTCAGCAAGTCAGCTTTCATTGCTGCAGTTTCTTTGCCTTTTGAATCTAAGAATAAAGCAAATCCAAAACAGTCTTTTACAATGTGAAAACATCATTGCACCATTGCCTCTGAGACTTGCTTGATCAAAGCATTTGTCTTTCATCAATCAGCAGTTCACACCAGCACAGATACTGGAGAGACTGTATTTGAAACATAATGACAATGTTGAAGCATTATCCAATGATACCTCAAGGGTTTACATAAGCCAGTAATGAAAAAAATTCTTATTCAAATGTTCAGTGAAATCTAACCCCTCCAGCTCTTTTCCTATAGCTTGTTGCAAGACACATTCCCAAGGCTCGTACTACTGGATATACATTTATCAGATGGTGTTAGCAAGTTACCTACAGCCATGGTATCAGATAACACGTATAAGCTGATGGCTTATGTACCTTACTGAACACAACACTGACTGACTGGAGCCATGAGGGATTGGATTGAATCCCCTCCAGCACAACATTGCATGTTCCCACACATCTCATTTGCAAATCTGTATTTCTTGAGCCTGGTGTGAACAGCACATCATACAGCATCTCCTCCAGATGGCAACATTGACCAAAGCTCACTCAAAATGGTCAGATGACTAAGAAAAAAAAATTAAAATCTTATAATGCCACATTAAGACTGCACAGTACTGTTAAATAGTGAAGTAGAATGAAGATGACAGTCCATTGAGTAAGACTTGGTAATAAAAGGTGTAATTATGTATATTCTACATTGCAGCCTCTTCAGCTAATTACCAGAGCTTTAAAAAAAGCAACACCAGATAAAGTAGCTTTAAAAAACCTTTTGCATTGAAGTAGTTCCTGATTTATATCTGCAGGATGCAACTGATTCACATTTATACAATGGTTTTATTCCTCTCTTATTCAATGATAATACTCCTGCTTTTGCTGTCTGCAACTAGAGCACAGTAGCAAAGAACCTGGCTTGTACTCTGATTGCTCAGAGATACATGAGAGATCTGTTCTACTATGTTTTTGAAATATCAAATGCTAGTAAAATTATGTAGATGAAAACAGTTTTCCATTTTCAAAACAGTTCGTGGTAAGAAACAGCTAGGCAGGTAGGTTTGTGAATACATCATGCTATCTTCCTTTTAGGGCTGTTTTCATTCTTACACTTTCCCCCTCAAAGCCACATGTAACTACTACATGTGACAGTTTTGTCACTTGTGTACTGAACGCAAAGAACATGGAGTTCCCTCAAGTTCTGCTTGTAATGTGAGTACACATATAGGAAAAGAGATTGGGAGAATATTTTTAATCTCATTTTATTCTCTGTATGTATGTCAGTAGGGAACCTTCCAATGACTAATAGTATTTTAATGGGTAAGTATTATTTGCATTTTAGCTGCCATATAATAGTGATCTACAGAAATGATACTCAGTGAAGCAAATGATAAAATGAGTTTACCATGATAAAAAAATAAGCCATCTGTTTTCCTGGCATGTTATCTCCACAGGGAAGTCAGCAAGGCATTTAATTTAATGTTTCTTTTCCCTGACCAGAGGTACCAGTATTAATGAAATAAAAAGAAAGGAGAACAACAAAAGACAGGAAAAGCTCCTAAGAACAAAATAGCTCTCCCCTTCAATTTAAAACCTTTACAGCTAATTCAAATGCTCCGGACAGTAGGTTAACAGGAAGATTAAAACCTAACATTTCCCCTCCTGCACTTGTCTTTAAGATGATTTTTTAAATTCCCAATTCTCTCAATAGCTTAAATACTTTGGGCTCAAAATGCATACTTGAAACCTCACACTTCACAAGTGCTACACATCAATCTTAGACTTCTTAAAAGAAAAGTACCCCTCTTAGCAAAAACAAGGCATTCTTGGAGGGCTTTCAAAGTGAGCCTACTTTACCTGAATTCTTATCCTGCCATTGCAGCAGGCCTCTAGGAGAGACTAACATGCCCTGCATCCCTCACCTGTGATTTATTATTTTATTAGTAAAGATAGTCCAAAAAAATTTGTCTCACACAGCTCTTCATATCCATAAGGAGCTACTCCATGTGAGAAACACTTGGAGCAGTGATGAAGATCACACTGCCAGTCTGTCCCTACTCCCTGGTTAAACATTGTCACTATGAAAGCCTGGCAATGATGACTTTTGATAAATAACCAGGAGACTGACGAAGAGCAGCCCAGCATGGAGAGCGGCCAACGGCTTCAGAGAGTGCAGGAGAGACAGTGTGGATGCATGGACAAACACTCAACACTACTTCCCTCTTTCAAAGTATGAAAGTTGGCAGAAATCAGAAGCATTTTCATGTCAGCTGTGGAAGGTAAGGTGTGTATCACTGGTTTTCTCCTAGCCCAAATCTCCTTGTGACACCACCGAGAATTCTCAGATTTTCAATATCTAAATTACTATATGTGCTTTTTTTTTCATTCTAAGCCCTATCAAAAAGATATTTTAAGCTATACAGAGAACTTGTCTTTTTAATCTATTCTTGCATGGTCCCACCACCACTCAAGTACAGAAATATAACTAAGAGCCTTTTTCGTCCGTTTTTGAGTATGAGCGAGGATGTTTCCTTACACTCAGGAATGACTGCATAAAGCAGATAAAACCATAAAGTTACAAATCACAAGGCTTATATTTATATATTTACAGAAAAGGGACATATGCTACTCAGAAACTGTTTCATCACTATGAAAGAAAATGCATGTTCTAGGTAATTTTTTTTGTTGTTAATAGCAATGACTTTACAGTTTGAGGATTTTTTTCTAAATTATTATTAAAACCAAACTCCTCATCAGCAAGAAAAAAAGATGCTTCTTAGGCACTTCCTCGCCATGTGAGATGCACAAGTTTAGAAGCAACTCTTGAGCTGCTCAGACTCAAGAGCTGAGCAGGGTCTCCATACCCAAAGGGTTTTTTACATCCTCCAAAATAATTCTCCTTATCAGGAGAAATTTTGACAAGACATGCACTGCCAGAGTGGAACCTCAAAATGCCAGAGGAGCATTGTGCACCCCTCCCAAGCGCATCCAAATGCAAGTAGTACCAAAAGCAGAATTCCAAACTCTGCTTATCAGTCCACGGCTATGAATAATTCAATTGGCATTGAAAAACATTAAAATGCAAACAGATCAAATGAGCTCTAACTTACTAAGCAATTAAAGCTAAATTATCTGTGCCAATCTTTTTTAATTCATGCATTTTTGCAGATCTAAAGTGATTTCTGACAAAGCCTCCACATTTTCTTCTGAATCAATACCATGATTTGAACTAGGCCAGGAACAGATCTTAGAACCCAAAAGATTTCTGAAACAAGATTCCTCAATGTAGTGGAACAAAGCAATCAGACGCCTCTGATTACCGAGAAGTGGGTGTGAGCCGGTATCAAATCCACCTGTGCCCAATTAGGGCAGGCCCCCTATTGAGCATGTGCAAGACCAGGGGGCCAATAAAAGGTGAAACTCACAGCCACAGACTAGCTCACTCTCAAGCACTGTATTACCTTTATTGCGCCACTAGCGCTCATCGCCTCCAAGGTGAGGCTCTCTGTCTCAAACCCGGGGCTTTTGGCATTGCAGTACTGGGTCTTAACCAGCTGCGCCACGAGATTTTTTCATTTTAACTACAAAATAATATATGGCAAAAATATGATGAAAATAGAAGGTACAAGTTCTTGCTCCCTTACAGCTTCAAGAAGAACAGATACCAGATCCCTGGCAGCATGCACAGCAACCTTGACTCACTGACCTGCCTCTGAAGAAGCCACACCATGCAGAACATTGTATGCATCTCTGCAAGACTTTCTGTGAGCACCAAGTTAAGCACATGTGGTGCCTACTTAATACCCTGCTGAAAAGTAGCAAGCACCAATTTTAATGTTTTCATAAACACAGTAACTGTAATATTCTAATATATAACTTGACAATTGTTACAGACGTCTGTGAACTCTCAGAAACTCTGAATTATACATTTTCAAAGCCTATGTAGGCTTGGAAAAGTATTTGTTCAGTTTTGCAAGAGCAGGACAGACTTTAAGAACAGTATATGTGGTTCTTTTACTGCCCACAGTATGAGCAAAGGGAAAACTAGCTCTAACATGGTCAAACAAGAGAATGAGTCAAGAAAGTGCTAAATCCTGAACACTTCAGGCAACATATCTAGAGGAAGGAACGTAAAGAGAGATTGCTGAGAATTTAGGCACTGATTATTAGCAATGCATAGTGCAACACAGTTCCTCATATAACAGCCACAGCTGAGCAAAACAAAAAGCAAAGGTTAACTTGAGCATAGGAGTAAATATGTACTAAACAATTAATACATCT
Organism: Calypte anna; assembly: GCF_003957555.1. Taxonomy (NCBI): domain Eukaryota; kingdom Metazoa; phylum Chordata; class Aves; order Apodiformes; family Trochilidae; genus Calypte; species Calypte anna. Next base: position 22,745,545 of record NC_044248.1, read on the forward strand.
ACCACATACAGCCCCTGTCTGTAGGACCCCACATACCTCTGGGTCACTTTTATCTGACCAGTCAGCCTCTCTCCTCCCTCTTTCACTTATGGGCATCTCTCCAAAGCAGCCATGGACAACACACATTACCATCACTAGCACACACAATGGATCTCAGGATTAGCAAGAACTTCCTCTACAAAATGTATTTGAAAATTACAAATCAAAACAAGTCTACCATGGTCAGAGTCACTGTAACTTTCACTGTCGCCCACAAGGATCCCCTCTACACTTACTGCCTGAGCAAAAGCTAAAAGTTAGCTCTTTAAGCACTGCCAAAAAGCCATGCAAAAATAATTGTGTATGTGTGTTTATTCCTGAGTGGAGGACGGGGGTGGGAAGGAGGAATCATAATACAATTTTCTCATAATTAAGTTAGATGGCATCTGTAATGCTGTGGAATGAAGATGTGCTCATTTTAGTTCACTCTACATTATCGTCTTGACAAAACCCACACATTGCAACCCACACACCCAAGTTCACTTGGAGCCCCAGTTTCTAAAAGGAAAGTCCATTTTTACAGTCAAATATTTTAGTCGCTTTCAGAACCACTATCTAAAAAGCCTGCCCACAATAGTTCTGTTTCTGTACTAGTTGTTAGTTCCACTTATAAAAGAAGATATCTCAGTGCACAGTGGGAACTCTCAGCAGTAGAAATCTGCTGCAACTGAGTAGATCTCTCTGTAGAGAAATGGCTGTTTATTTGATCTGTCTTGCAATCCCAGCTTGAAAAGGAGCCATTTTCTCAACAGGGATGCCCTAGGGTCAATTATAATGTGGTGTCTGAAAAACCGTACCAACCAGTTGTCCAAGGGTAGTTTTCAGTCAAGCACTGCAGTCAAGCATAAGGTGAAGGGCACAGAAAATTAGAAAGCAAATCAAGGAGATCCCTTTACAGTGTTGGGGAAAAATAGTAAGTAAGTCTGTTGATATTTGCCCTGTTTTGTTTCAAAAAGAAGCTAGTAAGAAGAGATCCTTGATAAAATTCTTGTAGGATCATGTAACACAGCACCAGTAAGAGAAGCAAAAATGTGCCTTAAAATTAGAAGTACTATATTTAAACAGTTTCTTATTCACATTACAATGAATATCAAGTTATTATAGCAACTTACTTTTGTTGCTATTTCATTACTGTTTTTGAAGCCTTTGCTTTGGAAAAATTAGTATCTACTCTTCCTTCTAGAGACTCAGATCCACTCATGCTACAATGCCTGATCTGTGTATTTGTCCTCTTACAAACTGCTTTCCTAGCTCAAAATGCAGAAACATTTTAGATAAGCATTTCTAGTCCTTTAAAATCTTGAACACATAGATTTTGTAAAAAAACAAAACCAAAAATCCTGAAGCTACATAAAATTCAGTTCAAATTCAGTTCAGTACTTCCAAGGAATTCTTATCAAAAGGCAAGATGGGGAGAGTTTTACAGTTAAAGATGCAGAAAGATGTGATTCTTCCAACCAGAACAGCAGTGATTGTAGAAAAGACCACAGTCCAAAAACATCAACAGGAAAAAAAAAAACAAAGGCAAGTTTAATAAAAAAAAAACAAAAAAACAAGCAAAAAAACCCCCACAAACACCAAAAAACACCAAAACCAAGTGTCCTGCAGTCACTGCTGGAGTCACCCTGAGGATACGTAGGAGGCCACAGTTTGGAGAGGTAATGCAGATACATGTACAGATCAGATTCACCTCTTTCGTGGAAGTGTAAATGAGGAAGTATGGTAGTGCCAGCATGCAAGATAACAGCTTCTATTTATAGGGGCCTACACTTGTCCAAAATAAACTATTAACACCTCTAAAAACATTAATGCTACATTAGGTGCCTTACTTGGCTTTCACAATAATCAAAAGCAATTTTCCTGGCCATAGAAATTATCCACCCACTACAGGCATCTACTCAATTTTTTTTATGTCTCAGCCATAAGACATTCGACTCAAGGAGCAGAATGCAAACTTGTGGGTTTTTTGTGAAATGAATGGCCATATAGGCCACATTGTGAACGAGCTATACTGGTAGTGCTAAACAATGTGCCATGAGAGTTATGAATAGACAGTGCTGGTAGTGTCAGAAAATGTTGTTATAAGTTTAGACAATGCTGTTTTATAGATGGGCTACATGCAGAAGATAAGGAAATGGGGAGAAGAGCTGCTGCAGCTAAATTGTGGACTGAATTAGCATTATGTAATCTGTATGTGATCATTGCTGCTAATTAACCAATTAGCTTTAAAGTTAAAAGTGTGGTCATCACACAATAACCAATCACTAAATGCCATGTATTTAGTAAAGACACACTTGTTTGTATATAAGCACAGTCATGGGGGTAAAAAAATGGGATTTGCTTTCAGTCATATTGATTGTGTTGGCATCTCTCTGTACCCTTTCGTCACACAAACCTACTGCTTAACATGAATAAGATGCTTATGTTTTCATTTACTCTCCTACATTCACATGCCAGAAGATTCAAGTATTAGAGCTCTGAACAGAAAAAAGACCCTATAACATGCCAATTTTTTTTACTACAGAGGGTTTAATACAATGATGTTTGTAAATACTTTAAGGTACTTTCTGCTTTTATTATAGGCACTAAAAGCTAAATATTTTCCCAATAGGTGGCACCAACTGTAGCTAACATCAAGTGCAAGAAACCTGTCATTGCTGAGGGACAAGCTTTCCTCTCCCGCCCCTCTGGGCACCAATATTAAATGTATACTTCAGTATCACCAGATAAAATAATGAAAGTAACCAGGCAACTGTAGCTCATATAAGAAGTCAGTCTGAAACCTGATTCTCAGACTACTCATCCTTTAATAATAGAGACCTAATTTTTTTATAAACAAAATATTTTTGGCCAGTTTTAGAGACTGAATTCTCTCTTCAACAAATAGTAAAGATACATACTCCTGTTCAGGCATACTTATGGCTAGTCATGTACTTGCAGAACACAGTTCAAGTAGAGAGTAGCTAAGCACCCATTGCTGCAGACCATCGGCCACTCCTGCTGCATTAAGTGCTCTTTGTGTTTGTTGCTGTACCTTTTGCCATTGAAAACACTGCCTCAGGAAGCTCTCATGCCTCAGACTGATGGAGACTGAGAGTATATCCATGTACATATTATTGTACATTTGCTTAACTCATAGTCTGAGAGCAGATATCAGGCTTGACAGACCGCTAACCAGCCAAAGCTTAGCTGCTCTAGCTAAATACCTGGGCACTAAAGAAACAGTTTTTAAGACCCAACTTTGCCACAGAATAAAACAGCTTCCAGTACGACTACATCTCACCAGGGTGGAATTAAAGCTAAAGAGATGCCCATGACACAAAAAGCAAGTGTCCATTTACTAGCAGGAGAGGCTATCCCATGCCAACACCCATGCCCACGTGCAATATTACAGGTATGCAGCAGGAACTGTGGGAAGAGATTAAAAAGGGAAAGGCAGAATGATATTCTGCAAATACATTTCCATTTTGCATAAAGCTTAGATTTAGTCCTTCACCATGAAATCTAGGCGTTGCAGGGAATGCTGAAGCACATTAGAAATCTGCCTTAAATTTATGGGAATTATAAGATTGCATTGTGTGCTTCTGTTGGACATATTGTTCCACACATGACAAGCAAAAAAGGTCACCTTTTTCTTCAGGCACAATGTGAATAATTATTGGCTATTTAATAAATTGTTTAGCCACAACAGCTCCCCAGTGGCTAACATTGCCAGCAAAGCTAATCAACTCTTAAATGACACACAAGAATACCATAGGAGTAAACTACTAATAAAAGTCAATACCTTAACACAAAAATTCAGTGCACCAGCTAGTGGAACTTCTGTTGCATTTTTTCAAATATAAGTAGAAAGTCAAGAGCCCATAAAAATGCAGACCCAACTTCACCACAGAATAAATGAAACCAGACCTACTTTGGCAGAATAAATAGCAATAAACTCTTTGTATCTATTTTGCACTACCAGACACTTGCAGCTTCAGGGTAAACATCTGTTCAGGGTGTAGAACAGTGGATAATGAATCAGATAAACTCAAGTGAGACAGAGCAAAATGAGACAGTAATTAACTGTAGGAATGTAAACTGTTTAAAAATACCCCCCAGATCAATTCTTGTCGCAACAAAGACCAATGGCAGCACAAATGGAAATACAGGCTTAGCAAGATTTGATTTTTCATAATGTACTCAGAGTTAACTTCCCTGTTCTCATTTTATTACTTTATGAAACAGACATTCCATTAAATTAACTTTCATCTGAGAAATATTAGTAACTCTTTCCATAATGTACACTTCAGCAAAAAACAGTTCCTACTTTTTGTTTGTTTGTTTGTTTTAGTTTGACACAAGTAATTTATCCTACAGGCATGCACATCTACTTCCATTTTAGAATGCAAACAAAAGGTCTATCAGTGCTGACAACCTTGAACTTCCAGAAACTTGAGCATGAGTCCCAAATTCTTCAGATTGTCCAAAGATAATTTTTTCTTCCCTCATGGCATGTTTATTTTCTGTTTCATTATTTTTCATTATTCCTGAGTCACTTTTAAAAGTTTTCCTTTGTGATACATGGAGCTAGAAGAAGATTTTTTTTTTTTTTTTTGACTCAACAGACAGAGATTATATGATAACCTAAAAGCAAGATCTTTTAGATTCGTTTCTTCACAAATTAATTTATGTTGTCCATTGCTTTTTATTATGCTTTGATATACTTCAGGTATATCTATCTGAACAAATATTTGGCCTCTAATTTTGCCATCAGCATCATCTCCTGAAAATATACCAGTGTTGGTACACTTTGAGAAACCTAAAAACCCAGTATATATAATAAATGTAAATACAAAAATAAGATGCATGTTGCCAAAACAGAAAGAAGGATTTAAGAGCGGTCTGTATTGCAATAGAAAACATAATATGATGAAGAGTAAAAATGAAGTCTGACTAACAGTTACAATGTATCATTCACTCTTCTGTGTTTTGAAATAAGAACAGAATGAGATTTTGAAGAATGGATTGTATGACAGACAAAGATTCTCAGCATATGAATTCTTAATGCCAAAAATCCTAATTGCAGCAAGTTCTGAAAATTAATGCCTCATAGATACAACCTTTCTCATGATCCATAAGCTTAGATGAAGATGGGCTGGGGGAATAATCACACCATTATAGTTTCTGGAAGAATCAGAGAAATGGAACAGAACTGAACTACTGAAGGCATAGCATTCCTAAAAATCAGTCTAAAAACCCCATGCACACTGTCTGCACATTTATGTCACACATTTCAAACAGCTTTTGGAAATGAAAACAACAAATGTGGCTTAAAAAAATGTAATCTTACCTTTCTGCCTCTTCACTTGGGGAATATTGCTGATTGTGGTTGCCTGAACTATTTCCACTACAATCTGATACCTAGTTTTAAAAACATTAGGGGATGAGGGGGAGAGAGAAGAGAAAAAAAACCCATGGCATTAGTTTTTTAACAATGTGTTCTTCATAGAGCACACTTAAGAATTAATAAAAAACAGCCTTTTTTTCTTACTCTATTCCCTATGCATACTGCTCCTTAGGTTATCTTGCAACAAAAGGTAAACACCCAACTGAAAGTAATACTGTCCCTTTCTCTCAACTGCTGGCACTGCACAGCCAGTTAATAGTAAATACAACGTCAAGTCATGTTCTTGATGTTAAACGTAAGTTTTCTGTAGGAAACTACGATGGATGTTCAGTTCCAAAAGAAAAAAAAAAATCTATCTGTAAGGTTCTTCTAGTAATGCACTCTACACATATATGGATCATATATAATAACTTAGGGGAAGCAAAAAGGTATCACACTAAAAAAAGTAAAACACCAAAGTACTACACTAGAGGAGTATTAAGACTTGTTAATCACCTGAAACTATACTACACATAATAGAAGACAGCTAATGCAGTTAGTAAACTGAATTTTAAGTAAAACCAATCTTGTAACTAGCAGACACCATGCACACAAAGAAAACGACTGCCAGTTAAATCTTCAATAAACAAAGTTCAGGTCCTACCAAACACTCATATTCTTCTCGGTGCACTTACTTTGGCAGCTATTAATACTGGTATTAAAGCAAGTATTCTAGTGAATTTAACTCATTCCTAACCTGAGGTAGGAGTTTCCTAACCTCATCTACCAAGTTAACTCCTAGATGAAGGCTGAAGCCTCCTGTAAAGTCTGCTATTTCTGTGGCTACTTATTCTCTGTTTAATAGAGTCTACAATCCTTAAAATATATTTCTCCTTTCTTTCATGTGTATTTTTTCACCAATAGTACTTAATTCCCTTGTTCCTCTTGCCTCCTGTAGCTCTTTCAGGATTTTGATTTCAGTCTGCCTCTTTGTATGGAAATATTGTTTTACACACATAATATCCAGTCCCTCACAATTACACAAGGCTTAGGCAAAGTAAATATGGCACATAGAAAGTATTTCCCACCTTGCAACATTTTTACTTCCAAATTTACTCACATTTTTTCACATTCATGGTTTTACATGTTTTCATTATCAATTATGTAATACAGCTTTTTTTTTTTTTTTTTCCTCATTATATTTCCTCAAGTAAGGGAGATGCTCTAAGTTAAATCCTCAAAGATACTCTTTAGTTTGCTCCTCAGAAGTGCTGGGCTCTGGCTGTAACTACTTGATAAGAATGCTGTAAAACACTTCACCAAACAAACACCACCCTGGCTACACTACCAGACCATGACCCTGTCCTCCTGAAAGTGTGTTCCAAATATTCTGTGGTGAGTAAACATGGAAGGAAGTTTTGTATGTGATGTATAAATTCTAGTTTCAAAAAGTGAACTGTACTTGATAAACTGGACCAATCATGGGCTCACATCTAAATTAATTCTACCTTCCTACTCTTATCTCTTCCCTATTCTTTGTTATATTCATCGCTTTCCCTTATTTCTTAACTGAAGGATGACACAGCCAGTGACAGTGGTCTTTCTTACCATGAATTGTGCAATGACCTTTTGCTGGCATACTAATAAATACAAGAATAAATATAATGTTGGTGTCGAAAGCAGTTAAAGCTATCAACCAGTTTATTTCCACTATTTACTCTCAGCTATGTTTTTAACTCATCATGTTTTTAATCTCCAGTTTTCTCTGACAGAGCAAGAGAATTTATCTTAAAATTTCCAATTTATCTACATTAAATTAATTCTGATGGTAATAAGGCTGAAATCTCACTGTTTAAACGTTTTCCTCTTAAAATAAATAGGGATAATATATTTTGTGGAAACTTGGTAAAATAGGAATAAACCTCTCCTTCCCTTCACGACAAGCAACAATGACAGTAAACATTGTGACTCTGAAGGATGCAAATTCACATCGGTGATGTGAAGAATATTCATAGGTAACCATACAATAGTCCCTTTTCTGGAAGTTGTGTTGGTCTGGGTGTTTTCTTCCTCAAACAAATCCAAATTTTTGAAAAACAAAGGTATGAAATGCAAAAAACCTCGCACAAGTGAAAACCGAAATAGCTCCTCTGAAATCAGCTAATGGCTTCTTATGAAAACAAACACCAGGTCCCCACAGGTCCCTTATAAAAATGAAAGGGATGTTTCCACAAAGCAATAGAGACGTTCTGCTAAGAAATAAAGTGACCAAGTGTTAGAGGCTCACTATGGATATTAATGAACCTTGAATTCAGAAGTATTTCCAAAATTAATAAGTAGTTTCTGCATAATATAAATAAGAGCTAAAAATAAAATCCATAAAAGCATTGCAGAAAATCAATATGATATTTCTTCTGACAGTAAAGCTTCTAAAGCAAGGAGAGAAAAAAGATTTAGACAATCCTAGTACCATATGAGCCTTTCAGGAAAAGCTATTTGCAAGGCAGAGAGCTTGTACACTTGCTTACAAGGAGTTCCAAAACACACAGCCTCCCAATCTTTTCTGTTTTCCTGGCCAAGAGCATCAACACCCCTCTCCCACAGGTTTCCACAGATTCAGCCAGGGATCTTTCCCTACTTACCCCACAACAGACACCTGGTTCTTATCACAAGAAAGCCTTGCAAAACTCTTTTAATTAAAATCAGCCTGGAAGAATGCCTAGTGGGATTTCTCTACTGTAATGTCATGTGCATACTCAAGGAGCACAAAGGAGTCCAAGTTTTTTTTGACTACAGTCCACGAAGAGTCAGAGGAACTGTTTATGAGTGTCTCATGGCCTCTTTCACTGAGCAACTTATTTTATGTTTATTTTAGAAAGTAGATAGTAATTAACCTGTAAAAATAAAGCATGGCAAGGACCTTTTAAAAAGCTAGTTTCTGAGCAACTGTAGTGCCTTGGGATAAATTTCTCTCCTACACAGAAAAATATTACAACTTATACCTGTGCTTTACCAATATGTTACATGGCAACGTTTAGGACTAATGGGAGGCTTATAGTTCATGAATGCCATGCACTGGCTCTCACAGAATATTATTACCCAGAAGAGCCTCTAACTGGGAAACGTGTTTAAGTTCAACAAGCCAGTAATTTATTCTTCTCCCCTCTCCTGTCACTCTCACAGACTCTAAACCTATTCCTCAGTAGTAATTGCACAATGGTTTATTTGTTTCCTCCTCTTCAATACCTTCTCTGTAGATTTCTCTGTGTTTCACTGTGCTGTAATTTAAAACCTGAAATATCATTTATTTTGCTCACCTAAAATATCACCTATATTCTTTTCCCATTCATACAGGGACTCCTGCTTGGCCTCCTTGACATAAATCTGTAAACTTTCACTGCTTAATGATGAAAGCTTTGCATAATATAATATACAAATACAGCATCTCTAGCTGCTCCCAACAGTGCTGGAAAACTAACAGAACAAGAATCCATCCTCTGACAGGGGAAGGGCTCTACAGCCATTTCCAGAAATGGGCTCTACACAAAGAGAGGTAGGGTGAGCACAGCTTCTGAAATTAAATCCTGTTTCTCTCTGAAAAGAGGATACATTTTCTAAGACATTTTCAATTCAAATAGCGACCAGCACAGACTGATCAACATTACGTAGGGTACAGAGGAAAACATCTCAAGACCATGGTAGTTGGACTCCACAAGCTAGGAAAGAAAAATCCTAAGTGCAGCTAAACCCACGTTATTTCATAAAGCAAATTTGCTATCTGATATTAGAAAACACCATTTAAACTGACCTTTCAGCTAAAAAGAGAGCTCATGGAGCTCCCTAATGTGCCTTAACAACAACAGCAGAAGAGTTGGGTTTCTTTTGAAAAAAGCAGAGCCATTAGTGTCATTATGCTAATAAATATGATGTCAATTAGGTTTTAGACAGAGTCTAATAGAGACTAATTCCTGCTCTCAGGAAAGGCACGCTGGCCCAGACTAAAAAGCAAATTTTACTGCCAATGAACAATAAGTAGCCAAGCAACAAAATCATTTCAACATCACCTAAATGCATTTTCCTATCTCAGAAATGCAAGTGGTTTCAGAATGAGAGAGAAGAAAAGGCGTAAGTAAGGTGTTATTTATGCAGCCCACATAGTGCATCTTGGTAAACCATCACTTGGTTTGATCAAGTGATCAATCCAAGCCTAATGGAAGGTCTGGGTCACACCAGATGACAGCAGTGCATCAAATGGGACTGATGTGCTTGTCCCTTTCATCTCTTGCTGCAGCCATTTAGGAAGAGAAAAAGCTGACCTGCAGCAGCAACAGAAGGCAGTCAGGGAAGAACAAAAAATAGCAGTTTTGGTTGGTGGCAACAGATTAGGATCACTCTGGAAATAGTTTCAACAGTCCTCCAGAGCCTTGGGTGTGCTCCACAAAACCAACCCAACATCTAGGGAGATGCAAGTAGTATCTCGTTATTATGAAAGATGGAAGAAAAAAAGATATGATATTTTTGGGGAGGGGAAAATGCTATGAAAGTAAGCAGGTGCTATTTGCATTAGAAAACAGGAACATCAAACAAGCTCATGATACTTATAAGCTCAGTGTTTGGTTTTTTTGTCTTTAAAGAATTCTTCTGATTTCATTAACATATTTAAGAAGGATGAAACTGGTAAAAAAATCTCCCTGCAACAGTTCAGGAAACCTCTGATCCTGTGGCAAAATGTGATGGAACTCAAACACCTCATTCCACATCTTTCAATTCCATCACAGCATACTGCTCTGACTGCCCAGTGCCCATAGGGTCACTAGAGTTCAGAGTCACCAGACCACCATAACCAACCATACTTTGTAACAATAATGAGGAGATAACACACACTCGTGGAAATTCAACAAATTATTTTATCTAATTCCACAGAGGCAAGATACAAGAAGGGTCTGGTATGCTTTTCAACACTACAGTCATCTCTGGTATACTACAAAGTGGATTTTTTTAGCATTTTCTGCCTCCAAACCAAAAAGCTGACTACATTAGAGATTAATTAATGTTGTGGCTTATCATCCTTACTGTCTCCGCTTCACTAAAAGAAAAAAAAAAGGAAAATCAAAATTCATTCAAATCTCAAGAACAGGCTGGCAAAAGAAGCACATTTAGTTTCAAATGAACTACAGTGAAACATTAAATACCTCAGTTGTTTCAGGAACTCAACATCAGAGCTGCTGTTAATGAGCTTGATGAACTCTTCATAAGAAGGAGCATATGTGTAGTCTTTCTTCTGATGCTCATTCATCTGTTCCCTGTACTCCAGCTGGCTGAGCAGCATTTGGTTAATATAATCTGGATCACTCAGCAGTTCCACCGCTGGTTTCAGCACTGGAGAGGAAAAATATTTTAAAACAAAATCCTTATGCTTAAGAGTAATTGCTGTCCTTCAAAAGAAAATTGCAAATAAAAGGCAAAAATAAGTACACAGTTGACAAAAATCCAAAACCACTCTTCGGGGCTACATAGTACATTTGAGACTGAATGTACTTTCTTGATAAAAACTGTCTGCTTATGCTATTACACAAATTTATATACACTGACAAAGCTGAGCTCTATGTGGAAAATTCCGAGTATTTTTGTTCTTTCTGCTGTATGCCTTGAAGGCTACAACATTACAGCCACTATAAATGAAAATTAAAAGTAAACTCAATCACATAATGCACTTGAGACTTCATAATTTCTGAATCTTATTTCAATAATATAAAAAATGAACAGTGTACTTCTCATCAGATGAAAGCGTAGCTGATAAAATAATAATCAAACCAGAAAACCCTCAATAAGAAACCTACACTGAATAAATCAAAGCCTAAAAAAAATTAAATCTGGTGCCATGATTCACCACATCCTTAAGCCTATAGATTCTATGTATCTGAATAAAACAGAAAAGGTCAGAATTGTACATATAATCACTAAAAATAATGCCATGGACCACTGGAAAAGTGTTTATCTATAAAAGAAATTAGAAGAATGGAGCAGACAAACTATTTTTTATCCTGAAAGGTGCTAACCAGCCTGGCAACAAGTCAGGAGAGTCAAGTAAGTATATGCTTCATTTTGAGAATATGAAGTATCTTATTAAATTCCAGAATTTAAAAGCAGAGCATCAAGACATACATAATGAAGTCTGTAATTACTAATATTGTACAGGTGCAAATGGTTAATCATTTCCGATCTTTGATCTACCTTTTGTTGCAAGAATTTCTGCAAGGACTATGCGCAAGCTGACAGACTGGACATCCTTTGAGGGTAGGAGACAATACACCAGAATTTGAGAACATTTTTGCAGGAATCTTACTTCTTCATCAGAGCTCCTCAAGCATGGGTGCAGCAAAAATGGTCTTGGTGGATCTTCCTGCCTACAAAGAAAGAAAAAAAAAAAAAAAAAAAAAAAGAAGAGAACTTACATGCCAGTTGCATCACAATTAGTAACTATCTGATAAAATACCTGATAATGGATTTTGGATAAATAAGTTCAGTAAACAAACACTTTAAACCACGTATATTTTAAAATATTACTAATTTTTCTTAATGATGTTAAGAAACATTTCCAAATTCCTTTGTCCTGTCAATGTTTTCACCTTCCAAAATAGAAATATAGTATTTTAAAACTTCATCAAATAGAGAGAGCCCAGCAAGTAGGACGAAAAAAGTTTATTTTAATTTTAAAAAATCCATTGCTTTTCAAAACAAACATAAGAAAATACATGGTTGTAAAGCAAACTAATCACATATCTGAACCTTTTAGAAGAGGATTTGGCATCAGGTCTGGTTTCAGAAACAGGTCTATCTGTCAGCTACTGAAGTTACCGCTTTGCTAGTGGCAAAGAAATCGCCCAGTAAATAAACTGGCCTGTTTGATCTGAATTTTCCCAGAACAGCAGTTCTGAACTTGGCAACCTGCAAGCTACATCAAATTGGTGTGTGCAGGATATCTATACAGTAATAGACTTGGCATTCAGCCATCTACTCTGGCTGAACCAATTTAGAAGAAGATTTTTAAAAAAACCCAGAGATTTTGGAAGAGGTTGGAATTGTGATGGCAAACAGAGAAAGGTGAATTTACTCCCAAAGTGCAAAGAAACTTGTCCAGACAAGTCCCCTCAGTAGTTTGGGGTAAGGGAGAACCAGCCATACTGTTACCAGTATCAGTGGGGTATATGAAGCATGAAACTGGCACAGATGATGTTGTAGGGGCTCACCATTTTCCCCCTTTTACTCTGTTTTTGTGATACCCCACCTAGAGTACTGTGTCCAGTTCTGGAGTCTGCAACATAAGGACATAGATCTTGAGTGTGTCCAGAGGAGAGCCACTAAAATGATCAGAGGGCTGGAGCACTTCCCCTATGAAGACAGGCTGAGAGAGTTGGGGTTGTTCAGCCTTGGAGAAAAGGAGGCTCTGAGGTGACCTTATAGCAACCTTCCCATATCTGAATGGGGCCTATAAGAAAGCTGGGGTAGGGCTTTTTACATGAGTCTGTAGTGACAGGACAAGGGTAAATGGTTTCAAACTTGAGAGGGGAGACTTAAGCTGGACATTAGGAAAAAAATCTTTCCTATGAGGGCAGTGAGATGCTGCAACAGGTTGCCCAAGGAAGTGTTGGCAGCCCAATCCCTGGCAGTGTTCAAGGCCAGGTTGGATCGGGCCTTGAGCAACCTGGTCTTGTGGGAGATGTCCCTGCCCATGAATGGGGCTTGGAACTACACGATCCCTTCCAACCCTAAAAATTCTATGGGTTCTATGTGTGTGCAACCCTGTCTTTGGGGCTATACCCCTCTGGACAACTTGCTCACCCCCTGGACTTTAGGCTCTGATCAGTCTGATAGGTCTAAACCTATCATCTTCCAAGTCCCATTGCAGTTACCTCTTGGCCAGATCACCAATTTGGTGAGCGAGCTCTTGGCCAAATCAAGTAACAACACTTGCTTGGATCTGTGCATCTGTCATGCAGATCACAGACCTATTCAGAGAAAAGACAAGAGAACTTGCCTCAAGCTGAGTCCTCCGATCAGCAGGCAGAAGCTGGAATATGCTCATATTATATACCAATAAATCACCACAGATTATCAAAAATAACTAGGGAGCAAACTCACAGTTGTCTCAAACATCCTGAGTGCTTTGGAATCAAGCTCCATGTCTTGCCTGCGTTTGGTGGTGTCAGATCCTTGCCTCTGTCTAACTCCGGTCCAGCTTCAAGAAGGAATAGGAGAATACTTTCAGCCAGCATGGCTGTCAGCCTCCTGGGCATGGCATTCACTACCAGCTACTCACCAGCTCTAAGGGTTATGCAAGCTGCATACAAATGGATGGAGAAAACCCAAACTGTCTTGCTGGTTTCACTTTGCACTGGGGGAAAGAATTAGGCTCCTAATTTAAACTAAGTACATCAGCCCAGGAGGTAAGCCAGTTACAGGGTGCTATACTATATATTAACATATTATACCAATATATTCCTTTTCCTGGAAAGAGGCAAATAGGTCTTCCCTACTTCCAGTAATCATGGTAGGCACATTTTGGGAAGATGACAAAAGAGTCCTTCAGAGCTAACAGTGAAGGGGTGGTTGTGTCTCCATTGCAGCATGAGGCACTGGGTGGGCACTGTGCACCACTGAACATGCACAGCAACGTGCTGCTGGATGAGCAAGCCCATGATAGCAGACTGTGTTGTTCACAGACCTCCCACAAACTGCTCTTCTGATCACAGCTCTGAAAGAAACAGGGAGCAAACCTCTCCTGCCCTGTGTTTGTGACCAGTTCATCCCCTCACAGGTGCCAATCAATGGTTGTCTGGACTTGTCAGAAAATTTTTGACTGGACATGCCAAGGGAACTCCACAGTGCAGGTCACAGCAGCACCTGTTCTTAATACAAAAATGTCTGTAGAAGCAGAGACAAGGTGCCCTGGCAGTTCTTTCCTGGCCATGTGCCTGATGTCCTCCAATCACACAATTACAGTTCCATAGCAAGGTGACCATGACAGTGGTGACATTGTGTGTGTCTTCTGTAACCTAAGAGGTGCCATGATCATTTCCAAAAGCAGCCAAGACAGGTCCACTGAGGAAGGCTCTGAAGTGTTACAAAGGCCCAGATCTGTCACAACTCTTACCAGTGCCTCCTCCCATCATCTGCTTCCTTCCCAGAGCTAAAGACTGCTGTCCTGACTGTTACTCACAGAGCTGCACCAACCTCACTGCCTCTGTACGTGACAAAGTGACAAAGAACTGTACACAGTCAATATGAACGTTTTCAGTGAGACACTGCTGTACGGCCACTAGTGACAGGCTACACTGTGTAACAACTGCTTTTTGCTAGTCAGTTCTGGAAGAAGCAAGTAAGTTCAGTCACAGTATTATTATAGCTCTAATTTTCTTCTAATAATACAAGTAATTCATCTCAGGGTGACCGAAATTAAGTTTTTGATTACTTTGCAGAACAATAGGAAGGTAAAGATGACATTTATTTTCAATCTGACTGAAGCTTCTTATTCAATCCCTAATGAAACGATTTGTTTTTAGATGTGGATCATGAAGAGGGTTTCAATAGTTCCAAGTCAGAAAATTTTTAAAGCACGTCTGTTGGAACTGCTTGGATGTAAATTCTCTTCTTCTGAGGAGCAGTGGTTTATGAAGATGATGTGTAGTCTTCACTATCAACCAGCACAGTTCATGCAGTTGACTGAGTTCAGAAAGCTGTTTGTCTTGTTCATATAGGATCTTTTCTCTCTGGCAGCCTAATGCCTAGTTATTTCCCTCACTCATTTACATTCCTATTGCATAGGAATATGCAGACATAGCCTACAGCCTACTCTACATTGCATCAAACATTACCCACCACAGGCTCTCTCTAAAGGCATCAATTATTTATCCAAAACCAGACATATCTGAGGCAGACAGAAAGTCTGGGTCATTTCTGTACAGCCATCTCTTACTGGGGAAGTAAAATCTTCCATTTCTGGACAGGTTGGTCCACCCAAACTTAGCTAAAACTTAGAAAGCAGAAGCACAGGCAAAATGCTGGCAATCAGAATGACTTAATTAGATGGCTAGCAGCAAACTCACCTCCCCCTTCAACTGCTTCCTGCTTATTAACAACTGTGATACAGCATTAGAACTAAAAGCACTAAAGGAGGTGATTGCTTTTCTGCCTGTGAACACAAACCCTCCATCCCTTTTGGACAACCTTACCTTATTTGTGGGACATCCTGCACAGCAATTGGATCAAGCTATACTTTGGTAACATGCGCAAAACATGAAACATGTATGTTCATGAAAGCCAAGATTAGTCTTTGATAACTCTCTACAAGCCTCCTGAGGAACATCAGTCTGTTTGGACTACAAACACCCTGAAGCATTAACTGCACCTATATTACCATGCAAGAAAAGACACCATTTCTCACCATCTTGTGTCTCCCTGTTGTGCAGATTCACTCCCAAGTAAACAGGCAATACATACAGCTTGGCTGGGTTGGACTTGTGCCAGGGCTTTTCTGATACATGGTCAACTGAACCCAAGCAGAAAATCCAAGACCATAAACAAGTAGAAAGGCAAATATTTGACTCTTACCCTTCTCATTTGTTAAATGTGTTTCTGCCTACAGGAATGCAAGGGGAGAGTGGAGTTTCATACTCTCTAGTTGACAGGCCATTTAAGAAGTGTTTGAATTCTTTTCTGGAGTAGCCTCCATTACCAAAGATGGCCCAACTCTCTAGAAGAAGGGTTCTTCCAATTGTTTTCCTACCTAAGCTGTACCTAAAATGTAATCCAGAAAGCAAAAGGGAAGGTACAGAACCCCACCAGATATTCATGAAAACAATAGAGAAACAAAACTTTCAGGAATTTGTGTCAACAAATCCTGCAGTTTTCATTGCTGTTTGGGCAAGAGAAATAAGGGGGAGACAAAGCTGGTGAGGAAGCTTGAAGGGAGGCTTAGCAGCTACAAAATATATCAACTTGCCAGTGGTAAAACAGACAAGATAAGACATCCCAGTTTATTTTCTCCTTTGCATTTACACGCAAGGCACTACACTTCTATTTAGCTCAATATATCCATTGATCAGCTTGCAGGGAAAACATAAAGTGTGTCAGAGAAAGGTCTGGCCAGAAAACAGTATCCCTTGTAACCCATAAAACAAAGAAGCAGTGAGCAATCATGGAAGTATTAATGCCACTGCTCTGCTACTGAACCGTGACTGTTTACTATGCTGAAGCAGGAGCTAAAATGTCCTGATCAGGTATATTCGTAAGGCTTGATATAAAACCTGGATCTTCAGCTTCATGGGAACATGATCAAGAGTAAAGAAAGGCACTGCTCACTTTGCAGAGACCAACAGGAAAACCAAAGTTTAACTCCAATCCACATGCATGTACACTAAGCAGAGTGCTACTACATCTCTCTAGTGCCAATAAAGATATTAAGCACTATTAAATAACCCAAATATTTGGCAGGGCCTGCTAAAGCAAACTCCTTTCTATTGGGTTAATTGAAAATAAGGTGCAGGCAAATAAATAAATATGTAGAAAAGAAAAAAAAGAAAAAGAAAAGAAGAGAAAAAAGAAAATAAGAAGACAAGAAATAAAAAAAATACTTTTAAAAAGGGGGGAAAAAAACCCACACAAAACACCACCACAAAACACCACCAGTCAAAAAACCAAAAATCTGCAAAACAACTCTGCAGGAAATTACCTGAGTTCTTTCTCTTTAAATAAATAAATATATCACAAAATGTTCCCTTCAGCCTTGCTGTTTATTTAGTCTTTCAAGAGAGCATCTTGCTGTTACATTTAACTCTCAAATCAGTGCAATTGTGAGCTGAAGTACACATGCAACTCACTCTAAATGACTTTCATCAGTACATTCAACACTCAGCACGTGCTTTCATCGAACTGATGAGAACTACCAGAACCACATGCAGACTGCATCTCTTCACCCACATTGCCCTCAGATCTCTAAGCTTTACAGTGCAGCAGAACAGGAACTGCTTCATCTGTTTGAACTTTTTAACAAACAAATTTAGACCTTTACATGCCAGCATCATAAAACACACCTGGAAACTCTACAACAGAGCACAAACTTCAAAAGAACAACAAAAAATAAGGACAAAGCCAACACTTCCACAGTTGTCTTTTTCATCAAGATACGGAAGCGAGATTATAAGTCACTTTACCTGATATTAACTGTGAAGATAACCATATCTTTTGTACATGTCACACTAACCTCCTTCAGGAAAGAGCATCTGACATGTCATGTTTGTATCAGACCCAAAGAACACATGAAGGCTTACAAGCTATGGTATGACCATGTCAGCACTAGGAGGTCCTAATGCTTATTGTGATGTCTGGGACATAATCATAGAATCATGGATCGTAACAGGACACCCAGACTTCCCACAATGAAGCTTGAAGTCAATGGTGCGCTTCAGATATGGTGCTACCCATGAGTTAACTTTATTAATGTGCTCAGACTTTGCCTCATTATGACTATTTTGTTCTCAGTACTTTCAGACAGCTGCTCCCATTGCAACAAACCTCTAAATTTCATACTAATCATCTTGATACTCCTCTCCAGAGGCTGAGTGTGATAAGCAGTTCTTGGCATTCCTGGTTTGTGAGTGGTAAAAGGAAGTATAAAAGAAAAACAAGAACTGTGGGAAGTATTTAGTAGCTCTCCTGAAAACTTAGATGCAACTATAGGATTAATCAAATTAAGTCTCAAGTGCTTAAATTCCCTTTGCATCAACCTGCTCTTGATCAGTTTGTGGTGGCATCTTTTAGTTTTACTGACTATACATATTGTGATCACCAAAAATATAACCTGTATGTGCATAGGTATTCACACAAATTAGAAACTGAGTTGCCTTCTCTCCTTACTTACCCTGTCAGTAATATACAGAAAACAAAAGGAATATTATCAGAACACATACAATATGAACTGAAATCCTCGAACTGCTTGTCACACTATCACTCAAACAACAATTTCCCACCTCCTCCCACTTTCCAAGAACTCTGAACCCTTAAATACTGGTTCAGAACCAACACTGGGAGTAGCCTGCAGCCCCCAAGCATCCATTTTGCTAAGTCATGACTTAGGCTGCAAGTTCAGACACAAACACACACAAACACTTCCGAGCATCCCATCATATGTCACTGAGCAGTCAACTTGCCAGACACTTTTGCGATTAAGGTGTCCCACCTGTACATTAAAGACAGAGAAGACTCCAAATCAAAAAATATAGGAGAAAATAAATCCATGTAACTGTAACTTCTCACTGAGATTTGTTCAAAACCCCCTGCTTGTCAGGAGGTTCAGTTACTTATCTTCAGATCCCATTTGCCTAAATCTCACTTTGTTTACATTGCTGTTTAGAGATCACCAGAAAATTATGTCATCTACCTAATATTAATAGTTCTGTAGTAATATCTGATCTGGTTACCCTTAGCCCACCATAAGCATAAGAGAACTACCTCTCCCCTCCATGTGGACACTCAATGTTTTCACTTTGCTAAGTCCTTCTGATACTGGCTGTACAATGCATGCAGAGGAATAGCTACCTCTTCCTTACAACAGACATACCATGTTACCAGAGTAAGATTATATGCCCAAAATCAGGTAATTGTAGCCTCCTGGAATGTGTATTTCTGCCACAGAGAGTGCTGCACCCACATACCAATGTGAGTGTTTCCAGCATTATACACCACCTTATTCAGCTCACTGTCATTCCCCGATCACATAAAATTCTACTTCTACACTGAGCTAATACTAGAAATGAAATGGTTTCCTATCTAAAATATTCACAATTGCCACAAATTCTGTATCTGAAAAGTGACAGGATCTTTGGAGCACCAGCTGGACATCAAGACTCACCCCTGTGACGCATGTAAAAAGAGTAAATTGGGAGTTGTCTTGCCTACAGCTTGCATAGCTCTGTGCCACCTAAGACAGTTCTGCCCATGGCTAGAGGAATGTTACCTGCCCTCCTTTCACTCTGTAGAGGTGTCTGGAAGGTGCAGGTAATTCTTGTCAATCAAGAAATCCAGGAGATAGAATATATAAAGCCCTAACACTGCCAGGCTTTTCCCTCTTCTGATTCCCTGCCTTCCACTGTTCAAAGTGGAAGGGGACTCTCATGCTCTCTCTCCTTTAGGGAACCATTTTTCCTCATCTGATGGCCACTTACTGTTTATTACTAAGCTGGGCCTCACGGTGATTAAGATAAGCCAGAGGGGAAGCAGGAGCAAAGGGAAGGACTGTAGCACCCTGCCTTATTCTGAAATGTTGCAGCCTATTTTCATCCCCTCCAACATACTGCTCCACGGATAAAACATGAAGAAAGTCAGTGAATACACTGAAGGGGATTTCTGTGGCTGATGTGCACCAGTGACAAAAAACTGAAGAAAAATTAATTTCTGACAGTTTCTTTGTGGTATTTTAGTGAACTTATCTGTTGTCATATAAGAAAACCGAGATAAAGTGGCTTAGGTGGCACCTCCTCCAGAGATGGTACAAAACTTTGTTAGCCACCAGAAAACAGACAGAATGTCCTGTGCTGTCACACTGCAGTATGAAATAAGCAGCAGAAAAGAGATCCAGAGCTCCCACAGGGGTCACAACAGGAAAGATACCTTACTCTAAATGCAGTCTCTGTTCCACTATATTTATCATCCCAAACTAACAGGATTTGTTATTAGAGACACAGAGGGAAACATGCAAATGCCAATTTAAATTAACTAATGTCATTAAAATGTTGATAGAAAGCAAAAGGTAGCTCAGGACAAAATCTGTGTTCCCTACCTTAGAAAGAAGAAGTTTCTTTGTTTGAACTGTGACAATACTGAAACTAATAGAAGGCTTTCCAAGAAATTGTATATTCCAAGTTGGAAGTAGAATACGTTCTAGTTCTCAGCTTAGAATGTCAGCAGGTTCTAGCACAGTAAACTCCACAGCAATAGGCAAGTTAGTACAAAACTCTAAGGATTCTTAAAAATACAAATTCCTTTGTAAAGAAAACAGTAACAGAGTCTTTGGCTGCGCTCACAGGTTTATTACGTGCAAGCTGAGATCACCTGGCAGTAAAAATTCTATCAGTAGCATATGAGCACAACACCATATTTCTGCCAACTTTAACACACTGCACACATAGCACTTAAACTCTCTCCATCTGCCAAACATTTTAGCACTGTGCCAGTTCCATAAAGTTTCCTGGACTTTTTGAGCAAGTTTGGATGAGCAGCATAAGGACACGCTAGTGCTTCACATTTTGCATCATGCAGCATTATTAAAGCCAGACATTTCTCTTAGTGAATTTCCAGCCTTGATTTATGTGTAAAACAGCCAGTAAGTCCACTTTCAACCTATACAAAATCTGCAGTTACAGCTGTGGGGCTGTTTTTTTTTAACCCACTATCACATTAGTTCTTGATGGGATTTTTTTCATAACCTGCCTTACCCAGCACTGACTAAGGTGCATTTACCATTTCAGAGTAAAAAAAGTTAACTGGAAAATAGCCAAGATAATTTATTTTAGCTCTGCATAGTGGAAATTACAGTCCAACACACACCTAGAAGAAGTGGTCATGATTCTCAGTAGATAGGAAACCTCAAAAATCAGCATTAATAATAATTCTGCAGTTTGGATTTTATGTCCCCAGCTTCAAACAGGAATATATTCACAGTTTAAAAAAAAAATATATCTATATCTATATCTATATATATGTGCTCACACTTTACATGTTCAAATTAAATTCTTCCCAAAAGCAAGTGCTTTACTACAATAAAGGGCAAGTGCAAGCATAATACTTAAAAATCAAGGAGCACACTCAGGAGCTTTACCTGACTAAGAAACTTCTACCACATTCCAGAGCCAACATAAAGCAGTTTCTAGAAGCCAATGCAAGATTTAGTGCAAAGTGTATACACTTTCATTTCTTCTTTCTCCAATTTAACTACTCTTTTAGTTTCTTTTTTTGTCATAATTTCCTACACATCAGTTTACATAAAACTGGTATCTACCACAAGCACATTAAATCTATTTTACGCTCCAGAAGAGAAAGAAGCACGAGTGGCAAAACACAGACTGGTCCCTGACAAAAAAACAGTTGATCTTTTTTCTTTGAAAGGAGGTAAAAAATCTGTGGATCTGACAACAGACAAATCACATCAGAGATAAGCCCAAATTTAATGCACAGATACAGTAATTGTACATTGTGTACATGCATTGTACATGGGAGAACTGCACAGACTCAGAATTTCCATTTGCAATTAATATTTGGGTGCAACTCTACTATTTAGTAGACAGCTGACCTTTTTAAGTGGACAAAGACAGCCTTGCCAAAAAGAAAATTTATGGAATTAGCAAGATAACCTCAACAAGAGTAAGAAAATCAAGCCAATGCTTTTTCCATTAGAGAAGACTTGTTACTGCAGGACAGGCCACTTACAGAAACCACAAGGCCTTGCCTCCCAGGGCTAGAAGAAATGGGAAACTGAATGGAAATAACCCTGGTGCTATTCTGGGAAAGGTACAAGTAACTATCATCTTGTCTGTTAACTGTTCTGACAGTGCCTCTCTCACACTACTTGCAGAATCTGCTAATAAAGCCCACCT
The DNA here is from genome assembly GCF_003957555.1 of Calypte anna. Classification (NCBI taxonomy): domain Eukaryota; kingdom Metazoa; phylum Chordata; class Aves; order Apodiformes; family Trochilidae; genus Calypte; species Calypte anna. Next base: position 22,767,601 of record NC_044248.1, read on the forward strand.
CCTACTGTGAAGAAAGGATTCAAGGATGAAACTGAAACAGCAGTGAACCCAAATGCTGAGAAAAGAAGGACAAGTTTCTGTCCACAGATTTTATAGATGTCCTAAAACCTGCTTGATCTTTAAAATTGGTAGTAACCTTGAACTGCTTTCTTAATCAGATGCCCACAAAAGCATTTCATTCTTCATTGTCTGATACAGCACAACTGAAAGCAAAGAGAAAAGCAGAAAATTCCAATAATAAGCAGAGCTTTGTTTTTACCTGGCATTGGCTCCTTTAAGGTCACAGAAGTGTGAGAGTAAAGCTTTCACTACATCATTGCAGACGACTTTAACTACATCAATGTGACTCAGCCTCTGTCGCAGCTGCTTGGCAATCTCCCAGAAGTCCTCAGATAGCAGCTGGTACAGCTGCCCTTCATCTCTGCTGAGTGGCCCATACCAGGACAGGATGTAATCTCTGTAGCTGTAGTCAAACACTGAAACCAGAAACAAAACAATCAACACCAAAAGCCCCAACAGGGGAAGGCACACCAAGATAGGAAAAACATAATCATCCACTCTTAAAAATTAGATGGGTAATAGGTCTCATGGCTTCTTTGGGTTTAAAATTTTTACCAAAGTAAGGTTGGCAAAGTTACAGACACCTGCACCTAAGAGGTTACTGGAGGTCACTTTGCAAAGCAAAGCCTGTAAGTGGATTTGCTCAGTCAGGTTACTAGCTACACACAAACCTCAAACTAATACCTGTCTCTCAGCAGTGGATTTGGTTGTATCAACTATCATATAATCTAGGCTGTTACAGGCTGTAAGCCAGCCTACTTTACATCAGAATTCAACAGTCTCCACTCCAAAGTCAGTTAAAATGGGAGGTAGCAAGACTTTTAGATTTCAAAAGCCATACACAATACTGAACAACACTGCAGAAAGTAAATTATAGGATTACAGAAGAGCTAGAGATAAGAGAGAAAAAGTAGATTAGTGAGACAGTGCAAATTTTAGAAATTATTAGGTACTCCAAACCACATTTACAGCAATAACCAAGATTACTGTAATTGCAAGTCATGGTAACACCATCTTCTAACGTTCTGACTTTTCTTTCTGACATTTGTGTGCCACCAGCTTTACTGTTCTTGCACTACAGAAGTCTCTGGAAGTGCAGGAGAGAGCAGGAGACTTTCAGGGAGCATATGTGAGCCACATTAGTAGTTAACAACAAGATGGGGAAAAAGTTGGTGAAGGAGAAGCATTGAGTTCACATGTACCAGAGGGATAATTGAACAAGAAGGGGGGAAATAAGTTGTATGTCTGATAATCTGAGCAGCTTTTTTACCAAACATCCCTATTTCAGACTTTTTGAGATTGAAAGTATGTCTCATTTGCGAGTATAAACCTGTGGTGCAAAGTAATCATGCATGTCAACTACTTTTTACTTTCAATTTTGAAGTTGTTTCACAGCCTAGTAAACTATAAAGAGTTCCCTGGCACTGTGAGGATGAACTAATAGCATAGTAACAGCAGAACAACTGAAGCTGAATACTTTTGTCTAAAATACCAGCAGACATCATCCTACATCACCTTATTAAAAACATTTCAAAAGAAAAGGCCAAAATTGTTAAGTTTCTTGACAAATGCTTCATAAATCAAATTCCTCAGGTTAATAGTGAAACTAAGTTGCTTCACTGATTATGATCAAATATGAATGAATGTTCGTGATGAATATCACGAATATGATGAAATACTATGTCATTTCAAGAATCTTAAGTTATTGAGAAAAAAACATTTCAATCAATGAATCAATAAATAAATAAAAGAAGTTTTACATCTTTTCTCTGTTCCAGGAGAGAAAAAAATATGCAGAGACACGCTATAGGATAGTAATTTCCAATGTTGAAGCATATCCAGATTCAGTACTTTTCTAGCATAGAAAACACATTTAATTGACAACTGCCACCCAAAAATATTACAAAGTGATAAAAACTGTTATAAAGGAGAGTGGTCCTCTGATACAAGCTGAAGAGCATGATACACTGAGAGCAACTGGGAACAGCATTTTAAAAACTGAAGTTTATTTTTAAACTCAAATCTCCCATGACATTATACATTTTAAGTACCTGTTTTTCCACTGCTGTATCTATGTCTTTCTGCAACCACCTAATTTTTATAGCTTTTCTGTTGCAATACTTGAAATGCTGTGAAAAGCTGATCACAGCATGGATTATTCCTGTTCACCTGCTCTGCTGGAGACCCATAATTTCTCAAGAGCATTCAATACACACTGTGTTGGTGGTATTTGTTATCAGCACTGGCAGATAATTACTTTTTCAAGTTTTCTTACAGACACTGTCTCTACCGTAAAATGAACACACAGATGCAAAGTAGTGTATTTCTTCAGCATGTTGTGCCTAAGAAGCCAGGTTGATACCTGGTGGACAGAACCCTACAATACAAGAGTACAAGAGTTAAACTTTTATCTCCATCTCTTAGATTATATTATCTTTCAGAACATGTATCTTTTCCCACCAGTCCTTTAATTTATAACTGGTTTTAGGCAGCTCCTTTCCAAAATGAGCTCAGTTCCTCATTCACTCCATAGGCACCATCACATCCAATGTTAAGTCTCTCTGGCCTGGTAAAGCACAGCATCCAAACACAGAACAATGCTAATTAGTAAAGTATTATGAAAGCACAGTACTTGCAACTTTACTATACTCCCAGTTGAAATACTTGAAGCAAGATCTATTACACTGGGAAGACTTCTGCTCAAATACAGAACGGTGATGATGGATTCTCTGTCCCTGGAGATATTTAAAAAGAGACTGGATGTGGCACTCAGTGCCATGGTCTGGTAACTGCAGTGGTAGTGGATCAAGGGTTGGACTTGATGATCTCTGAGGTCCCTTCCAACCCAGCCGATTCTATGATTCATCTAGCTGCATCAACATGAAAGAACCATGAAATCCAGTGGCAATATCAAACTAAAGACAAAAGATCACCAAACATCACCAAAAATCAAATTGTTCAAGTATGAAATACTTCACTTGTTTTTTCTCTGCCGGTTACACACTTTCAACACCTTAAATGGATTACTGGCCCCTCTTTGAACTGTATTTTCCTTTACTAAACTTTCATAAATCTTCCTTTACACCCTTTCTATGATCTTCCTGTCACCTCTGAGCCTTGCTGCCCTTCCTGCATCACAGCCATATAACCATGCTGTTCTATACAAAATTCAGGGTACTTTAGATGCCAGAGTGTATGCTCAAATGAGCAATGAGCCAGCTTTTTAGACTTTGTTAAGAAACAAATCAAACAAACAAAAACCAGTAAAAGGACACCAGCCACAGACAGAGCAGTCTGTGGGGTAAGGCACTGCCTCACCTGTATGTGTCATCCTGACTATGATGTCCTGTTGATGCTTTAGCTTCATGCCTATCAATGCAGCTGGTGCCTCTTTCAGCACTTTAAGGATATACAGAAAACAAATTCAAGAATTCTACAGAGCACAGCTCACTTCCTTCAAAGAAGAAATCTGCTCATGTACCTAGTTTCATTATCTTTACAAGGCACATTCTCTACAACACTAAAAACAACTGGTTAGAAGACAAGAAAAGAATTAAAAGAAGAGCAGAACACACTTTCAGGACAACACCTTACTAGCATTAACTCAGCCACTACAAACATGAAGCAAATTCCTTCTAATCAGGTCAGGTACAGTGATAGTAATGAGTCTAGTGCAAAACTGTAGAAACTTTTACTGATTTTTCTAAATTAGTTCAGAAGATTCACATCCTCAGTCATAAACTGGTTAAAAGTAATTTCTGATTAATGTGAAGTTGAGCCTCTTCGATTATTCTTTAAAATGACTGTAAGCTAAGAGAATGCTGGGAGTAGAGACTCAGAAGCTCATGTGGAGGCTAAGTGAGGACACCCTTATAGGCCCTTCTTTAATTCCAAATCCCACAAAGGTCCTACAGTAACTGCTGTCCTGTCTTCCATATGCATACAGAGGTTCAGTGGCGCCGCAAGAGCCAGTGGGTCAGACTGACTTAAAATCTGCAGTTTGCAGAGTTTCATGAAAAGCAGCATAGGAATCTGAGTAACAAGAACTAAATGCTTACCCATTTTCTCAAATCATAGCTGAAATCATACCTGAAATACTCTCCCTATGCATATGCATACATAGGCTTTAAGTTTCAACCAAGTAATACATACCCTTTCCTGAAAGGGATGGACAGACCAGAACTATTTACATTATCCTATGGTCAAATCCATTTGTATAGCTACAACCCTGGCTTGAGTTATTCTACAACAGCAAGCATCTGTAAAACAGAAATGCCACATTAACAGCAACTGTGTTAAGATCTTGCACTGGGAAACCACCACAACAGCCAAGAAGTGTTACTGTAACACTGCAATATGCAAGTCTATCATTTCCAAGACATAAATTTTTAAATGTAAAGAGATAAAGACCATTATTGTTTTACTGTGCTTTAGATTTGATTGTTTTAGCTATACAATACAAATTAAAATTATGAGGTTCTATATTTAACATTATCTGTACTTATTACAGTTTCCAGTTCCCACTAGATCTTTATTTAGACCATCGTGTCGAAGGCTGGCAAAATGCTGTGTAAATGCCCAGACTTCAGTGACCAGGAACCTGCCCCTTGTCACTAGCAATAGTGATTTATAGATTTCAGTTATCTTGTTGAAGTTTGAGCAGGGAAAAACTTGCATTTCTTGGTTTATTTGCATTTTACATAATTATTCAAGCTCCATAAAGCCAAGATGTTTCTTTAACAGGCTAGGTGTTATCACTGTGCAAAACTCCCTTGTGAAAGGGATAATAACAGGATCACACCCCAACACTCTCCCATCCCACATTGTTAAGTTTATTTTTACTAAAATTTTCTTGACATTTGCTTCTTTTATAATTATTATGAATGTGAAGGGAAAAAAACATGGCAAATTTCATATACATAGAAGAAGGAAATAATGTGTTAAAAAGATATGGGAATTGCATTAAAACAAAACAAACAAAAAAAAAAAAAGGGAAATTTTTTTTCAAATTGTTTTGCCTGTGTGCTCTTTGCCAGAAGTTCTTAGCTCCAAGTACTTGAAATGCCAGTAGCAAAAAGAACATGAATTCAAATTAAGTCTTGCTCATATTTTGGACCCAAACAACTAATTTTTTGACAGCTGTGAGAGAAAAAAAAATACAGCTCTTCAAATTGAGTGGCAGAAGCTACTGCATTTTTTTTTTCTAAATGTTAATGTGTGTGTGGATCTTAAGTTATGTAATTAATTAGATGGACTGGGAAAAAACTCCTTCTGTAAAAGGAAGTCCTGTTTTACGTCCCTAACAGAGTTCTTCTAAGGGGTCAATAAGAACACAGCCAGGCAACATCTATCTGATCTACAAGTACAATCTAATTAAAGTCCCAAAATAATTCCAACCAGATCACAACACAGCGTTGAAAGAAGACAAGCCACTATCAAAAAAGAGATGGTTCTCTGACATGAAATATTTTAAGGACTAAGAAGCACAGGAAATGAATAAACAGTCAATTTTCACAACAGCAGAACTGCACTACTGGAGTTCTGATGGGATTCATGCTACAGCCCATGCTGTTTTTTACTTACTCATAAATGATCCAGTAAAGCAGGTAAGTAATATGGAGACCAATTTCTTATTCTCTATGGAGACAAAGACTGACTGTGAATACTAACAAAAAAATCACTGAATATGGGGCAATAAAAATAGAAGAACTCCAGATCCTGGGAGACCAGCTACACACACAGCAGATAAATCTACTGACACTGCAGCCCTCAGCCCCAACAGTACAGAGCAAAACAGCAGCAAGAATCTGACTGAGCACAGTGTCTCTTAAGAGACAAGCTCCTAGATGAACATGATACAGGCTGAAAACAGTTATCAGATAAGCAAAAGGAACACTGAAAAGGCTAAAATTATTTGTAAAAGTGGATCATCCATTCTTTGCACATGATAAATGAAGGACAAATGAGAATCAATCTTTCAAGAAAAGGCATGAAACATACTGAGGAAAAAAAATAAAATCACATTTCAGTGTAAGTCACTCAGCTATGACTATATTAAAAAGAGGCTGAGGTTTACCACTGAGGGGCTTCTCCTTCTGCCGTATTCCAGAAGAGAAATCTTTTTATAACATTACATTTGTTCTTATTTTGAGCACTTAGATTTCCAGTAGCAGGGCTAATTCACAGCTTTCCCTTACCTTGTATCTAGAGCTTATGTGAGTATGCTATAATTAACAATGAAGTACCACTCTGAAGTACTGTCCTTTTATACTACTCTGCTGTCAATGAGAGATAAGAAACAAATTGAGAGTCAAGACGTAAACCAATGTAAAAAGAAGATCCTTCTTGGTGGCACTCAGTGACCAACACTGTAGAAAGAAAATTCCAAACAACTATGCTTCATGAGCCTTGGCAAGACAAGAAGTTATCCAAGACAAAAGTAACTATTAACCTAAACCATAACATTTTAAAGTTACTGTAAGACTCATGGTTGAAATGGAAACATGTATGACTCCTTCAATTAAAACTAAGAATGATCACTTACAGCTACCCTTCCAACCACATTAACAGACAGTGACGAGACCATCAAGAAAAATGAAGTAAAGCAAGTGACAACCTTTGAAATGAAACATACCACAGAACATTGGGGAATGGTGCCAGTAAACTTCTCTAAACCCAGAGCAGAAAGTCCACACAGACTGGCTGTAACACCAGCAAAAGCATGGCATGACTGAGTAACAGTCAGCAGGCAATTCTTGAGAGGTACAAGATAGTTAGCAACTAACAGTATTAACCGAAGGGCTGTCTCTTCACATCCAGTAATAGCATTTCTGAAATTAAGTGATGCTGACTCCTCTGAAAATTAGAGATGCAGGGAAAATATTTAACATAGAGAGAAGTAAAATCTGATTTAAAAACAAACAAACAAAACAAAAAAAACCTGCAAAATCCCATCGAGTGCAATAATGTGAAAACACCTACTCAGAACTTCCAAGTGGCATTAGGAGTCTGAGCTGGTCTGCAAGATAAAAACCTCTAAAAAAAATTTAAAGTGTCCTAACTAAATGAATGAGACATTTTAAAGCATTTTGATGAACAGCCTGTTTGATCCAGACAATAACAAGATGACAAAAATTTCTGGTATTTACAAATACCTTGATTCCCATTGATGTAAGACTGATTAGAAAATGGCTCTAGGGACACAGAAATACAGACACTATCATTTTTATCATTAGTAATAAAGTTTTATTTAAGCCACAAACTTGTGAAAAAAAACCACATTTGTAACATCAAGACAACTACAAATTTCAGAACTGACACAGAGTAAGAAATATGTCCTGTCTAATTTCAGACAGACTGATCCTTTTACTTTGATTAAAAAAAGTAAAATGTTTCTTGGACTCATCTGGCATCTCAAACTTAAGACAACACCTTTCAAAACCAAGCAGCTTCCTTAAGACTACATCTGGTAGAGTGAAAAATATAGTCTCATCCTTGTCAAACTGCACACTGGAGAAGTTGGCTTTGCCAGTCCCTTAGGCCTGAAAGAAATACAGCCAAAACTCACAAGTTTGCTCTCCAAAATTCATAGTGAGAATGGAGGGTAAAAGCTGCTCTGTCACAACAGAAGGTCCTCAACTAAAAAATGAATCATTTAAATGCTGGTAACTTTCTTTCAGCCTTACTAAGGACAGACTCGTGCTCAACTGACTGATCTGCAGGATAAATCAAAATCACAGAATGATTTGGGTTGGGAGGTACCTTAAAGATCATCTAGTTCCAATCCCCCTTCATGACACCTCCCATTAGACCAGGTTGCTCAAATCCACATTCAATAAATTCTTAAATGAAGACAGCTCCAGTATTTTTCCCAGAAACATGAGTTAGTCCTACGTGCAATCAACAGGAGGGAAGTGTAAAACAGCTGTCTTCCCAAAGTATCTGTAATACCTGCTGTCCTTCTCCAGATAACCACACTGCCTCCTACTCAGTGCTGATAATGTCAAGGCTTTTTTTAAAGACTATTGTATTTATTGTAGGTTTCTGTAAAAAACAGCCACTGAAATGATATGGTATCAGTTAAATTGAAAAAAAAAAAAATCAAATTACTTACTACAGTGGACCTCTTGGGTAAACCAAGACCTTGCTCTTTTAATTTTATATCACAGAAGAAACCAGAGTCATATTCTAAAATCCTGGAATATTACACAGTCATGGTTTGCTAAGAAGGCAAGAGGTATTCAGAGTCTAATGAGCCTTTGTCCAAGTTAAGACTCACCTTCTCTTAGTGCTTTATCCATGTTGTGAGAAATGACCACTCTCCTTGACTGGGCTGAGTCTGGATGGGAACTTCCAGACCAATTACTCTGAAATTCAAAGAGAATATTCATCATAAGAAGACAGTAAAAACAAAAAATGAAAGAAGGAATAAAACTGGAAGTCAAGGTGATAATATTATATAATTTGGTTCCTATACAAACACTGTCCCCCCTTATGGTTAAAATGAATGTGTGTTAATTGTCTAGGAGATTATTATACATTGTTCATTATTAACATACTAACTGCCTATCATACAATTTGGCAGTACAACTTGCCAAATTATCTTAAGGCTGGGGGTTTTTTGGTAGAAGGGAGATGTACGCATTTGCAATTCAATGCACTGAGAAGAGGACATACATTCAATAAAACAGCTGCAACTCTTCAATATTTTCACAGTTTTAGGAGATCTTCAAGAGACAGGTCAATAGCAAATATAGCTTCTTTTCAGCCTATTGCCATGATGGACTTCATTTAGCCTCATGAAGCCCCTGGATCTCCTACAGCAATTTTGGCGTATATTCTTTCGTACTTCTTCCTTCAAAGACATTTCTGGCCTCTGCGTTTTAAGTTGCTGTACTATACAGACATTTGTCTATTTTGAAGTATTAGCTCTCAGTGAGTCCAAAAAGGTGGGCAGACAGAGAAACATTTTTCAGGGTGCAGACAAAAAGCAGTGATTCATGCTGTCCTTACACAGAAAGGAGTGCAATTCAAAGTCAGAAATAGAAACTGTCCCCACTCCCAGCCATTTTCTTTCAGTCCCCATGATGGGAGCTCACTTTCCTCAGTGAGGAGGGCAGTGCTTCAGAAATATCACAATCCCTCCAATATTCACCAAATGGAGACTAAGAAAGCAGCTTAAGGGAGGTCTAAGTAAAAACACTCTTAATGTTTTTAAAAGTAGTATGTCATTATTTCAGCCGATTTGCAGGCTATATTTTGGTTTTCCTGTTACTGCAAATACATGCATGTAGAGTAATATAAAACACATCTAATGGGACATGGATGAAGGAGTCTAAGCACTACCCTAACAGCAAAATAAAGCTGTTCAGACTCTCTTACACTTAAGACACAGCATTGCCATGGATACTTTTCAGAGGCTAAGTGCCCTCCTTCCATCCACAGTTAATTTGTTCCAGCTTTGGACTGAGTGCAGCAACACTCTCTAGACTTCTTCCAGTCACTTCTGAGACCATGGCTGTGCTCTTCCAGCAATTTCCTTTCCCTCTTGACAACACTATTATTGGCAAGAGCTTCAAGTTTTCATCATATTTATCTTCATTTGCAGTGCCTCTTACTATGAAAACTGTAGTTAAGGAGGAGTAAGGACAGAGGATTATCTGAATAGTGAACGACTATAAATTTTCATAGTCCTCTTTTACCTGATCATGGTGCTGGTAAATGCTTAGACCACACCTCTTTAAATTGCTGCAGCAAGTATTTTTGCTGTTTGGAAGAACACCTAACAACAATATTGGTAAGGCCCCAGTACATCACCTCTGACTGCTAACACTGCCATGCTTCCTCCATGCAAAGCTGTGTTAATGCTAGTCACACAATTGCTTCAGGATTTTTCTGCTTTATTTGCAGCAGGAAATTGGATGATTCATAACACTCCAATTTTAAAAGAGGCAGACTCACTGAGACATTTAACATTCTGAATATATTTGGGGAGGGGGAAGGGATTGAGAAACCTATTAAGAAAAGTCACTCAAGTCTGTGAAGAAAAAAATACAAGGCTACAATTCTGCCTGAAGCTCTGTGCTCCATCTTCCTTAACACTCAGGCTAGCTTGGGTATCCGACAAGACTAAACCTTCTGCTAAACCCCCTCATATCTGCATAGAGGTTGGTAACCTGAAGCCCCTAACTCAGGCATCAGTGCTTCTTATTTGTACATAGCTCACAGGAAGTATTTTTTATGGCCTAAAGCATCAATAAGAGCTTTCATGAAGCACTAGCCAAATTACTCCTTTCAAACTAGTTTAACTACAAGGCAAGATAAGAAAATTATAAATGCTGTACTCTTAGTTTTGCCCCATTACCTGACACAGTTCAGGACTTTTTTACAGCCAAGGGAACACAAAACAAATCTCTTCAGAGGGGAACCATGATTACAAGAAGCTTGCTCCACACCCCAATCCAATCAACACCATTTCATGAAGCAAGAATTGATGCTTTTATGTTTTAATCTTGAACACTCATGTCAAGAACAAGGTAGACAATTGCTTCAGTGAAATGCTGCCTCCTCTTAAATATCAAGATACAAGCTCACCCTTCAGCTTCAATGTATTTCATTGACTGCATCCTCTCAGGCTGGTATGTTTGACTTCTAAAAAGAACTGGCTTTTCATTTAAAAAAAAAAAAAAAAAAGTAACACCAAAGTTTAACATGGGAAACCTCAAGCAAGATAAGTGATCAAAAAGAATTTAAAAGGTGAGTATCATCCTTAGCAATGGTGATTTTGCTGCAGGGTGACTGTAAATACTGAAGGGCAAAGGCACATGCACAGTGTACTGGATTTTCTGAGCAATCTTCTATACTTACAGAGGTATTACCTAAAGCACCCTGAACAGTCTGAGAAAAACACAGAGCAAGAAACAAGCCTTGTTTAAAACCAACTTTGTGTAAAAACGATTTTTCAACAATAGATGAAAATCTAACATTTGGACAACATTTGAATCGTGTTTGAATTTGAGTGTTTAAATGCACTGGTATGATGTTGACTGAGTTAGGCTTAAGAAAAGGCAGTTCAGGGGAGACCTTACTGCTGTCTGCAACTACCAAACCAGAGGGTACAGAGAAGAAGCAGCCAGGCTCTTCTTTCAGATGCACATGACAAACGCAAGGTTGCAACACAGGAAATTTCCATCAACTCTCCAGCTTAGATTTTCCATTAAAAAAATCTGTTCCTATGATAATAATGATTGAAAAAAAATAAATAACCAGGCACCCCTTGGTTGATGACATATGCCAACAAACACCTTAACAGCAACAGTAACAATCCAGTAACACAGGTTTACCAGCACCTGTGATAACAGATTTCAGAAAGTTCACAGTTGAAGATCAGCTCCTACAGCTGAATGAAAAATCTGGATTTCACTGAAGATTTTCTTCCCACCTCTGCCTCAAGTCAGATGGAGGGCATATGCAGAGAACAGGTTTAGCTAGAAAGCCTAGACTTGAATGTTTTCACATTTTTCTTAGTGTCATTCATCTAAAGGAAAACAGTGCTACATTTCATGAGGCAGTTGGCATAACCCTGACTGAGCCAAAGATGTTCATACATGAATTTAACAAGGTCAAAGCTCTAGCCTAGATGCTCTTTTATACTGATTAAAACCTGGTATCTTCCCCTTATTCCTGGCTTGCACTAAGCACAAAAAACCTGGGCCCCACTGTGGAGTTTACTGTTGAAGAATGGCAGAAACCAGACTGAAACTTAAATACAGCTTGACAAAATGACTTGAAGGCCAAGTAGTGGAGCACATTTGGAAAGCACATGCAATGAACAAGGTTGCCAACAGGGAGGCCTGTTTCCTGGAACAGTTTGAGTTTTCCCCAATTTTGAATTTGCTTACAGGCTGAGAAAAAGGATGCGTGTACTTCCTGGAGACTTCTGAGTAAAACTCATTGTTTGATGCTTTTGAGAATTATTTAGGACATGCAATGGTCTGAAAGACCCAGGAAAAAAAAAAACAGACCAAATGCTGGCACCGAGTCTGAAATTTTTCTTAGTTTTTATTTCCTACAAATGTAAAAATTAAGTTAATGTCATTTATTCGTTTAAATAAGTAATTTAAAATTAGCTTTGAAGAAAACTATAAATGCTAAATAATAAAGAATTAAGAAGCTGTTTCCACAACTATGCTGAATAAATGGCAAAACACAGAGAACACAGGAGTTCTTGTGCTATCAAGAAATCTGTCCGCAACCTTCAGTCATCAAATACAATTCTTAAAACATAACACCAGAAAGCCAGTCATATGCTATATGCACGCCACACACAGACCTACTCTCCCATACAGGTAAAGCCAGAAGCAGAGAAAAATTAACAATTATTTCAATTCCATTAACTTCATTACAACAAAACTAGAACAGAGCCCAGGACAATATAAAAGGGCATTGTGCATGAGATGTTCAGACCTAAAGGGCAAAGACTACGTCTAATTCAGCATACAAGAACTATCCAGCTACTCATAGCTACTTACTCACTGCTGCCCTACGAACTTTCTTCTTTTCTTTGTAAAACATACATTAACATCAAACTGGACTTTGATTATAAAGTCACAACTTCAAATAATACTTCACTATACCCTCCATAAACTCAGATTCAACTGATCTAGATAGATATTTTCTCACAGCAGTAAATATTACTTCAATTTATGATGAAAAAAAATTAAATTCAGTCACAGAGAAGAATTAATGTTCTTAATTAATATCTATAGTTCTATTTTAGATTACCAGGCAAGTATGTATATGTCACTGTAAGCATTAATCTACATATATTAAGGGATACCATAACTACCAATTTAAAAATCAACATATTTAAAGCATGTTAATCCTATAATGTTAAGCACCATTATCTCAATAACAATTTTATAATATCACCGTATCTTATTTCCACTAATATATTAGCTTCTACAAGCACATGCAAACTGTGTTTATTAGATGGAGGATCTCCTATCTTAAATGTAACATGTTCAAAACTGATAAAACTGTAGCAGTATAAATACTTTATAACAAAAAGTGAAGGACATTCCGCCCTGAAATTTCACATGATACTACCCAGGTAAGAATATGAAAATGAAACATTTCTCAGTTAATACTTTCATTCCCATCAGGATAGCTAAGAAATAATTAGCAAGTTAGCATTTAGATTTCTGCTCAGAAAAAAAAACATCATTATTCTCTGCTGACATTTTTAATATCACCATCAAAAGTAAAAGGTTCTGTGAATTCTCAGGATACACGCACAGTCCCAGTCTAGTGAACATCTCCACACTCTCCTTCTCTGTTAAAAACAGACAAGACTGTACTTCAAGGCCAAAAGAGCCATGTGCTAGGAAGGCTGAGTTGCTGGCAAGCCAGAAAAACCTGCACAGACTCATGCCTCAGCTGCAGAGTCTCAGCATGATGATCAGAGAGAAACTCTGCATTGTCTGTTGCTATACCCTCCCTCCCACATGACTTTTTACCCTACAGAGGTAAGGTGTTCTGTCTTTTTAACAGAGCATCACAAAACATGAAGAATGAATTGATTTTATTAACAGTAATTTGTTCTAATTTACTGTGCATGCTTAATAGGATAAACATGGTACAGAACGACTGCACATCCAGTCCTTCCATGGGCACAACACAGACTTAGTATTTTTTTTTATTCACTTAACAAGGTGGCAGTTTCGGAAGGGATATTCTACATAATAGCCTTTTCCTTGGGTAAATTTGGCTTCTCTCCTTTGCAGAACACAAAGAACCAAGAACTGACATCAAGAAGGAACTTGAACGGATTTTCAGAATATTTCTGATACATGTGTACCATTCTTTCAATTTCAAAGCGTATCTTGAATGCAAGATGCTTTCACTGTTGCCCTTATTACAGAGATTTTGGTTTTACCTTTAGCACTCCCCTGCCAGAACCCAGAAGCCTGTGAGCCCACCACCTATCTTCCTTACAGACTCAGCATGTCTCAGCTATCAGAAATGAACTAGCTCCCTAGTTACATTGACAGTCAAAAAACACTTTTGAAAAATGAGAAACAGTCCCTATAAAGGTAAAAGCAGCCTGATCCACAGCAAAACATGAAAAGTCAATCTAATACAATGTTGAGAAAATTAAATGTCAAGCACGATACAATGCAGAACAGAAGATGACACAGGTTACAGTGGAAGGAAATACAAATGGTTGCATGACAAGACAATTTCTAAATATACATTATGGCAGAATGGCTGTGTAGAAAACTAAGTGTTTGCTGCCAAGGAATTTTAGGACAAAAAAGGGATATGAGTCTGAAAAACATTTCCTGAGATCAGGCTCCTGTGAGACTAAAATTATCACTACAAAGATACACCTGCATATAAACAATGCATGCAGTCTCTACAAAACATAAATTCTGAAAAAGCTTATAAATTCCTAAAAATAAAAAATATTCCACAGATCCCTTAAAACAAACTATAGCAGAAATGTCCAAACCACAGGTCCCAAAGTGTCACAGGCCCCCACTGAACTGTAAGTGAACGTTTGAGAGATTCATGCAAAATTCTCAAAATTTTAAAATATTCCTGAGATTGGAAGGCAATCTTATATCTCTTCATTATTTTAATTTCAGGACTTGCCTAGTAGTAAAGCCACCTTCATCATCGAAAGTTGAATGCTCTCTCTTGTATGGGTAGGTTAACAGTAAGAACAAATGTATCATACTCTCAGTTCAGTTAAGAACAAGCCAAACTTAAATATATCCTCTACTTTCAATACAGAAACAAGTGATAAATTAAAAGAATGGAAATAGATCAGAATATTTGGTTGCAAGCCCAAGATGATCAAAAACAAACACAACATAAGACCAGCAAGCAGAGGCTACAATGACAGGCAGAACTATCAGAGTTCTCAGTATTCCCTAATGGACCACAGAATGAGACAAACAGAACATGCTTGGCTTTAGGTTGATAAAAACCCCATAAATACTTTTTAAGACTTACTAAGGTGTAAAAATGAAGATGGAAAAGAGTTAGGAAGTTTCTTCTCTCCCTGACAGCTGCTCCAAACAGTTCATCAAGAACAGCTTTGCATCACACCTGAAAGTGATGTCCACCACTGGCACTTCCTACAGTTGCTGGGGCCCCTGCAAGTTTACTTTCACAAGCTTCCTCCAATGGTAAAAGTCCAGCAGTGGCAGAAAATAAAACTGCATGTCCTTTCTCTCCACTTCCCCTATTTTCCTCAAGAAGAGCTGAGCACTCAGCTTGGACATGGTAAGATACTTAAATTAGGTTAAGTTGCTACCCCATGTCAGACCGTTTCCAATAATTCCTTACTCATCCTCCCATGGCTTAAATAAAAACTATCTTGTAGGCTCAGAGAGTTCAACGATCAGCTGATCCAGGGAGAAAGATTTACCCACGCCCTTCCATTAATGCCAGACTCACAAAAAGCCCACAATAAAAGGCAGGACAACCCTTAGGAACATAAACCACAGTTATGCATGTCTCTCCCTCAGGGACAGAACATTAATACCAAACTATTTCTGAAAATGGAGAACTACTGAAGAGAAGTGAACAAGAGTGACCAAATACGCCAGGAGATGAGTTGTAAAGAAATATTTAAAATTATTCACAACTGTTAATCATAGGAAAGTAAAACCGGGACGTTACCAGTGTAACCTTTCAGCTGGAAACACTTTTAATTACCATTCTGTTAGTGTTGCAAGACAACTAAGTAGATCATTCTCTGTACACAGTATCATTTATTTAATCTGAATTTAAAATGGAGCCCTTATATCGAATAAACTAATCCTTGTTTTTTGCATTATTTAAATGAAGCTGAAAACCCAGCTCCCTATTATTCAGGGTTTTTACTTTGATTCAGAGTCAAAACACTATGCTGAAAAGAAAACTGTTCTCTCAGGCTTTTTAGGCAGAGAAGCCATTCACACCAGAAATGTGGGAAAAAGCATTTTCTTTCCCACTAGTTTTGCTAACTTGGTTCTCAATGACTCAAACCTCTCTCCTATAACCACACAAGTCAACAGCAGCGTAGGCAGCAACCTTGAATTTAAAAAGGTGACACATGTCTAACCAGGCCCATTTTTGGTATGTGCAAGTTCACTGATAAATCAAAAGTGAAAATTCCTTTTAAGACTGACATTTTCTTTAAAAGTACCATTGGGTCACCATGCCTTTTTGCTGCCTTGCACTTTGCTGTCCCTTTCTACTACAAATAACCTTGTCATAAAACAGCTGCAGAGAACTGCTGAAAAATACCTGAGAGTAGCAATGCTCAATTTCAAGCTGTCATTTGATTCTTCAATTCCCACTATTTCAATAGAACCTATTTATCAATATTATTAATGCCCACAAGTACCAAAATTAAAAATACTATGACACCTGTCATAGTATTCTTTTTCCAATGAAATGAAAAACACTGAAAGAAATACAAAGCTTTATATGGAAGCCAGAAGACTGCCAGGATTTACCTTGCAATCAGAGCTCTCACTATGCTGGAAACGCACCTCATCATGGGGGTATAAATTGCACACCTTGCTTCGAAGTTCTCAGCAGATTTCAAATACTCTTGCCTAGATAACTGACTTTAGCAAAACAGCCTTCAGCTTTCAGTTCCTAAAAGGTTTACACAGACAACACTTAGGTCAAAGCACAGCCTCACATTTGAAAAGAGGGCTTCCCTAAGTAAACAGCAAGTTCAAGCAAAACAACACAAGCCATACCCCTTGCTCATCTGAAGTCTGAATCTGCAACACTTCCTCACCCAAGTTATTCACTTGCATGAACAGGTCCATGAAAATCAAGCACTGAACTCACACTGTAAGTGCTTACAGAACTGAGAACTCAGAAAACAGTGAGGCATAAAGAACTCGATCCAAAGCCCTTTGAAGTTGATCAAGAGTGCTCCCACTCACTTTCCAAGAGCTGAGCCTGACTCCCACTAGAGTAAATATTTATTACTGAATACTTAAGTGTTTCCTCATTTGTTAACCCCAGCGTGAAAACCAAAGAGCAAAAAATGAATCTTGAGTTCATGGACATACAACACATGCAGAGAAAGACACCAACCGTAAGAATCTTTCCTAACAAAAACAAACAAACAAAGAATTACCAAGCCATCAGAGGGTTCTTCCCTATTCTTGAGGAAAAGGCACAACAAGGCTCCAAAAATCGAAGAAATGCTAACTCTAACTACTGTCTTACTACTGGCCCCCAGAGAAGACAACAGGATCATAGGGCTCTATGAAACATGGGAGAGTAACTTCTGAATGATAATAAAGCGGTGTAAATACAAACAGATATTTAATAAAAATATTAACCTATGCATTTTTCAAAGAGAAATGTATGGAGTGCATTTTGCAATAAACATTTTAGTGAAAGGCCTGTATTTCTATATGCTGCCTATATAGATGCTATTATTTTCTTCACCTACATGTTGCCAAGACAGGAATTCAGAAATCTCCTGAACATACACAAAATTGTGTTCAGAAGTATGTCAATGAGCTTTGCAGCCTGAAGCCATTTTGTATCAGCAAGAAATCAACAAAACTGGAAACTGAAGGAATGAGAAACCCAAATAAGATGCCTGGAATTACTGCTTCTAAATTGAAAGCACAAAAGAGCAGCTCCTTTTTTGACAGTCCTTTTTATACAACCAGATTAAATTTTGAGAACAGCGAAAAGGGGAAGAAAAGAAAGCATTTAACTGAAACATGGTAAAGAAACAATTCTGGAAAATGTCTTGCAGCAGGTACTGCTGGTATAGCAGTGACTTTTAAATATCAGGTTTCAGTTCCAGCCTGAAACATACCATAGAGCTACAATAAATCCAAACACCACATACCAGACCACACAAAGTAAGAGCAAGTGGCACTACTAACATATAAAATCAATGGCTAGACACAACAGAAGAACATCTTGAAGAGAAAAAGGCAGCAACATACCACAAAAACAAAGTGTTAGCAGTATAGAAACCAAAAATTACTATTTTTCTCTGAAAAGTTTCGTTTCACTCCTGTTTGATGGGTTTATGGATTATGCTTGTCACAAGGGGGGAGAGAAAGAGAGAAACTGGGTTTTTCCATCAGTTCTTGGCTTCCCAAATTAAACAGATTTTCATTGTTTGGCTGTTTCACAAATCTGAAATTTGCTTCTCAATGCAGCAGCAGGGAGACTTCAATTATTAAGTTAATATAAACAATTTTTGTATTATGTATATGGTACATTCTGCTAAAAGTAGATTAGCCAAGACGTTCACGTAAGTTTTCCACACAAGCATATAAATGCACTGTAGCTATGGGATTACCACTGAAATATTTAATCTCACAAATCTGAATGCAACCAGAATTTATTACTGATTCACTTTTTTTTCCATTTGGTGTAAGGTAGTTGAATGGTGAAATACAAAAGCATGTAGTCCTTACAACTCGGGAGCTTGTGCACTTAATACATATCTTTCCCTCAGCATTCCTACAATAAAAACCAGTTGAACAGTCCCTAGCTGTACCCACTTAATACACTACATAAATAGGTACACCTTCTGCTTATCACTCAATGACTTTGTGAGTTACATCTTCCCACTTCCCCATTTCCCTCATCTAATGCTCCTACACGCTATTTATTCTTCACTCCCATCAAGAAGCTGAGTATGATGTTGAGTCTTCAAAGCAAAGAGGATTTTAAAAGTCTACTGAAAAGACAAAATGTGCATCACACACACCCACTGCCACAAATAGATCCTGAATGCACCTTTGCAAGTTGTATTATTCAGTGAAGCCACCAAACCCTGGCTAAATTATCCCTTCCACTGACAACAGTGTCCTGCCAGTTACCATTAAATGCAGGCCTGGAAAAATATATTGCTCACCAACACAGGCTCTTTCTCTCCCTATGTCAAAGAATGAAGGAATAAAACACTACTGCAGGCTGTTAGCTGATTTAATTGGAAAGAGGGAAAGACAGACAGCCACATCAGCAAGTATTTTCTAAGTTCTCTGCCCTGCCAGCACCCTCTCTTTTTGCACATTCAGCTGCATCATCTGCAGCCCCAAAAAGACAGAAACTACAGCATTATTTACTTGCTGCTAACAAGAGAAGCACATGCAATAAAGTAATCAGCTGGGTCAGCAGAACAGCCAGGATGTTCACCAAGATGGCACAAATTATGCTTTTTCTTTGTAGAGAGTTCTCAGGTATCCTGCTGGACAGTACAAAAGTGAAACAGCAGTGGGATAGTTCTGTTACTGCTGCAGTGCTTCACATACTTACACACTCCACCAAGTCCTACAACTCATCGGTGCGGGGCCAAGGGCACCCAACCGGAGTCACGGGCTGTGACGTCAAACACCGCATCCATCCACCCGTGGGCTGAGCACGAGTGCAGGCAGATGCTCATTTCCAGCAGTAGTTTTTCAGGCCTGTCTGGGATCAGCTCTGGAGCATTGGGATGACTTGACAGAAGGCGGGGCATAGGCGGGAGCAAAGTTATTTTGACCGGCATCTGCAGACAGCCTCCACATACCTCGTCCTACCAGTCCCGTTCATAAGTAACAAAAGGACACTAAGTAAGAAGTGAGCTACAAGAACACGTAGTGGTACATTTTAGAAGATGTACAAAAAATAAATTTATCTTTTGCTTGGAGGTCTGCAGCAGTTTGAACACACGTTGGCACTTCAAGGCACTAAGCTAACACTATCCGAAGCTGCCCAACTTCAGCGCACGCATTTAAGCAACGCTGAATCCCTGAGCACGTTTCTCTCTTTTACAAATGACATTTCAACTACAAGAGCAGAAAAGGATTTGAGACGCAGCCAACAACAAATGATATACAAGCATTCCCATGATACGAAGGTCCCCCTTAGAACAAAGCCTTGATTTTTCCTCGTACGCCTGCTACCCTCCAGCATACTTTTTCCCATCAAGTGGCAGAGTGGGCAGGCTCCTGGGGCCGCGGGTGGACAACGGGACCCCTCCGTTCCCCTCCTCCCTGCCCTCCGGGCGGCGGGGAGGGCACCGCTCGCTCCCCTCCCCTCCCGTTACTTACCCCAGCGCCCTGCAGGGCCGGAGCTGCGGCGGTGGCCATGAAGTCCGGCGGCGGCAGGCAGCGGCGGCCGCGGCACACCAGAGCGATCAGGGTGCCCAGCGCGGCGGCGACGGCAGCACAGCCCGCGTAGAGGACGAGGCGGAGCAGCAGCAAGGCCAGGCACGGCGGCCCGCCGCCCCCCGCCTCGGCCCGCTCCTGCCCCAGGTGGACGACCGACACGGCCAGCAACCCCAGCCCCACCGCCAGCACGAAGCGGGA
This sequence comes from Calypte anna, assembly GCF_003957555.1. Lineage (NCBI taxonomy): Eukaryota > Metazoa > Chordata > Aves > Apodiformes > Trochilidae > Calypte > Calypte anna. The sequence continues at coordinate 22,788,003 of NC_044248.1, forward strand.
CGAGCCGGGATCCTCGTCCTCCTCGTCTTCCGCCGCCTCATCTTCCTCGCCGCCGCCGCCAGCCACAGCGGCGGCCGCTGGGGCGCTGCGACGGCCGGCCTCGCCGCCGGGGCCGTGCGAGCCAAGCGGGCCGGGGGCGGTGGCCCCCGCCGCTTCGGGCTGCCCTGCCGTGCTGCTAGCGCTGTCGGCACCGGGGAACATGCTGCTCCTGGCGCCGCTGGGAGCAAGAGCATCTCCCGCCACGGCAGCCCCCTGCGAAGGTCGCCGCTCCCAGGGCCCCCCCTGTCCTCCTTCGCCGCCTCCGCCGCCGCCCGCCGCCGCCGCCACTGGCACCACTGCGGCCGCCGGGGGAGCCGGAGCTCATGCCCGGCGGCAGGCGGGTGCGCGGCGGCCCGGCCGCTTCCTGGCGGCTGCTAAGGCGGCAGCGCTGCCCGCCGGTGGGCAGCGGGAGCCGAAAGCCGTGGCAGCAGCCGGGGAGGCCCCGCCGCGCCGCCCGGTGTCCAGCAGAGGGAGGAGGCGGAGGCGGGGGCGGTGCCTGCCGGCGGGCGGGCGGGCGGGAGTACCGGCGGCTTGCGCGGCGGCCGCGCCACCCCAGTCCGGGGTCCGACTGCCGTGTTGCGGAGTGTGTCCCGTGGGGATCCGCTGTGGCGGGGTGCGAAAGCGACTCCGCGCACAGGCCAGGAAACCACCACGCTGTGAGGAATTGAGGAGGGGAAGGTGCCATAACGCGGGCATCTGTGGCGGCTGCGGTGTTGAGCCGGGTTCCGCGGAAAGCTACCAGGCCTCTCTCCGCCTCGGGCAGCCTAGCAGAGCTGGGCTGCAGCGCACAGGCCGCGGCTTGGCCCGGTGGGGTTCGGGATGGTGTGGCCCTAGCATCGAGACCCTGGCCTGAGCTCAGGGCAAAGCGTTGACCTAGGGCGTCTCTGAGGTCCAAAACCCCTTTATGAGTGAGCGCTGTACCTCCCCCGTGCCTTCACCACTTTAATCAGCCAAAGGAGACCATAAAAAAAGTTTATAGAACAACAGTTCTGCAAAACATGGCCCTGCTTCTCCAAAGGAAGCCTGACAAGCACTCCCATTACTATCCTCCCTTGGCTCATCAGATGTTATAACATTTTGAAATGTTCCAATGATTCTGAAAACAAATTTCTCATGGCAAAATCCTTGCCATATTGCAGTTAGTGCTCAGGATGCATGTTCACCTTGTCATAGGCATGGTGCAATTACAGCTACCCTGAATTTGAAGGTTTTAGTCTTCAACCACAGGCAAGAATGGGAGACCTTCATATCTTTGGAAGAGGGCAATACTTTCCCAAGGGAAGCCAGACTGTGCTTAATTAATAAAGTGGATTCACAAGCATTTACTCGTGGGCTTTGATTTTAAGAGCAGATACCTCATTCAGTAAGTTCAGCACTGTAGGAGTGTTTACCAGGTATTGGGATTTCTGGGAAGTGCTTTTCAAATCGCCACTACTCTGGTGATCCTAACATGCAAAACAGCCTTGACGTTATCCTTTAAACAGCAGCAGTTTGTGATGAGGTTGGAGTACTTTTGATTTACGTTCTGTAAAACTATTTAAGTTACTTTTATAAAATGAGCTATACAAACTGACACAGAAAAGGTATGAATACCAAGGCCTCGACCTTGTGAACATTTCCATTTCCATATAACTTTAAGAGCCCAAATAGCACCTTTCTAAACCAGACATCAAACTTCCTCATGCTTCTGGGGAGATCTAAGGCACTGAGCATGGATAGTGCAGGTGTCCCAAAGACTCAGCCGCAGGCCCAACACCTCACTGTAACAGGGTGTTCAGCTTATGGTGCAGATCTATAAGGCAACCATGCACAGCACAGGCACAAAGCTAGTTAGGACTCGCAGTTACAACTGTTTTACTCCACCACAGTATTTTCTAAACTTGTTCTAACCTAACCCCCAGTGTCTGATGGTATGGCCTAATTCATGTGCAAAATAGTATATATATATATATATATATATATATACATACCTTCATCTATTAGAGGCTGGCACAACAATGTATTTCCTGTCAAAATCCCGAAAGAGTTCTGGAGGGATTTTAGCTCTCACTGTGGTCACTGACCAAAAGAGACAGGGCTCCTTCATCTGATCCAAAGTCACCACAGTAACTTAAATATAATTTTGTTACAAATTTTATTCTATTTGATGAATATTAAATTGCACAAAGAGCTTTTAAATACTTGCTCAGACCATATACAGAGTGTCCAAAATTTATTATTTAAGGAATGTCTCTAGTGTGATTAAAGGTGAAAATTATCATGTAATAGTGAAAACACTATTGCAATGACAATCTGTTCCCATGAGAACTATCATATACCAAAATATCCTCATGCTTCACTGAAGTGCTTGAGGACCAAGGTTCTTTCAAAACCATTAAGACAAACAGAAAGATTCTTGCAGAATCTGGAAGCTTTTAGTTAAGGCACAACACACCAGAAGGTTTCCTATAAAGTTATTTTATTCTCTATTCTCATCTTGTAAAAAAAAAAAAAAAAAGTGAAGTTGCATCTCCCAGTACACACTATTTCTCAAAGGTGTCAGAAAATACAGATTTTTGGACTGAGTTCAAGATCTGGGTCAAGGTAATCCCAAGCACAAATACAGGCTGGGTGGAGAAGGGATTGAAAGCACTCCTGAGGAGAAGGATTTGGGGATGTTGGTTGATGAGAATCTCAACATGAGCCAGAAATGTGCACTTGCTGCCCAGAAAGCCAACCATATCTTGGCCTTCACCGTAAGAAGCATGGCCATCAGGTCAAGGAAGGTGATTCTACCCCTCTGCTCTGCTCTCATGAAACCCCATCTGAAGTATTCTATGCAGTTCTGTGGCCTCTGGCATAAGAAGGACATGGACCTGCTGGAGCAAGTCCAGAGGAGGGCCATAAAGGTGAGGGTTAGAGCACATCTTCTATGAAGACAGGCTGAGAAAGTTGGGGTGTTTCAGCCTAGAGAAGAGAAGGCTCCAGGGAGACCTTATAGCTGTTTTCCAGTTCCTGAAGGGGGCCTACAAGAAAGACAGTAAGGGACTTTATAGAGGGCATGTAGTGACAGAACAAGGGGTGAAGGCTTTAAACTGGAAGAGGGTAGATTTAGATGAGCTGTTAGGAAATCAGTAGTGTGAGGATGCTGAGAGACTGGCCCAGGTTGCTCAGGGAGGGTGTGGATGCCCTCTCTCTGTAAGTGTTCAAGGCCAGGGTGGATGAGGCTTTGAGCAACCTGGTCTAGTGGTATGGAATGAAATGATCTTTAATGCCCCTACAATGCAAACCATTCTATGATTCTATGATCTATTCTGGAATCTTAATAGAGTTCCTTCCACACATGGAACCAGAGTGTGTAGAGGCCTTCTAATGCAAGTGCGTTCAGGTAAGTGTCTCAGCCTCAGTCAAAAGTACTTAAGGGAATTGAATTTTTAAATTAACATGAAGCAGAGCATGTGATGTTTTTAGTCCTGTGTAAACAGAGATTATTTTCTTCTTAGAGTATTAATTATCAGAAGTGGAGAGGAAGATGAAAAAAATAAACCTACCTGCAATCACACTTTAGGCTTGCAGTGTTTACTCAGAAAAACAGTTCTTGTCTAAATGAGTAATCCCACCAATTTTAGCTAGGATTTGGCCATTTTACCCTGAATTAGATATGTCTAAATCAACTCAAGTATATATCTATGCATCTAGAGAGAGAATTGATTGTTTTGCTTTTAGTTTATAACAAGATTCTCTGACTTTTTAACCTTAGCTACAATTTCTAATATTCTGGATGACATCCTAGCTCCACTGAAGTCAATGGCAATTTTCAAATTTACCTCAGTGTTATTTGAACATTCCCTCTTGTCCTTTATAAATTGTTTTTCTGTACAAGACAAAAGGATTTCAGAGGTCAGTTTTCTTAACTGAGGCTTCTTTTATTGTCTTTCTGTAACTACTCAGCCATGGAACTAGTTTATGAATAAGAGATTCAGATTCTACCTTATTCAAGCATTATGGCAAATATCTTTCCTAACAAACCAAGATTTTTAATCTAATTTTGAAACAGAAATGATGTTTTATCTGGGAGAAGAGTAAGCATCTTCAATTCTTTGCTTTGAACCAGGAGTATAATTTACACATACACATATAACTTACAACATACCCTAAACTAAGTCCCACTGACCTGAACATACATCTCTTTTTAGTGACAATCTTGCAACTTTTATCTTCACAGTACTGCATGATATAAGCTTCACCTTATTTGCACCTTTAAAATGTTTAGACAAACTTAAAAATAATACTTTCCTAAGGGCTTTGACAAATCTATTTTCTGTTTTGTGAATCTTTCTGGCTCAGATTACATTGCTGTAAAGGCTAGCAATTTACCATTTATCAATTAGAATAGGAATTTACATTATAGGCAAAAAAAGGGGCATGTAGAACACCTTGCTTAGTTTCTACTCTTAGAATACTTACAACTTTGAACTAATTACATGCTTTTTTCATAACTATGGTGCTACATTGTAGTTACAGTCATGTTAAAAGAGTATATAAAAATTCGTAAAAGGCTCTTGGGTAACAAAACCCAGAAGTGCTTGTGAATTTTTAAACCTGGTAGTATAGAAGAGTGTTAACTAACACTGTTAGAAACAATCACAGGAGAGAGAAATTTACTAACAGTGGATGCTGTTGGTTTTGTGAACCCTAGGTAATAGAGTGAGAAGAAGAGATTGTTATATTTCTCAGTATCTTAGATCTTATTTGACACCTTTCAAGAAACTCAATTAAATTATTGTAATTCTTTCTCAAAGGCTTATGGAATAAAAGGGCTTATTGCCCTTGGCTTATTGCCAACCTTTCTTTCCTTTTTAAAGCTTTCCCAGCAATGGTAGATGCTTTGGACTTGACTAAAAAAGTAAACTGCAGACACATTTCAGTGGAAACCATACAAATAATCTGTCTCTGTAACAGGAGACAGATTTTGTCTGATAAAACTTTATCCCAAAGATTTGGGTCAGATGTTCCTAGAAGCCCTTCAGATCATTTCCTCTCCACCCTCCCATTTCCTCAGGATATGTCTCTTGGTCCTGCAGCCCTGCCACTATAACATTGGGGCCATTGCCTTAACCTGGGGTCCCGTTGCCTTAACATAGGACACCATCACTGCAAAGTGGGTCAGTGGAGTGGGCTGCCAGCACCTCAGTCAGGAGTACTATCATCCCAGCTTAGAGCACTACCTTCTCAGACTGGAGCACCATCATCTCAATCTGTGGTAGTTAAAACATGAAAAGCCATTGCCTCAGCATGGTGCCTCATTTCTTCAACTGGGGCACTGCCTGGGATGCCACTGCCTCAAAATGGGGTGCTGGCACCCCAGTCTGACACACCATTGCCTCAGAATGTGGTCCTATTGCCTCATTGTGGAGCCCCATCACCTCAACCTGGACCCCCCTTGCCTCAATCTATGGACAATCTGTGGCCTCAGCTCAGGGCACAATCACCACAGCATGGAGCCCCATTGCCTCAACCTGGGGCACCATTGTCTCAACCCAGAGCCTCACCACCTCTTGGGTCACTACCACCTCAGCACACAGCCCCATCGGGTTCGTGCCTCAACCCAAGGCGCCATTACCTCTGCATATGTCTGCACCAACTCAAGCTGGAGCCCTATCAGCTCAGTTTGGTGACCATCGCCTCGACTTGGCGCACCCATCAATTCAGCCTAGAGACACATCACCTCAAACTGGGGCACTATCTATTCAGCATGGGTGCCATTGCCTCAGCGAGAGTCTCAGTTTCCTCCCCGTTTCCACCAGAGCCGCAACTGCGGTCGGGAAGAGGAAAGTAGGTGCCTGTGGGGGGGCAGAAAGAGAGACGAGGGCCGGCCCCTCCCCCCGGCTCACTTCCCGCCCCGCTCAGGCACCGCCTTTCCACGCCCGACGACGCGAGGGGGCCGGTCCGGGCTGCGTAAGGAGCCTGGCGTCTGGACGGTGGTGGTAAAGCTGCGTGATTCCTCATTCTCTTTCTGGCTCTTGTCTCTCCCGTGCGTGTGAGTATCCGCCCGGTTGCCTGCGCAGTTGCCACAACAAAGCCGCTAAGGGGGAGAGGTTGGGAGTTGCTGCTTCCCGGGTCCTGGCGGCCTGGCCCGGTGTGGTGGCAGCGGGGCCTCCGATACTCCGTGTCGTGGGTTGCCGGTGCCCGGAGAGCGAGTGCGTGGCGGTTGGGGGCGGCGGGAAGGGAGCGATAGGTATCTCCTCCCCTCCTGTGGTAATTTTTTCCAGATCAAACAAGGTAGATGTGTTCTGCTTTATATATATATATGTATATCAATTTTTAATCACAATATAATTTTTATTTTTTAATTTTGTTTGAAATCGTTGTCTTTCTGCCTGAGTCCCTGTCCGAGCGGCACGTACGTAGGTGTTTCCCGAGCACGTTGTGCGGGGCTGTATTTGGAGGCTTCGGCTGGCGTTGAGCCGCCAGAACTGAGTCACGCCGCCCTCAGGCACAGTTTGCATCCCTCTCCCGTGCCGTGCTTCTCCCTCTGCTCCCCGGAGGGACTGGAAAGAGGTGGGAGATGTTCTTCTGAGGCACCGCACGGGACATCGGCCCTCGTTCGTCTGGTGCCATTGGCTTCGGGAGTGAGTTATGGTGACCCTCGCGCCATTCCTTGAGGTTACCGCATTATGAGGAACACGTTGGAGCCATGCTTGGATAAGAGTTTTGTGATGTGTTCTGGCTGGGTGTAATTAGTGGGAATTAGGTCTGCTGAAACGATCGTTGTAAGCTGCTTGCCTCAAGCGTGTTAAAAACCCCGCGGTCGTCACCCTTCCGCAGTTCCCTCAGGATGAGGTTTAGCAGCTCCCCCTGCCCTGCGCGGGGCTGTGTTCTGCACTTGAGGGCTGTACCTGGAAAAATTAACCAACCACCGAATCTCTTGGGTTTGTGTGGAGACCACAGTAGAGATAACTAAATCCTGCGCCTTTCCTGACTATCATTGGTGTATAGCTCCTGTAAAAAAGTACAGAATTTGTACCAGAGCATCTCGAGAAGATGTAACAAACAGCAAAGTATATCATGCTTGTGAAGCTCTGGTTTTTCACCAGAATTTTTCACCAGAATTCTTTTCACCAGAATTTTTCACTGGAATTTTCACAGAATGTTAGGAAAACTGGCATTTTAAAATATAGTCCAGCATTGTTTCTGGCAGAATATAATTTAAGCTCATGTTACTTTTATGCCTTGCTGAAGTTTTGCACTTAAGGTTCTGTTAAACATGTTTTTTTCAGAAACAAGTCTTACTCTAGTATGCAAATATTTGCATTTGTTCATTCTTGCTATAGAACATAAGAAAAGCTACTAGTGTTTGCATTTGAAGATGTATATATTTTTAAATTCTGTGATTAAAATTCCTATGCAGCATTCTTAGAAACAGCAGGAAAACTGCATAGGATAGAATAACTATAACAGAAATAACAGTGCTAAATTTCTTTTACTATTTTCTGTTAGGAACTGCTCAGTACAGAGTACTAAGTATCTTGTGTGTATTTTTGCTTCTATGAAAAATTAGTTAATCTTGGTTAGTAATCTTTTGGGGTTTTTTCCTCCAGTAAAAAAGCAATCATTGATGTTGTCTATGGAGAGAGAATGAAGTTTGACAAAGTTAAATTCTTCAGAGGAGCGATTGAAGACTAAAATGAAGTATTTATTAGTAGAAAATTAATTTCTGGATTTTAGCTTAAGGATGGATTTGTAAAATAATTGGCATTTTAAAATAATTTCAAAAAACATGAACTTGGTTTTTGGAATACTTCATGCTCTCCCATCATGTTTTCCTTGTTTTACTGGTTTGGGTTTTTTTGTGGTGTGTGTGTTTTTCCTTTGTCTTTTCTCAGCCAGTCAGCCTAGATGGTCCTTGTGATGGTATGAAATAGAGACCAGAGAAAAGGAGAGAGCAAGGGCTTTGGGGACATTCTCTTCCTTACTGTTGGGCCTTAAAACTTCTATGACCTGATGGTATTTTTGTTTTGGTTTGGCACTTGCTTGTGTTTAAAAGTGTTTCTGCATAAGACTTAGATGGGCACAGAGGGCCGTTAGGACTGCAGAGTCTGCTGAGGCTTTGAAAGTGAAATTGGCCAATCCAATCCCTTTAGAGACTTGGCCCAGCAGCCAAAACAGTTTCTTCTTTAAGGAGTATTTGAAAATTTGTGGGATAGGTGACATACAATCTTCTGTGGCATAGGAGCATCTGCAAGTGTTTTAAAATCTGCCCAGTCAGGAGTTGGGTGAAACAATAATGCACCTGGAAACCTAGGTATCTCCTTAAATTCATGGGAGATAGACAGACTGTTACAGGGGATGTACCTTAGTACTTCCACCTGAGCTGCTTTTTAAACTGTTTTCGTTCTTTGCTTCCTGATCTTCTGTTCAACCAGGATGGGGGAGGGAATGATCTAAAACATAACCTGTGTTCCTTGGCTAAGATTTGTGCTATCCAATAGTGATATTTAAGTTACAAGTCAATGATGGATATTTGTCATTCTTGGAAGTGTTTCATTTTAATAACATAATAAACACAAACTCCAGGAAACCCATATTATGTTGAAATTGAGAGAGAGCCTTATCTTGCAGCATTTTATCTGCTTTTCCATGCTGATAATTCTGTGAAGAAATTAGCAAGTCATAAAAATACAATGCAAGAGAACATCTCCAGATGGGGCTCCATGCTGTGGTGATTGTGCCCTGAGCTGAGGCCACAGATTGTCCATAGATTGAGGCAAGGGGGTCCAGCTTGAGGTGATGGGGCCCCACAATGAGGCAATAGGATGACATTCTGAGGCAATGGTGTGTCAGACTGAGGACTTCTTTGCCACCTACACGTATTCAGAGGAAACATAAATATACTTGGACAATTCCTGAACTATACTTTTTGAGCTATTTTTGTATACTGATTCAATTACTTCATTCCTTTATTTTTCCCTGCTCATCTGTACCAGACAGTGGTTTTTCCTCTTACATAGAAATGTATTCACTGAAAATTAAAAAGATTTGCATCTTACTTTCAGTGGCTGTGAAGAATGTGATCACTATCTCTAAAACTGTATGTGTATTTTCCAAACTGTGATAATAGGTGTCATCTTGTCACAAAACTCGCATCAATTTGATCTGTGTGGTAGCAAAGTGTTTAGGGAGATGCTGATGACATCCCTATTTGGGCAGTCAGGTCACTAAACCAAATCTGTAACCTTAGAACCATAAGCAAGCTTTTAGTTCACTGACCATTGCTGTTGTTGGTGACAGTTCCTGTGTTGTGCCACTTGGTAAGGATAACCTGGCATTCTGGAGTACGCTCAGTAAGCTGTGAACTCTGTCAATAGTTTGTGGAATGCTATGGGTGCTCCCACATGACTGGTGTGTTACAAGGTGAGAGTAAGGTGGAAGTTCCTGTACAAATAACTAGTGAAAGGATTGTTGTTTGTTTCTGATTTACTTTTGACCTGTGATGGATGAGGGAGTTTTATGCTTCTGTACTTTCAAACAGGGAATGATCAGTGGTGGTTTGAGAGCTGGACAGTGTGCACAGAGACCTTTGCTAGGGCTGCCTTTGTGCTGCACTTTTTGAGAAAGTTGATTACACAATCATTGCTTACATGAAGCAGGGGAAGGGGTATATCCATTGTCATTTGATAGATGGCAATACCTGATTCCCAACAGTCTGCAACATCTGCTTGAATTAGTCAGCATATCCCAAGGGATCTGATGTTTGGAGCAGTGTGCTTGGAGCTTAAGGAAGTCATGTAGAGGTAATTCCCCAACTTGTGCACCAGGATGATGGCACATGTAACTCCAGCCTTTATGTGGCAGATATGCTGAAGTTTTGCTTTAGTAAGAGGGATTGTTTTTCTTGCATGCCATTGTGAACTATTGTGCCAGGTTCACCACTTTGAGTTGTAGATGGCTGGCTTAGATGCATGTTGCTCCAATATTTAAATCTTGGTATCAGGCAGAAATATTCTTCATAAATATGCAAGAAAACTCTATTTCCTTTTACCGTATTCTTCACCTTCAGTACCAGTCTGCCCTTTTTTGAGCTATTTTTATCTGTATACAAATAACTTTGCTGCCAGGAACTGTTCAGCATCTATCTCATCAAAAGACTGGCTATGGATTGCTCTTGGGAAGGGTCAATGCCAGTGATCATTTTCCCCTAGCATCTTGCTGATGGTATGAGATGTATATCTTTGGTCCCTGAGATAGCTGGAGGTGGGTACTCTTCCAGGTAGTGAGTAACAGTAGGCCCACGAGTCACTGATGTGCATGGTGTAACTTAGGGTTGTAGAGATGGAGGACTTTACAAAGTGAATCCTTCAAGAATCTGCTGATTCTTTTATCAAATAGTGTACGATTAGTTGTCCTTATTTTAATTGTAAGCTGCTGCTTCTCTTTCTGGGTTTGGAGGGTTTGCTGGTCATTTTCTTGGGATTCTCTTCAGTGGGCAGCTGTGGCAGGTCTGGGCATCATCACTCCAGTCATTTAACCTCAGTAGTCTCTCTGACCCAGCTTTCCTGCTCATGAGGTCACAAGGTGAGCTTCAAGGAAGAACAAAGATTTAAGGTGTTTAAGGTGTGTGCACCAGTGAAGTCATGGAGCTAGAGATCCACACTCTTGACATAATGTATTGCAGCTTCTTATAGCAGAGGAATGGCTTCTTTTTGGCTTAGGAGGAACGTTTGTTTGGTTTTGTTCAGTTGGTTGGTTTTTTTCCTCCTCTCCCCTCCCTTGTACATTAACTTGAAAGGCTTTGCTGTGCAGGGTTTTCTGGTAGTCATGTGCTTCGTTTTTCTCTAACAGATGACAGCAGTTGACTCTATTCCAGGACTTAGGAGTGCCCATTTGCTACACTGAATACTTGCTTAAAGCTTTCTGGAGACTTGGGGTTTTCTGTTACAATCCTTTCAAAAAGGACTCCAGAGTACTTTGGAGCTTCTCCAGGGGCCTGCATCTGTTTGGAGACAGAACTGCTGTTCTGAGGGCTAACCTGTCATAGGTTTGGGAGTTAACACACTATCTTGCAGCATACAGGGAAAAATGGTTTCCTTTGTGTCCAGTGGACAGAACCAGGGGGAAAAACAAAACCAGCCAACTAAAAAAATACTAAGAAACAAACAAATGATGCAGAGGAAAAGGGGCAGCAATGGCTGGGTATATTGGCAGTCTGCTACTGTCTTATGAGGCAACAAAAAAGTTTGTTATGAATCACCAGGAAGTAGTTATATGTAGGTTGCAATGAGAACAGAGGGATTCACCCACATGTAGTTATGTCTGGATGTTAATCAGCAGCCACATGCCTGTAACATGCCAGAGCCAGATTTTTCTTGGAGGTGTACCAGGAAAGGATAAACCAAAGTAGTTTCAAGGTGTGATGAAAGAAAATTCTGATTAAAGAAAAAGAAAATCACAATGAGGTTTGTTAAGTACTTGAGCAGATGTCCATGAAAGTATTCGTCCTTGGAGTTTTTGAAAACTTGGTCGGACAAGGTCTTGAGCAAAACTAAATCCCTGCTTTGAACAGTGGACTGGACTGAATAATGTCAAGATGATCCCTTCCAGCATAAATTTTTCTATCATTCTCATTCCAGCTCCTGTATGCTTTGTGATGTTTTGCAGAGTAACCTGCCTGTGCCACAGCCAGCCCTTCCATCTCACTGTGTAGAGACAGGTGCAGTGCAGGATATATAACTGTGTGGAGGTGCAGAGCTTAGAGAGGTTTGTAGTGTTGAAGTTTATTCTGAGCTGCAGTTGAGGCCTCATGTTTTGTAGACTGGTTATGTACCAGCCATGGTTTGGATTAGGGAAAATGCTACCCAAGCTTGGAGGGCCTATGGTGCATGGTACAGCTGTAGCACTGTGCTCTGAACCTGGGAAGTTAGAGTATCTACTAAACTGTTTGTTTAATTCATTGGGGGTTTCCCTCAAGGCAAGTACTTTCCTGAGAGGTAGATTTCCTCTTTTGCATGCTTTGTTGTTTCTCAGAAGCAAAAATGAAAGCTCTAGTTAGAAGGAGGTAGGTAGAGCTGGGTATGCCTGGTTTGTAACATGTCTGGAAGCATTTGCCCTGGTTGACCTTTACCACTGTTGATTCTACCTGAGAAGAAAGTATGTTTGGGGTTAGTTTATTTTACAGGTTTTAAGACTTGCATTTCCCTGTGTTTCCCTTTTTAAATGAAACAAACCCTCAAAAGCTGGACTTTTCTAGTTGTCTTAACATTTTTTTAATGATTGTTATTTTTTAAAATGTTAATCAGGCGATACGTTTACTATTTGGGCCCTCTCCCCAGTTGGCCATACAAGAAGGTGATTTAACAGTCTCATCAGGCAGGATCTTTGGCAGAGGGGCAATGATTAGTAAATACAGTCAGAGGATTTTGGAATGTCCTAAAGAACATCTGCCACTGATAGCATAAATCTTGTAATTGCACCACCTTAACATTCCAACCCCCTGCCTCTAAAACGTTTGTCTGTATGCTGAGAACAGGAGAGTTGGTCTCTGTTCTGAAGAGGCAGAAATCTAGAGCTGAAAGGAGAAGTGCAGTCTGTGGAGCACGGATTGTACTGGCTGGGAGAGAGTTACCTGTTTGGTTACTTCTTTCAGTATCAATTATACATACAAAGCAGAATTAATAACACTAAGCCAGAAGATACCTTATTGGAGCAGAATACAACATTATTACTGGTTCTGATATGTGTATTAGTTAATACTTCCTAAGATGAGGTCTATTCCTTTTTGTTGCAGGAAACAAACATTGTTGACTCATTTTGAGTGTACTGTAGCTGTGCTGTAGTACAGCTCTTGTGGTGATGCACTGTATACATTCAGTAACATCAGGTATTTCTGATTCAAGCCACACCATACTGAAGGGGATTGTTTTCCACTTTTATTACATACCAGAATCTTAAGACTTTCAGAAAGCTCCTTGGGCCTTCTGAGCAGTGCAAAACATACAAATTCAGTGTGGTGTTCTGTGTGCTAGGAATTTGTATGTTAATAGCTAAAAACAAGGCCAAACAACTGGCTACACAGTTGCTTGTCCTCTCTATACAAAACCACCCTCTTCCTCTACTATGGAGGTAGAATGCTTGAAAGAAGAGGTTTGTACTGTTTGTACTTCTTTTCTGAGATTTCTTTCAGTACTCTGACGCATATTTCAGATGGTCTTTATTTAGGAAAGTGAAAGATTGATAGAGTAACTTAACCAAGGCTAAAATAACTTCAGTCTTTCTCTAGGCACATAATGCACTTCAAGTGTTAGTTTCTAGCATTCAGAAAAATTATCAAAAGACAATATATGTTCAAACACAAACCCACATCTTAATCTATATCATCACTATATCACTTTATATACTATCCTACCTTTGTGTAAGATTATATTGCAGCCATACCTCATGGCCTAGTACTAGGCATTACCTACAAAAACATTTAAGGTGGTTTTGTAGCTGGCAGGTTTGCAGTTAGCAAGGGAAAAGCACTCATTACATTTTGTGTGGGTAAGGTCTCAGTCGTCACTGAACATTGAGGAGGATGTGTAAATGCTGCCTGCCCTTTTTGCAGTGCAGCAGCAGCAGCCAAGCAGAGTTTTGCCTGCACAGGAACTGAATAGCCTTTGCTCTTGCAGTGGCTTGCTGGTGAGAACTTGGATACAGTCTTTGCAGGTAGTCAGGTGCTAAGTGTGTCAGCCTCTTGACCAGAAAGTGTGGGTCCCTACTGCCAGGACAGCCAGACAGTATGTTGTTCTTGGCTGCATGGCCACTGCTGGCTGGTCTTAAATGGCTCAAGCTTGGTGTATATAGGTGAAGGGATTAAAAAGCAGTATAAACTCGGAGGAACTGCAGTGAGGAAGAAACAAAGATGAATGGGTGTGCTTGGCTGGGGTAAGGGATGGGCATTACAGTTACAAGAAACAAAGGGCGAGTGGTAGATAATTACATGGGGAGAGGAAATAATACAGTAAAAAAATACCTGACAATTAATGGTCAATCTGCTCATTTGAGTTGATCATATTTGTGTTGGAGGGTTTCATGGTTTTGTAAATAAATATGATGGTTGTTAGAATTAACAGGTAAGTATTAGATTTGAATGACAGTTTTCTTGGTATTTCAGAATATTACTTTTTGATTCTGTATTTCAGCAACTGATAATATGGCAGAACTCTACTTCTCACAGAAATAAAATAACACTCTTCCTTGTATGTAAAGGGGTGCTAGTGTGTGTGTAGTGCCTGCATAGGCAATTTATTCGTTTAGGCATGGTTTATCAGGCAAAATTGCTTCTTTTGTATTGCTACTTCTTGGCAAATTGCAGCTCCCTTAAAGACATTCTGAATGCTTGAGGGGAATAGGAACAAAGAATACCATGTCTTAATCTCTTCTTTGTTTCTAATGGAAGCTAAAAAATTAATTAATGTTTACTTTGTGAATGATGAAGAGTGTCAGTGAAAGAAATTGACCAGTACAGCATGTCTGTTTTCTATTAATATGAAGGCTGAAGTTGTAAGGGGTATGTGCCAGAAAAGTGGAAGGGGCATTTGGCAGCGAAGTGACTGGTGTTAAATCTGCTGCTCCTTGGGCAGACTCAGGCTGCTAAGCTGCATTTCTTCTATAGCATTGGTGGCTGTCTGCGGATCAGTTACAGCCCAGGCTTCATGGAAAATAGCCTACTGGCAGGCAGGCTATCCCTGAGTCATGTAGAGTGGCAAGATTCGTGATTTTTGGCTGATGCTAATGGTAAAAAGGAATGTACAGGCTCCTTGGTATCTTTTATCACCTTTTGCCACATCTATACTGCCCTTCTGTCTGCAGTTGAATTCCATCCTCACTTAAGAGATTGCATTCAAAAGGAGACATCTGAGGGGGTGTGTGGTGACCATGTATGATGTTAGAGCCAATGAGATTCTGTTAGTTTGGTTTCCTTTGCAGTAGTGCTACATAAATAAAAATACATGGATGTGTGTATTGCACTCAACAACAGTATATATTTCAAGCTCTACTTGTTTGTTTGTATCCACCTGCAAACTAAGGTTTTGGTCTTGCCACCTTACGTTCTTACATGTACAACAGTGCTAACAGTGTACTATTACATCTGTGTGCTTGAGACAAGTGGAATACACCACACTCTGACTTTTGTCAATCTGTCTGAAGCTACAAACTGATGAGATGGTAGTGCCTTAAGGAATAAAAGCCTTGCATCATGGAGAGCAAAGGTATTTGCTTTGACACTGTATTTCCTATATTAATTTTCTTCATGCTAAATAATTAACACATGATGTGTAGTCTACGGGTAGTTTGTAGTTCTTCTAGTTCCCTTCTGTTTTACGTTACATGAGGTGGAGCATTAAATGTAAACATATGTTGCTCTTCTGAATTTTTATTCTATTGTGCGTATTTTGATAAATTAATATTAATTTTCCATTTAGGAAGCTGCTCTAGGAAAACTTGCAGGAATGAGAATGACAGCTGGGCAGCAGCAGACTATGCAAGCTGCCTAAGGCCCAGGGATCACAAGAGGTGTCATGAATATGAAAACTTTCCAAATTCTGTGTAGCATTTCAAATTAAGAGTTCCCAGGTGTTTTACTCATTTGCTCTGTTGCTCTCACAGGAGCTAGGTGCTTTAAAGAGTTTCTTTTTGTGGTACCCAAGTTGCCTGCTGCTTCTATTGTTGAGTAGCGATTTCAGCTTTATACATCTAGCCATGTTAATTCTCTTTGGTTTCATGAATCTTAAAACCACAGCAGATGCCACACCTTCAGCTTTTAAGGTTTCTGTCATGCTTCTTGTATATGAAGTATTTCAAATTCCTCTTAAACTTAGTGTTCTTTGAAGAGCAGCAAGATAATGGAGTGACATATGCCTTGCATTTTCAGAACAGGTTAGGGAATTCTTTTTTACCTTTGTTTTCCATGACAACAAACAATATGTGGTTTAAGGAAGACCTTGGGGCATCTAAAAAGCATTACGTATTTATAGATTATTGCTTGTAAAAATGTATAAAATCTGTCGTAAAGAGAAGTAGAAAAATACTGTTAGCTAGATGAGGACAGTGGTCTTTGATATTGGCTAACATTTTTTGTTTGTGGGGTGTTTTGTTTTTTTAATTTTGACTCTGTGGGAGTGGAACTTCATCTGAGTGGAAATTTTCACATCCTCTTTGCCACATGCATAGCAGTTCTGTCACCCCATGTATTTCTGCAAGAAGTGTAACACAATAGGAGCGGATTTTATAGAACATAATGTCAAAAGAGTACCTGATATCCTCACTGTTTTTGTGCTAGCCTTAATCTGGTCCCATGGACTGAATGGTGACTGGTAGGTTAAGTGCACTAGTTGCATGTCTGGAACACACTTTAAAGATTAGTTTTATGTGAAAGAATCACATTTGCTCACTACACTTTGCAGTGTCAGTCACAGGGCACTGTCAAGAAAAGCAGGCTCCTGATCCATACTAAAACATTAACACTGACACACCAGACTTATAGAGACATGGATCTTTTGATGTAACTGCAGTTTGAATGGCTGTGTCTGTCAGCCAAGATGGTGACCACTACATACGAAGAAGTTTGTTAGTATAAAACCCAAACTAGTGATAGCTCATTAGTATCTCTAGTTTAAAATGGCCCTAACTTAATGGGACAAAATAGGACAGTTCAGTTGCTTGTTTGTAATAGTTGAGAAACTTTAGCCTCTAACAATGCTGGAATAATTTCCTTAGGAGTGAATGTTTTGAAATGGTGGGTTTTGTTGGCTTAAAGTAAAAGTTTTTGTTCTAATGTGTAAGCAGTGTACAATCAGGTGGCACTAAATTTCTTTACAGAATTCACTATGGAGTTGTCCCTAGCAACAGAATTGCAGAATTATAAATTAGTGGAGGTAAAGAAGTAAAGAACAAAACTATTACATTAAAAGAGTGCTTGGATCTGTTCTTATACTGATCTTTGGAAACCTTTTCTGATGGTTGCAGGTGACACTTCATATTTCAGAATGGACCGGTTTGAAGAGGCATCAGATGGTGAAGTGGATCATGCTTTCTTTGACAGTGATTTTGAGGAAGAGAAGAAGAAAGCTGAAGAAAATGGGGAATGTATAGAGAAAGGAGGTACAAAGGCAGCTCTTGCAGACCCTCATTTAATTTCTAATTCAAAAGATGCTCTGTGTTGTGAGGAGGAAAAGGAAGAAAAGCAGGAAAGTTTGCAGAAGGGTCAGTCCCTAGAAAATAGCACAGGTTTTCATGGAGATGCTTCATCTTTGTCACTTTCTCCAGCTGTGGAAAATGCAGATATATCTGGAGCAACATCAGCAGCAAGTAGAGGAATGCAGGAGAATGTTCCTGCTGGAATTCCCAGGATAGTTAAAGAGGGTGAAGAAGATTATTATACAGATGAAGAAGATAGTAGTGACGATGGCAAAAAACAGAAGGTTAGACCTAAGTCAGCTAAACAGTCAAACAGCACAAAAAAGGCTAGCAAAAAATATACTCATATCAGCTCCTCCTCCTCTTCTTCCTCCTCCTCGTCCTCCTCATCCTCCTCATCCTCAAGCTCAGATACAGATTGTTCTGATACAGATTCCGATAGCTGTTTATCAGATTCATCTTATTCTTCCTCAAAGAGGAATGCTTGTAGGAATGCTCTTCTGTCTCCAAAACAAAAATTCAAGTCAGCAATGAAATTGGCAGAAGGAAAACAAAAGCTCAGTGACTACTTGGAGGAATCTGAAGACACAGTGACTGATGTAACACCTCTGTCAACTCCAGATATCAGTCCTATCCAGTCTTTTGAACTTACAGCATCAAATGATAAGAAACTAAAAGTAAAAAGACAGGAAAATGTGAACCAAGAATTATACGGTAATTCTGAAGAATGCAAGCACATTACAAAATTGGTAAAACCTGTGGGGCTGGGAAATCCAATCTTATATCTGTATTTTTTTGTTAGATTCAGAGCTTGGTTGCAGATACCGACGAAAAGTCTTGCATGATGCCGTGGATCTGAATCAGCTTTTGAAAGGTGACTTTTCAGTTTTCTTTTTACAAAGTATAACATCTGTACATTGCTGAGAACAATTGAATTTTAATAGAAGAGAATGAGGTTTTAATGTGCCACATATTTTAAATGTGTTTGTGACAAAGCTGTGTTGATCTAATTCTTTGATTTCTTATGTATGTACATAGTATTGCTTCCACAGGGGAGAGAAACAGCGTGTGTTGGTAAGATGTACAGATAGGATAAATCTCTGAATAAGATTTGATATAATAACATATTGAATTATAAAACTGCACGTGCATTTTGAGAAATCAAGGTTTACTGGACAATGCCACAGTTTACCACCTATATTAAAACACCAGCCTTTATGAAAAAATGCAGGGTAATCAACCTTCAGAATAATGGTAATGATACATAATTACTTGAAATTATTTGAATGAAACAGAATTATTTGAAATTCTTTTTGTGAACTGTCTGCCCTTAAAAATACCATAATGTTGATAAAGGTATCTTTAAGGGAAACGTAACAGGTAATCTCAGTAATGGAGTCAAAGAGAGAGAACTGGGTATCTTTCACTGCATTCATTGCAAATCTTCATGTCACGAGGCAAGAATGCACTGGATGATCTCATGTTCGTATTTTAAGGTCTGTGCAGTTCTTTTGAGCATCTTTTCATTGCCTAGAGTTTTCATTACTAGAATCTGTAGAATAAATGAGGCTTTGCTCAAGAAATTATCTAATCTCAGGTAAGGAAAGCCTCTTGAAGTCTATCTGGTACAAAACCCCAGTTTGTCCTATTGGAGTAGGTCTGTCAGGGCTAAAAGTGGATGTGTCATCTTTCTTCCATTAGTGAATAAAGGATTAAAAACACATATGCATAATTTAACTTTCCTATGAGTAGCAATGAGGAAATTCGTTTTGATAGTAAGAAAAGCAGAGCTAGGTGACAAGAAAGGTAGAGCTTATTGCCATCTCTGAGAGTCCTTGTGCTCCAGCAGCTCTGTCATACTAAATGAGGCTCCTACCACTTGTCAAAACATGATCTTAGAAGAGCTGTTGCTAGGCAATTGGAATTATGATGTCCTACATCTTAATTTGTTCCCTCATAGCAAGAAGCTTTTTAATAACTGGTGATTATAGAAGGATTCATCTCATCTCTAAAACAAATGGGTATTATAGCTCCAGAGTAAGTATTCCTGGATATGAATTTCTTTTTGAGGGGGGAAGGGAAGGTGGGAGGGGTGGGGGAAGTTTTTTCCCAAAACTGAAAAACAGTTCTAAGTAACAATAATAAAGATAGAGTGATGAGAAGTAGAATTCACATAGTTTGGCAGCTAATCTTCCTGATTAACATGCATATTACTCCCTTGTGCCTCTCTACATTGGCAAGCACAGCATAGCTTAATTACTTTCGGTATTTTGAAGTTTAAATGGGGCAGGTTTATTAATGGTAGCAAGTAACTAATCTGGAAAAATAGGAGCTAACCTTGTCCTGAATTACTGCTTCCAGCTTCTTCTGTATTCAAAACAAAAGTGCAAATCTCCCCTGCCCCAAGTCTGCATTAAATGTTGATCAGAACTGCGTAGTCTTGGAAGTTTGTCTCAAGTGAGAGCATTATAATCCCAGATGTGAGTGCATGAGAGTATTTAAATGATCATCAGGATGTCTCGAATTTAATTTTTAAGTATTCTTCCAGTAATCTGTACTTGTGAACATGTAGTTTAAAATTTTTGTAAAATATGCTTGTAATACACATGGGCCTAAGCATTTACAGTAGTTGCAGCATATTTTTCATTTCACAGAAACTTAGAGTTTCCATATAACTGATAACTGTGTTTGTTTCTGAGGAGGTACGCAGGATTTAATTTTGTATAATTCTGTGCATTGGTAATGTGAACAGTTGGGATGACTAGACTCTCTTGTACAAAAAAAAAAAAAATCACAAGAAGAAAAAGGTAGAAATCTGTTTAAAGCACATGGTGTTCAAAGAACAAGTTTTGGACCAGAATAAGAGTCTGGTTATTAAGCAGGGAGGTAGTTTGTGTGTCTTAAAATAGAGTTTATTTGAAGCATTTTAAAAATATGCTGAAACAGAAACTGAAATAGTTTTTTCCCTATACTATAAGCCCATAATACATATTTGTGCTCATACTGCAAACTGTTCATTTTTATAAGCATTTAAAAACCCTATTTAGATTGAAAAAAAATTTAGCATTTGTCTCCTACAGCTATGCTTGTTCTTGACGGAAGCCAAATTATAAGTTATGCTATTCTGAATAATTTAAAAATCTGACAAATAACATGGTTTCAGTTGGAAATCTTGTATTTTCCATATTGTGCATTGTGCTTTGAATGCATATGTAAAACGTGTTTCTGTGCAGTTTTTCTCTTACTACTGATTTTGGAAATATTCTTTAGTGACCTGGACAGTGAACTAGAGATGGATAAAGATATCTGGTTACTACATCTAAACACTGTATTTTTATGTACTCTGTTACGGAAGTGAGCATTATCGGGTCCTGCAGTTTGCTCTGTAGCCTCTGTTTGCTCTGTTTGGATGGGAAATAATTGAGCAAGTTTTAGTCAAAATGGCTGAAATCTACTCGGTAACAGCAGCTGAAGATTACACTTGAGAACTGGAGAAAAGCAGGTTCTGCATGTTGCCAAAGACAAACACAGCATGTGAATGTAGTCCTTACACTGGCATTTATTAGGCAGGAGTCAAGTCCTGCTTGAAAGGGAAGGAAGAACTACAACATAAGCTGTGGTTCTCAGGGCCTGCAGGTTGTACAGCTGTGCTGGGGTGGCTTTGTGTGCACAGGGTGAAGAGGAGAGCACTCTTTAGAGCACACACAGCATGAAGGAAGAGATGAAATAGCAGCAATGATACTGTAGAGCCCAGTTAGTTGTGTTAAGGTATGGGGTGCACTGTCAGACTGTTTCATTTGTAGGGAGTCAGTTGTTTGCAGTGGGAACAGGATAGTATAAGCTGCCGTAGTGAAAGCAGAGATGGTATGGGGTGAACAAATAATTTTGGAAGTTTATGAACTGATCTGCATGGTTTGTTTCCACATCTGTCCTGTGGCAGTGTCTGATGCTCAGTTCAAAGTGAGTTGGTTTGAGTTCGGGTGGAGGAAGGTGCAGCATCCTCCCTGAGGTGCAAAGTCTGCTCAGCTTGCTCCTGTCTGCAAGCTCTGTGGCTGCAGAGCCTGAAGTACTAGAACCAGCCTGGATTATGTTACCATCTAGGTTCACCAGCACCCTGTTGTTTAAGTTTCTGGGCTCACCAATTACTTATTAATTATCCCCACATTGTATGTAACACTTTCAGGTTTATCTGTTTTGTTGACTGTGAACATATTAATTGCTTATTCATTCTTGATAGTGGCTTTTAGTTTTCTCTTCATGAAAGTCACTTGCTGTTTAGGTGACATGCTTATTTAAAATGGATTTAAATGCTAAATATATGGCACTTGAATCCACTCATTTTTACAGACACAAAGGTCTGTGCTTTGGAGGCTTACATAATATCATAGCAAAGCTAAGACTGATGTTATGTAGCTGTATTCCTTATGGTTTACAACTATAAGAGTTATTGTTATCAGCCATGCTACCTAAGAATTAAAATACCAGTGTGTTCAAGATCATAGGTACTCGAGACCTCTCATCACTCTTAACCTCTTTTTTTGTCATCTGCTTGGAGAAAAAAATAGGTGTGGTTATATTTTTCAAGTAGAAATATAGTTCTTCTGTTGTTTCATGATGTTACACAGATTTTTTTATGTAATTCTTTTGTGAGGCAATGCTGTTTCTACTTTGCTATAAACCTTAAAGACCTTTCAGAAAATTAAAATAATAAATAACCCAGAGCAATATTCAAAACCCATAACAATAAATGTCAGACTCGCTTCCTTCTCTGCAATACTCCTGAGTAATCTGAAAACAAGAAGAGAATTAAATATGCAAAGAAATAGCTTGCCTAAAATTGATTTTGGAAGTGCTTTCAGGAAAAAAAATGTTAGAAAGCCAAGAATAAAAAATTGGACATTTATCTCACACTGTTTTGCTTGATCCTATGTCTTGATTCACTGTCTCGCCTTGATTCTATGTCCCATGTAATTTTAAGGAACTGAGTTTATGCAGATCAAGAAAAGGATTAAGCAAGTGTGTGAATTAAGCATTCATGCACTTCTGTGCAGCTACGCTACATGCTTGCTCTCTTTCTTTAGACAAGTCTCTTGATTTCTGTTCTTCAGAAAACAAATAATGAAGTGTGTCTTATCTGAATTTATGTTGAGTATCAATATAGTAGTAATGGGATTACACAAGGTGTATCAGGTGCTAAAGAATTTAGCACTCTGTTTTCTTCTCTACAAAACGGGGTTGATACCCGCTTATGTTACGGAAGTGTCCATGAGAATTAGTCTGCAAATCCATGGTATTAGCTATTATTAACTTGAGGAGGTGGTGTGATGGAATAAGTAGGACAGTGGGCAAAGGGTTGAAGAGCTGAATTCTATCCTTGAAGCTCTTGCTGACCTACATGTCCTCTGATGAATATTTTTGCCTCTCTGTGCCTTAGATCTTGTAATGTAAAGCAGTCAGAGCTCATTTGGTGGAAAACAGTGTGATATAAATATAATTATTATGAAAATAAAAGCTCTGTGTTTCTGAATAAAACCCATTGTAGGAAACTAAATAGCAGCTTTAGCTGAACATCTAGTAGTTGCTTTAACATTTTTTTTTTTTACTGTAATTTGTCAGCCAGGAAATAGAGAAAGTTTTTTATAAATTAAATTTCTCTTCCTAGGGGTATATTATTTGTGTGCTCATTCATGCTGAACTAGTGTATTTGTAGAATAACTATTAAATAGTATTGTCGCAGTGGGAGCCATGAAAAGAGTTTATCTTGTTCAGTCAGAAGGGGGAATTGAGGCAGTACAATCTCGAACTGTTGGTGCCGAGCAATTGTTGATAGAACGGTTCGACCATGGGCCCTGGGCTAAGCGCAAGGACAGCTCTGCGTAAAGCAACTTTTGTAACTGCAGGGACCAGTACGTTAGAACACTCGAAGGTTAAGGAGTAAGCAAGACGATTAGATTAAGGGACTCGGCACGATTGTTATGTCTACAAAGAAGCTCAAATGTGTGAAAGATAAGCTTTGTTAGTTAATTGTTGCTAAATGCTTTGTAGCCAATCAAGTTAAAACGTGTGTAACGAGATGTAGAAATCACCAATCAGCAATATGTATACATGGCATTAGCTCTTAGATTAGTGTATAAATATTGCCTTCTGATTCAATAAAAGTTGGACATTTGTTTGCATCAAACAAGTCTCCGTCTCGCATCTGTTTGCATCAAAGTATCTAAATTTAAAATAGGCACTTGGATAATATCTACATAAGTACTTAAACTCCACACCTGAACTAAACGTATTTATTTTTCACTAGGATTTGTTCAGTATGTGTGTTAATAGATAGACCTAGTGGTGCTTGTTTGTATATAAATGTGCATTGTTTCGCAGTAACTCATTTTGAGGTAGAAGAACAAACAGATATAAAATATTTAAGATTGTAAAGCGATCCATAAGAAAATGGGTGATTTGGGGGGAAAAAAAATTGCATCTGTAAGGTATCTGTTGTCTTTCTTATGACATCAAGAAATAACTAGCAGCCCTATTAAAACATACACTTTTCAAGAGAAAACTTTATACTTGAAAAGAACATTCTCCTTTACCTAAAAAGACATCAAACCATGAATTCTCAAATCTTTAAAGAACTCTGTGACATGAAATACTAACTAATCTAGGAAAAAAATGGTGAGAGAACACAGAAATAGTTTTAGGTTGAACCTGCTAGATATTAATGAAGAACTGTGTTGTATTGCTTTTCTGTTTTTCAGATGTGTTACAGATGTGGTAGTGAATCAAACAAAAACAGGCAAACTCAAATGTATAAGCACTGAAGCAATTTAATGCAGTTTTCTCTGCTGGAAGTGCAACAGATACGCTGTGAAACATGCATGATTTTAATTTTAGCCTTAATGCCATGAGGACAGCCTTACCATCCTGTCCTAATGCATTTCACTTGCTAATTAGCATTTGTATTTTATATAAGGTTTGGCCTTTCATACTCTGCAATGTCATTTCAGTCCTTTTAAGTTGAAAGCAATAAACAGCTTATTTATTGCTTTGAAGAAAGTCAGGTGTCTCCCTGGAAACCAGCTTTCATAGAAGTCCTGTGAATACCAGAGAATTTTCTTTCACCTCTTACCAGTAAACAAGAAGTAGAACTGCACACTGTTCAAGTCTTTATGCAAATACTGCTTGTTTATCCCCCTCCATCAAATTACTGATTTATGGTCTGGCTGAAAATGAAGTGGTAAGTAAGAATTTAGTAAAGTTACTTATTACCCATTGAGAGAGTGGGAACCTCTAGGTAAATTATATTTAATTGTTCCAAAACTTATAAACTCTTTAAAATCTTAAATCATAACCTTAACCTGTAGTTTTCCTTCATGTTGTCTTTGACCACTGTGAAAACAGATAATGGATTCAAACAGAATCTAAGTGTTGTGATTAAAGAACATTGAGGGTCCATCACTGAATACACCATTGAAGTAACTTTGAAACGTAAATATTTGAGTTATGTAACACTAACTGTGTCTGAAATATTTAATATAATTTAGAAGAAATACATTTACCTCTTACATGAGATCTTGATTCTTTGTTTATTGGTGGTTATTTTTCCTTAGCTTTGCAAGCTTTTGCTGATCTCACTTAGGCACCTACTGCCTTTGCCATAAAAGCAGTGTTGTTGCCAGTGAATGCTGACATGTATTCAGTGCATATCGGACATACTATGATGCTGTACAGGTGGTGTTTTGGTGAGTACAAGTTAGGCATTTTTTTCAAGTAAAGTACTAAAGCCTCGTTCTGGACACTGGCAATAGGTTCACTCTGAAAGACCTGCAGAACCTTTTGGTCACTACTTACTTCAGTTGCTGTTGTGGTTTGAGTGTTGTTTAAGGAGCACTGTTTTCATGCATGTTTGCTTTCTGCTTGTTTTTTTAGGAACAAGCACTTGTCCTTTATTAGTGATCCACTTTCAGTAATTGATGCTGCTTGCTTTTTATTTTTTTTTTTTTTACAAACTTTTAAATGCTCCTGTCACACCATTCCTAAAGATATCACTGTTGCATTTGCTGTGATTTAGAAAAGGTTACCTATGTTTAGGCTTCAGTCAGTTTTGATTTATTTTGACATGATGACCTTAATGAAACAAAACTCTAATTTATAAACTTACCAACTTGAAGAACAACAAATCTGCTTTTGATGTATCAGCTGATCTAGTGCCTTGGTATATTGCAGCACTGTTGCTGCAAAAATGCGCTTGTGACATTTCAAATGTGGTTCTTCCTCTAGGTCATAGAGAAAGCTAACTATAAAAAGATCAGTTTAGGAACTAAGAAACTATTGAGGAACTTAGTGACTTTTAGATTGATATTGTCATGCCACCCCTTGAAGAAAACTTGCTGATGCATGTCTTTTGTCTAAATTTTAGTGCAAAATTAAGCAATCTTCTGTAATTCAACAGCATATTGAGGTTACTGGTTTTGACTTGGCTCCACTGAATAACTTCACAGAAGAACTTTGATGGTGCTCTTAATTATTTCAGTGTACACTTGCAGCCCAGAAAGCTGACTGGATTCTTGGCTGCATCAAGTGTGGCCAGCAGGTTGAGGGAAGTGGTTCTCCCTCTTTATTCTGCTCATGTGATACCCCACCTGAAGTGCTGCATCCAGTTCTGGAGCCCTTTTGTTGCAATAGAGAAGGGTCATGAGGATGATGAGAGGGCTGTAGCACCTCTCCTATGAGGACAGGCTGAGAGAGCTGGGGTTATTCAGTCTGGAGAGGATAAGGCTCTGAGGAGACCTTATTGTAGCTTCCAGTATCTGGAGGGGGCCCACAAGAAAGCTGGTGAGGGATTTTTAGGATGTCAGATACTGATAGGACTAGAGGGAATGGATTCCAAATAGAGGTGGGTAGATTTAGATTGGAAGTTAATAAGAAGTTCTTTACCATGAGGGTGGTGAGACACTGGAACAGGTTGCCCAGAGAGGTGGTGGAAGCCCCATCCCTGGAAGGTTTTTAAGGGCAGGCTGGACAGGGCTCTGAGCAACCTGGTCTAGTGGGAGTTGTCCCTGCCCATGGCAGGGGGTTTGGAACTAGGTGATCTTACAGGTCTATTCCAACCCTGAAAATTCTATGATTCAATTATTTAATTTCATTAATGCTTCTTTTAAGTTGTAATGAAGTTGGTATCATCACTGTTTAGCAGGCTCATAAGCTCAAGAGTTGTCAGAAAGCTGTTGGCAGTAGTCAGTGTCTACACTAAGTATCAATAATAAATAATGATGAGGCTAAGAATGGACAAGATAGGGAAGAAAAAGCTGGAGTCTCTCTTGTCTGCCAGTTTCAAGTGGGAAATGCTTTCTGTGTGATGAGGTGATAAAAGGTGCAGATGGGGCACAGTAGAAGGAAAATAAATTGGCTGGAGAAAAAGATGAGAACCTGAGGAAGAAAGAAGACATGGTTAAAAAAAGAAAAGTCTGTGTTTTGAGGGATGTAAGTGAAGAAGATGGAAGGTGAGAATAGTTTGTGAAGTTCTATCCAGTAGAGCAATGCATAGAAATGTATATAAATATATATTCACATCAACTGCCTGAGAGCTTTGTGTAAAATACTGGTGTTGAATGCTGTAGAGGTGTATGACACTGCCTCTGAGTGAGAGCTGAGTGAGAAAGTGATGCAGTGCTGGTTGGAGCAGGGCTCTGGCAGTCAGTGTTTCTAAAACTATTTACTGACCAGCAGTGAGGGGAAGGGGAAAGGTGTTTGTTCCATGTCATTGCTCTGTTTATTGTTTTGTTGGTTTTTTTCCCATCAGAGCTGAGAGAGGTTTTCTAGAAAAATGACCTATAAATATAACTAATTACTTAAAATTACTCAAAATATAGGTAATTACTTTGATCTCGAAGCATTTTTAATCTGTGTTTACTGGGTAGCTTCATAGTTACAGTTCATCTTAAGAGTATATACACCAAAGTATAGCCATGTACCTTATAGAGAATTAAACAATCATTTACCAGTGAAGACATTAAACCTGTATTTCTAATTTTAAATGTCCTCATTGTGCATGCTGTTGCTTTAAATAGAATTTGACTAGTTCACACCTTTCAGAGAAAGAAAAGAGCTGTTTGGAATGAGTGCTGATAGTTACTCAGAAGCTTAAATGTCTCTTACAAGGGACTTCTATACTGATAGCATTGGCGTCACAAAGGTAGGTCAAGACTTCAGTTGAACAACTGCTTTTTGCCATAACCTGATTTCCACTCTGCATATGTTTGTTGTGCAGTATTGTTTAATCTGTGAGATGCTATGAAGGCAAAAGATTAAATTATCTTCCATAGTCTTGTAATTATAGAGTTATCAGTTATGTAATGTGATGTATTCACTTGAAGATTGTTCAAATTACTTTCTTTCAGCTGTGTTCTGCAGTGCTGGTTCTGAATATTCCCATAAGGATATGGATCATTATTTTTTTACTGAGAAGTATGTTGAAGCTTCATGTTACCATCTGAATTATGTGTGAGAATGAAGCTCGGGAGGGACTTTGTCCATGGCTGTGTAGCAGTCGGACAAGGGGTAATGGCTTTCAACTAGAACAGGGTTAGGCATTCAGTTACACATTAAGAAGAAATTTTCTTTGACAGTGGTAGACACTGGAACAGGTTGCCAAGGAAGGCTGTGGCTGCCACATCCCTGTAGTGTTCAAGGCCAGGCTTGATGGGGCTTTGAGCAACCTGGTCTAGTGGGAGGTGTCCTGGCTTGTGCAGGGGCCTGGAACTGGATGATCTTCAAGGTTCCTTCCAACCCAAACGATTCTATGATTCTATGGCTCTGTGATTCTATGACTCTATGATTCTATGAATTGGCTCTAGTTGTTTTCTCTACATTTCTTTTTTGTCCCTTGTAGGGGCACATCCAGATGAGTTTCAGCTCAGGTTTGTCTCCTCAAATGGTGTTGGTGGCTGTACTGTTTTTTCCTTGAGAATAACTTACTAAATTGTAAAGATGCTTTTCATTTATACTTCATTAATCTGTTGGATGGCACACTTGATCTGCACTGTTTTGCACTGTGTTTTAGTTTGAACGTGATTTGCAGCTTTTCTTGACACATGAAAACAATATTTACTAATATGAACAACCTCACAGAGCTGCCTGGGGGTAGTTGTTTCATGTAGTGGTTGGCATACTATGGTGTGAGCTTACTCATTTATACAGCAATTTTTAAATTCAGTAGCTGTTTGGATTGAGTTCTGGATACTGTTTCCAAATTTCCAAAAGACCACAGCAATATTTACTTCTATCAGTTATGGAATAAACTCTGTTGAAATAATGCAAGAAAGATTTAATTTAATTTTATTTTGAAGAATGGGATACTCATTCTTTAAGGTTTCTAAGGTATTAAAGGCTGCTTCAGGCATTCTTTGCTAAAAAATCGCTGATGTGACAGTGTCTGCTGAGGAAATACTGCAGCATGCCTGTTTGTTGGTTTGGTTTTTTCCTTGCAGTTTTTCTCAAAGCTGCTTTGGATGCTGGTTTTGCTTATTGTGGGACTTTTAGGAGTATCTTCTGGAGGCACTGTGATACTGAAGGAATGTGAGTTATGGCCTCAGTAAAGCTGTGTCTGTGTCTCACCTCTGAAAAATATTTGATCTACTCTGGTACTGTCAGTCCTGTACCACTGATAATGCAGTGGGTTTATTGGAATAATACTGTGATAGCAAAGCTCTTAAAACAGTTGCCAGAAGATGTACTGCAAAGCTTTAGAAAGTAAAGGCTTAGAAATAGGTCAGTATCAGAGCTCCAGGGGAACTATAATAAATATTGCTGGCTCTGGCTGGAATTGGAAGTTTTCCACTTAATACTTTATCTCGTGGTTATGCAAGTCTTTTCTTGCTGTGTATCCTTAAATGTCCATTCTTTGTTCTTTTGTCTTGAAGCCTTATATTCTGGTTTAAATTGTTGGTCTTTTTTAAATTGCCAGGAGTCGGTAATTTTTCTTCTGTGATATATACTCACTTATCTCTCTCCATCCATTATGTCTAATTTTCATCTTTCCCTTTGCAATTCCTGCACCAACATGATGTAGGATTGCTTCAGGAGCAAAGGATCAATAAAATCACTTCAGGAAATGCATTTTATGTCTCCAGTTTGTGCTACCCCAGTGTCAGTTTTCTGTCTGAAACATCATTTCTATTCTGCCTCTCAGCTGTGAATGATATTTTAGATATCTGGAGCGAAGTTTAAATTTCTTTGCATGTGCAAGCATCTAAGTATTAATTTATGGTTTAGTTCCTGGTTTTACAAGTTATTTCTCATCCTAGCTTCCTGAAGCTATGTTTTGTGTTGCTCAGAATAAATGCTACCACTGTGTTGATTGTGGTGCTCGATGTTGCTTTAGTGCTGTGTAACAGTAGTTCCATTAACATATTTATAATCTCCTATGCTGATTGCTGGTGCTATAGTAACTACTTTAAAAATATTCAAGGATGGAAGTCTGAGTATAGTATATCACTGCAGAAGTTGGGCAAACATGCTGGTAAAGGTGTAGAGATCAGGGGTGATCCAAGTCAAAGCAAGGATCAGGAAACTGACCCTGCAGAAGAAATGGCCATGGCCACAAGATTCATTCATATTCTGCTTTCTGAATAACAGAGGTATTCTGCAAAAATGCTTACACCCTGCATGCGTATTGCTGGTTCTCTTGTACTGCTCAGTTGTTTGCTGCATCTGTTTGTGATTCCTCTGGTATACCAATCGTAAATGGGAAGAAGGGAGGGGATTCCTAGTGAGAAGGAAGCAGATGGGTTTTAACTAAGGCCAAAATTAGACTTGACTTTTGTGGTGAAAACTGAGCATCCCTGGAAAATCGGAAATGCATAAATACGGAATTCAGATGGGAGGAAGTGAAATGTGCCTTTTTCAGGTCTTTAAATAAATCGTTATTAATAAAGTGCTAGGTTTGTGTTTGGTTCCCTCTTTTAATCTGAATATTTTACTTTTTGCCATTTTAAAGCTTTTCTGCAATTGGAGAAAAAAGGACAAAAACAAACCATCGATCAGCCATGTAGAGGAACAAGGAAAAATTATTCTTTCACAAATGAAGAAGTAAGAGAGATTGATCGGGAAAACCAAAGGTTGCTGAAAGAACTGTCCAGACAGTCTGCAAAGCCGCGAAGTAGCACCAGCCTGAAGTCAGCTGTACAGCCGCCCAAATTGTACCACAGTGCCCTCAACAGGCAAAAGGAGCAACAAAGAATTGAAAGAGAAAACCTGGTAAGTTCTACGAACTGATTTTAGGACTGATTGTTGTCACATGGACTACTGTTAATTATTTAAAAAGCTGACAAGGCAACACTTGGGCTTTACTGCAGTAAGTCTGCAGTGCATGTTCTTTAGTG
This sequence comes from Calypte anna, assembly GCF_003957555.1. Lineage (NCBI taxonomy): Eukaryota > Metazoa > Chordata > Aves > Apodiformes > Trochilidae > Calypte > Calypte anna. Next base: position 22,818,572 of record NC_044248.1, read on the forward strand.
TGCTGTTTGCACAAATTATTGTTTGTGTGGTCTTTTGTAGGGAAAAATTATTCTTTTGTCAGATTAAAACAGATTTTGCATTGTATGAGAATGCTGTACTGTAGTATCATTAATTTTAAGAGGAACCATTTTTAACATACTCATTGTTAACTCATTGTTAACTCATTGTTAACGTAACTTGGGGTAGCAGTCTAACTCTACTCATGCACTATGATTGCTAGTCTGTAAGGAAAGGATTGCAAAAAATAAAGCAATCAACATGGTAGCATCAAATCTGTTATGTTTGAAATACAGAGAATATAATTCCACTGCATTTTGTTTTCTGATTCATAGCTTCAGTTTTAAAATATTCAGAACATGTTTCTTGCAGTATTTTAGTGTAATGGCAATCACAAAAAGTTACTTCAGTGGAAAACATTCAGACTAATGTATAAGGGTATTCACAGAGTTGTCAAATGAAATAATACTGATTTGAGTCATTTTTTTAGTGATTGAATTCTAGCACATATGATATTTCCATATCTCCTCATTCATTAGTGTTTTTGAAAGGAAAATAAAATCTAGTTAAAATAGTTAGAAAACTTACAGTGCAAGTAATCTATTGACTGTATAAGCTTAGGTTGCAGTGTCGTGTTGTGTAGTTAGAGATGTAGAAAGTCTGTTAAAACTTCAAAGCAGGAAACTTCTTCCCTAGCTCTGCTAGGCTACAGCTGACTAAAGGAACATTACTCTTCACACACTGAGAAATTACTTTTTACAGATATGCAAGTCTTATTGTCTAAGGAAGAAATGTTTTTAGGCTTGGATGGTCTTAGGCTGGCAGGAGGCCTTTCTTCATCTGTTGGGGGAGAGAGTTTATTATTTGTTTATTAACATTTAGAGTAGGACTTGCTGTTCTGAGGAACCTTGGTAACAGGGAGTGTACTGGGCTGTGGGAAGGAAGGGCTGTGTCACAGTCACAATCTAGTTGTAATAGGTTCTACTCCATAACAATAGATGATTACTGTCATAATAATGGTATTTTACAATACAGTTGTGTATACTCAAATTCACAAACCTTTTCTCTTTTGATATCTTGCAACTTTTGGATCACAAAATGTAAATGAAAAAGCTGTTTTACCCTGCCCATTGAGGTTGTTTTGCTTTACATAGCTAAATCTATGTGCTTTATGAACTTGTTTTCTTCTAGTCAGGACTTCTTTTCACCTCTGTAGACTGAAGAGCTGGAATTCCATGGAACTTCCTTATCAATCTATCTTCTATTACTTGACAGGATATTCTTCTTTATACAAGGCCTGCAGTAGTGCATACACAGGATATCCTACATACAGGATATGCTGTTTGATAAATCTTTGTGATATGTATATTGGAGAAGGATTCAGGCTTTTCTAAATAATTCAAGAACAGAAATCTCCAACAGTAGTCTGTACACAAAGTCAAAGAATTTTGTTGAAAAGATTTTTTTTCCTTGTTGGTTTATGGCTTCTATAATTTCTTGTCCTGACGTTAGGGGAAAACCCTGTTTAAGGAAAGCCTTCACTTATTATGCTAGAACATTCCTGGAGTATTGCCTATATTTACTGTTATTAGAAAGACAGCTTGATTTCTGGTGCACACATGTGGCATCGTAGGTGATGCAGGGAAAGTAGTTCAAACATTAGGAAATTAGAGAGGAATCTAAGTGGTTTGGTACTCTCTAGCTTTGTGAAAGGGTGCAAGGAGGCAGAGGGAATATATCCTGCTGCCACAGAAAGAGTTATGATGGAAAAAAAAAGACACATTGCTCTGAAAAATGGTTGTTAAAAGGCAATTGTTAGCAATTTACAGAAAAAGCAGAATAAGCAAAATTGTTTGCTGTTAAAATTCACATCAGAATTTTGTACTTGGTGCTTTTGACAGTGAGCTTTCCTAAGCAGAACTTGGCTGTTGATTGCTTATCTGAGATAACAGGATCAGAGTGTACCTCTTGCCGATAGAGGATGCTGCTGATTCATAAAACTTTGTACTCGTGTTTGAAGATACTTTCAACCCTGTCCCCTCTCCAGTGAAAAGGGACATAAGTGTAACTGATGTGTTAGTTTTTTCCCATGTTTGCATATATGTGTCTCTGCCTGTATTAACATATAATTATTTCTGCCAGTATAGGTAAGAAACTTGGCTTCATAGACCAGACACTACACACCAGTTAAGCTTCTAATGGCTTATTGCATGATACAAAGTCTGTACTGCTTATATGCAGGTATTTGGGGACTTGAAATAATAGATTTGCAGCCACTACGCTATTCCAGTTATTTCATCTAAGCTTGGAAATCATTCATGTCTGTATGTTGTTCTTTATTGGAGTGTTTTTGTTAATTTTATTAATTGTGTCTATGATTTAGGTGTTAGATTACCTCAGTGAGCTAAGCTGCTGTGTTCAGCCAGGTACATAGGCAACAAGTGGCTTTTTTAGTTTACATCAGAAATTCACTGGAAGCTCTCAGCAGTTGTGGGATGACAGTTCTCAAACCATAGATCAAGGGGGATTTTTCTGTAGATTTTTGGTGGATTTCCATGTATTGTTCCATGTGCATTCTTCTTAGCCCATGCTGTTACTACTTACTGCACTTAACTCTCTATGTTGTTCATTCCCCAACCTCATACTCCCCCAAAATGTACCTTGTCTTGAGCCACAGCTTTCAGCTGCACTGTACCTGCCCCACCATCCATCTCATGCCTCAACGATGGAGAGAACTTCTAAGCATGGACAGAAATAGGAGGGGAAGAGCACTGGTCCATCAGGGCTGTGCCTGGGTACCTTGTACTTTCCTTCTGAGAGTTTTAGAGCTCAGATGCTGCATACTGCTTCTAGATAGAATACCAAGGTTGTTCAACCATACTGGTATCAGTCTGGAGGAGAAAGATACACAGGGAATGCAGTTGTAAACTTCTTAGGGGCTCAGAAATACACGTGTTGGGTTGATGGCTCCTTAGAAATTTGAGCACACAGAGTTTTATAAGGTATTTTTCACTTACTGCATTCAAAGCCTCTGTATGCCAAGACTAAAGACAATTTTGTTAGCTCCTGATATTGCAAAGTACAATGGAAGAAAAAAAAAGGTATTTTCAAGGTCCTTTCATTGGGGAAGCTATCAGAATGTGGCATGCAGGTGTATTTGGCTGAAATATTCTGCAATACAGTGCAAATACAGTTTAATTATGTGATCATAGTGTTTAGACTATAGGCTTTTTGTGGTCAGATGTTTTGTGGTCTACTGATTCCTGACCCACACTCAAGATTTCTGAGCATTGTTGTTGTAATTATAAAGACTGACTAATTAACAAGTTCAAGGAAGTTTTGGTTATTTTGCACACTGCTCAGTTTTGTGATATGTTTTTTGAGGTTTTATTTTTATACTCTTAGTCTACTTTCTTTGTGATTATGCCAGCCACACATAAACGTGATAGCTGTTCAGTTAAAAAGACTAAAGTGTTTTTTTGACATTTAAGTTAAGGCTAAGTAATGCAACTGCCAATTGAAGAAAATGACAGATATTTATATCGATAAGAACAGATAGCTTGAATGCACTGTTATCTGCTTCTCCCTCCCCCAACAGGACACAGGAAAGGGTCAGGGTGGTCACTAACATCAGTGACATTAGAGGAGGTGCAATATAAATAAATTTGAACAGCTGTCAAGGCACACTAGTCAGCTGGTTAGAATTCAAAGGAGCTGAAACTGAAACCTTCATACATTTAAAATGCAAAGTAAACCAAGAAAAACTATTGTTTTCTGCCTTCTTTCTGAAGCCAATTTAGGAGTGGTGGCCTTCTAGTGTTTTGGTTTGGGGTTTTTTTTTCTTTCCTTCTAAGCATAGCTGCTTTTTTTTCTTTCTTTCTTTTTTTGGCAGAGAGCATTAGAATTAGCTTTCATGCTCTCATGTTGTTTCCAAAGCTGAATTAGTAGCAGTTCGCTTGGCCCACTGTGTAGCAGTTCCTTTGTTCTCCACTTTTTGGCAATATGACATTTCCTTCTGTCTTTGGCAATATAAATTTTAGTGCTTTATAGATACTGATTTATGTCCAAATGCCTAGAATTATAAAGGCTTATCCTATTCCTAGAAGGTAATAATGCAGAAACACCTTCTGTGATTTTTTTTTCCTGTTTTTTGTATTATTATTGTACTTTTATTGTATTATGATAAAGTAAAAGAAGGTGGAGGAAGCAGGAGGCTTTTTCCAAGCTGAGAGGTTATCAGTGATGCAATATTCTCTATGTATAAAGCTTGAATCAAAAGCTCTGGAGGAACTATAATGCAATTCAGAGCAGCTAATGATTGCAATTAGTGTGTGTTATGGTTGGCTTTTTATTCCTTAGATCTGATCGGGAATAAATATTTGATTCTGAACACTTGGATTGTGTTATGTGGTCTGAGTTTTTGGTCAGTAGTTTCAGTGTCAGCATTTCTGTTCACTTTAGTGTTGCAAAATTTAGTCTCCAGAGATGTACTTCAAAAGAGCAAGGAAAGTGGCAGTGTTCTTTGGTCCATTTCTTGAAAGCAGAACATAATGAAAGAATTAGTAGTTTCATGTGTATAATTAAAAAAGAATATTTGTTTAAGGTACTTGTACCATTGTTCAAGACACTTCTTCAGTTAAGGACCTCAAGATTGTAGGGTTGTTAATAAAAACATAAGAATCAGATTAGTTCTGGGTTATAGATTTAGTAGGTCAGGACTGCCATTTCAGTGTGTTGATGAGTTCATTTCTGTATGCAGCAAGCCATTCTCCAGACTGCAGAATTTATGACCACAGATAGTCTGTAAGTTAACAAGCCCGTGATACAATTTGCAGCAGAGGGCAAGGGAACCACAGGAGCAACTCTCTCTTTCTGTAGAAGAGCTTTTCTTAGAACCTTTTTGCACCATGGAATCTTGATCTACTCTGCTTATATTTAGGGCTGTATCAAGTCCAGTGTTAACCTGTTCAAAATCATGTTTTGCTACTGAGAGAGGTTGTTTGTTTGTTGTTTGTTTGATTGTTTTATATTTAGTAGTAGGACTTGATCCTTGTCAAAATATAAGCATAAAAGGAAAACCAGAACTGTATTTAAATTAGAATAAAGTGTGCATATATAAATGTTGTATGTTCAGAATTAAGCTTGAAATTCCTGCTGTGTTAAGGTTTGCAAATTCTATGAGGCTGTTATTGTTGGAGTGTAGAATTGTAACATGCTCAACTCTCCTGGAAAAGTGTTGCACAGTTTATTCAGTCCCTTTGTGATTCAACTGAATGTATTGAGAGTTTCCACTTTTAATTCCAAAGGTAAATAAGTGATATCTGCAAGTCTAAATGTATGTAGTTGCATGTGGGATGTATGTAGAGATGTGGATGAAGTTGTAAGCAAAATATTGGATGTAACATTGAGAGGCAAGTCTGCCATTTCATGTTCTGCCACTGGTGTTAGTGGAGAGCTATTTCTAGCTGAAGTCCTTCCTTTGACTTTTGCTTACTTAGGTATTTCCACTTGACGATGAACTAACTGGCACTTGCTGCAAGCACTTGTGACATGTCAAGTCTGAGCCAAAATCACTTGTCCTTTCTTGCTTGTGCACTCTGCAGGCTTCCAGTGCCCACGCAGAAACTACCAAGAGTTTATAATTTTTGTTACAGGTAGACAATGACAACTGATGATCCTATGAATACTATGCTGTTTCCTAAGTCACTTTCTGTATTTCTTTTATTATTCTAAAAAAAAAAAAAAAAAAAAAAAAAAAGACTCATACCTGATTTGGAGTACGAGAGGATGACCACTTTATACAGAGTGAATTGCTATACAGACAAATTCTTGACTTCTACCATATAAGTATGCAACTCCACATTTCATCCTTATTACCAGAGGTATTTTTAGTACTTCAGAGACTGGAGTAATCAGTTTGCATTGTCTGTCGTTGATGGGATGCATGTCATAACCCTGCCCAGTAATGCCTAGTGTCATTGCCAAATGCTTGTAGGCCATCAAATGAATTTAAATTAGTGGAGGGAATGTATAGATCTGTGCAAGGCAAATGATGGAGGCAGAATGTATTAATAATCTGAAAGTTTTAGCTGGAAATTGTATATACCTGAGTACTTCAAAACTTGTTCTGACATCAGGTTATTTTTTAGATGATGAGATGTCTTAAACCAATACATCATGTTTTAAGTAGAAGTAGTTAGGCAGAATGGGAAGCTATCTGTATCTTACAAATACTGTGTAAGTAGCAGTTCTAATTTAATGCCTGCTGCATGATTGCTAGGGTTAATTTCAACAGGAGGAAATTATGCCTGTAGTAATTTCAGTTAGAATATCTTAAAATTAGATTATGGATTTGTAAAAATAGTGTCCAGTGGATGTTTGTGCTTTCCTTTTGACATTACTTTCACAGAATTGATTTAGTAATTCTCCCTGATGATCCTGGAGGGCAGTATAAAGTGGTCTAAGTATGTTTGCAAAATGAAGCTTTAAAAAACCAAAACAAACAGAAAACTTAAGACAACTTCTCATGCTTTTGGAAATTTAAAAGTAGGAACATGACTGGATATGAGCAGGATAGCTTCTGTTAGTCACCAGTGGAGGAGTTCATGTTGTGCAATGCTAAAAACTTGGATTATTACTTACTGCTTAGTACTTACTTTTGAATTAAAACCAATTTGTGAATATCTGTTTTGTATTTTCTTGTGTGTGTGTGTTATTCCTCTTCCTTAATGATATTTTTCTTCAATACTAAGGCTTTCCTGAAAAGACTGGAAGCAGTGAAACCGACAGCTGGTTTGAGGCGTTCTGAGCAATTGTTGGACTATCAGCGCCAGATGAGCTATCTGACTTCTTCACCTTCTGTAAGAAGAGGAAAATCTGCTCTCAGCCAGCTTAGTCCTTCCAGTAAGTACTTTGAAGACTGCATTTATTTGAATGTATTTTATCTTTTCATGATTCAGAATTATGAAGCACTTACTGCTAAGAGTAGAAAAAAAGTTCCATTTTCAGTCTCCCTTAGACTGATCATTTAACATACAGAAATCATTAAAAGGATTTTTTTTAATCATACCAAAAATATTCTGACCATGTGAATTATTTACTTATCATCCTAAATTTCTGATAAATTATTTTGTTAATAGTCTTTTCCAAGAAGGTTGAAAAAAGTCCATTTTGTAAAGAAATATTCCTCATTCTGCCATTGAAAGAAGTGACAATAACAACCAACAATGAAAAACCCCAAATAAGGATCAAATTCTTATTCAGACAATGTGGATCCATCCTTGTAGATAAGTTGATCAAGTATGGGTTTGGTGATCAGGTAGTGAGGTGGATCAGGAACTGGTTGAAAGGAAGGAGTCAGAGAGTTGTAGTCAATGGGGCAGAATCTGGTTGGAGGTGTGTGACCAGTGGAGTCCCTCAGGGGTCGGTACTGGGACCGGTGTTGTTCAATATCTTCATCAACAACTTGGATGAGGGTATAGAATGTACCCTCAGCAAGTTTGCTGATGACACTAAGCTGGGAGGAGTGGCTGACACACCAGAAGGCTGTGCTGCCATTCAGAGAGACTTAGACAGGCTGGAGAGTTGGGCAGAGAGAAACATGATGAAATTCAACAAGGGGAAGTGTAGAGTTTTGCATTTGGGGAAGAACAACACAATGTCCCAGTATAGGTTGGGGGCTGACCTGCTGGAGAGCAGTGTAGGTGAAAGAGACCTGGGGGTCCTGGTAGACAGGAGGATGACCATGAGCCAGCAATGTGCCCTTGTGGCCAAGAAGGCCAATGGCATCCTGGGGTGCATTAGAAAGGGTGTGGTTAGGTCAAGAGAGGTTCTCCTCCCCTTCTATTCTGCATTGGTGAGGCCGTACCTGGAGTATTGTGTCCAGTTCTGGGCCCCTCAGTTCAAGAAGGACAGGGAAGTGCTTGAAAGAGTCCAGCGCAGAGCTACTAAGATGATTAAGGGAGTGGAACATCTCCCTTATGAGGAAAGGCTGAGGGAGCTGGGTCTCTTTAGTTTGGAGAAAAGGAGACTGAGGGGTGACCTCATCAATGTTTTCAAATATGTAAGGGGTGAGTGTCAGGGAGATGGAGTTAGGCTTTTCTCAGTGGTGACCAGTGATAGGACAAGGGGTAATGGGTGTAAATTGGAGCATAGGAGGTTCAAGTTGAATATTCGAAAAAATTTTTTTACTGTAAGGGTGACAGAGCCCTGGAACAGGCTGCCCAGGGGGGTCGTGGAGTCTCCTTCACTGGAGACATTCAAAACCCGCCTGGACACGTTCCTATGCGAAGTGCTCTAGGTGGCCCTGCTCTGGCAGGGGGGATTGGACTAGATGATCTTTCGAGGTCCCTTCCAACCCCAAGGATTCTATGATTCTATGATTCTCTCTTAAAAATTGTGTGTAGTGTTTGGAAATGTAGATCATGTGTCCCTATAAAGCCATATGTCAGGTTAAAGAACCACAGCGCTATGGCATAGGCCTGAATTCTGTGGCCTGACCATTAGCATTCAACTCATAGCATTTTGGGGTTATATTTAATTTACTGAGATTTGTTTATTGTTTGTTTTTTTCCTGGGAGCTCTGGTAATGAGTGTTGCAGTACTAATATAGCATGAGGTTTTCTTATGTACTGAACATGCATTTTCACTGTGTGTGTTAACAGGACGCACTTCAAGAGCCACCACTGTACCAGCTACAATGAGCCAGAGGAATGAAAAAAGCATGTCTGATACAGCCTGTGGGGCACTACAAAGACCTAAGCCCACCAATGTCCGTGCTGCTTGGCTATAAGTACATTCTTTGCCTCGTATACTGAGATGATCCTCAGACTTGTGGTTTCAGTGCTTTTGCAGATTCAGTGTGCAAAGTGTTTTCTGCATTGTTCAGTGATTAAAATGCATTGCATATGGTATAATTGTTTATAAAATGTTTTAAGTGAACAGTTTTACTTCAGTCAGTGTTTTGCATGACAGGAAGAACTTATGAAAGGAGAAGGGGGTATTTAAATGGACAAGTTAAATAGAAATTGCTAATTCTTGTTTTTATTCTCTACTCATAAGTGGAATTTGTATCCATAACATGGAAGGACAGATTTGCTGCACTATAGGTACAATATAGAAAGAAAACACTTAATATTTTAAAATATTGCATTAAACTCATAAGTGTATGCTTAATCCCTAGATTGTCCTTGATTTTCATCCTGGTTTAGATAAGCCTTCTGAGCTTTGTGTGCAGTGATCTTTTGGCTTAAAGGATCTCTTTCTGCAACACAAGGGGGTGAAGCAGATTGTGTATTCCTGCATGGTTAGATAGAATACTGAGGCTGCAGGTGATCTGCCACTCCACCTGTGCTCCAAGTGTTGAAGCATTTGTTTTATACTCAAGGCTGTGTCTTCCAGATTTAAAATAGTTTTGGAAGTTGTATTGGGATCTTTGCATAGGAATGATGCATCTGGTACTGTTTGAACAAGGGTAAAGACTGAAGAGAACAGCAGTTTCAGGTTGACTCTAAATAGGGAGTTTTAGTTATTTCTCAAGCTGAAGAATGTTAGTTCTCAAGCAAGGGAAATATTTCATGGCCTTGCTTTTGTAGAACCTTGTGCTCTGTGGTGGGTGAGCTTCAGGAAACTTAAACATCTGAGAATGATCCGAATTTGGAAAAAAAAACAAAAAACAACAAAACCAAGCAGTAGAAAAAAAAATCTTGTTATGCTTCTTGGTTTTTTAATGTCATGGTCATACCAAATATTTGTAGTAGTGTCAGATAAGCTTCAGTATCAACATCCATTTAGAAAGGAATTAAAATTTAATTGATTGGTAATCACAAATACTACGTGGTATGCTTTACTTCTATTACATGAAGGCAAACTTTCAGTGACCTTATTTTTTAGGACAGTCTTAATGAAGAGCAAAAACTGTGATGTCACTATCGAATGGATGTTGCTGGAAGCCTGGTCACTTCTCCAGCTTCTTCCCAGAAGAATTACAGGACATCACTTCGTATTATGCATAAAATAAAAAAAAGCAATGTTCAGTACTGCTGGGTCTTGGCCCTGTGGAATTGAAAGTTTATTATTCTTTGCTCATGCTTGCATGAGGGCTTAGTCTTTCAGGTGTTCTGCATTGTAACAAACTTAATTGGTCCTGTGTGGTGGTTTGGCACAGCTTCTGCACCTGGTAACCTGCAGATCAAATTTAGCTGTTTGACAATATTTGAACTCTAAAGCAGCATTGTGGCAGTTTTTTTATTGCAATTATTATTCATTGATAGGGATTGCAAGGAATATTTTGCATAGTGCAACTGTATTTATTTGTGCTATTGTCCTAATTAAACTTATTTACTATTTAAAGATTTTTGTCCTTGAATGTGAGTATCAAGGTCACAGTTTAAATGATTTTTAGTGTTCATATATGGGGTTTTTTTCTGTAAAGAAATTCACAAAACAATTTGCTTTTAATTGCTTAATCTTATTTAATTTTGGTATAAAAGACTGTCAATTTTGTATGTCATTTTTCTAAATCATAAGAAATAAAATATTTAACATGAATTGCTTGTCATTGCAGTGGATTCTTTTGGAATTTTATCATTGGTATTGAGCTGCAAAGGAGACCATGGAGAAGTGTTTTGTACCGTGGGAAGTGCAAAGAGTCAGTTTGTTCATTGATGCACTTTACCTGTTAGTGCCTTTGGTGTGCATTTTTAAAAATAAGCTATATCGGCAGGTCTTAGATAATCTCATGATTTGTATAGCAAAAAATCCTGTTTCTAATAGACTTGTTTTCTGTCCGTTTTTGTAAGCTGACACTTTATGTTCTACTTTTTTCTTCCCTGCAAAAAAAGATCTCTCAGAAAAAAAAGTGCAAGCTGCTTTGCTTCCACCTTAAAGTGAACTGCTACGCTGTTTTAACAGAGGGTTTCAGGTAGGAACCAGTCTCCCAGCTGAAGTGACAAGATTGCCAATTTGGATGCCAGCACTGGAGTACTGATCTCACTATGAGGAGAAACGAATTGTGATGCCTCCATCACATTTGTGCTCTGGAAGTATTCCTGTATCATTCCTAAGCTCCATTTCTTCCAGGACAGGGTTCTGCTGTGTATTATTTTCTGCAATGCTGAAGGTCTGAGCTTTAATCACTCACTAAATGAAAGGAACTGGGAGTGATGATACCTATCTGTCTGGATAGATGACACATGAAGGGCATTTTCCCAAACAGACTGAGTTCTTTACGACTCAGTATTAATCCAAATGAACGTGAGAGACTCCAGCTAATTTGGAGGAATCACACAAGGCCATTCCTCATATGGAATGTATAGGCTTTCCCCTGTGCCACAGCCTGTCTTCTGTCAGAGTGCTTGAAGTCTTCACTGAAGATCCTGAGGCATCTCTTCTGTCATCCTGTCACTCAAGAGGGTTTGTCTGATTGTCCTAGTCAAATAGCTGGATGGATTTTATGGCTTCTATGATGTATGTAGACATTTTACTGGACTGTATTTTCCTGATTGTCATCTAATGTGTTTCAGGATAAGCCCCTGTAAAAAGCCTGTGTGTCTTTTTTCTAACAGATCACCAATAACTTCTTTATCCCATTATGTTCTCCATGTCAGTAGACATGGGGAATGTGTCTGCTCCATGAACGTGTCTACTTCATGGTCAGTAGACAAAAATAACTTCTGCCTTCCCATCCTGGGCAGGTTGAGTCATGGGGCAGATGAAAGCTCTTGGTTTAAAGAGGGACTTCACGAAGTGAACACAGGTGTCTGAGATTTACCATCTGGGAAACAATGTTTCATCCCCTGACCTCAGGTTGGCTACTGTGACTTCTGCTGAGATTATCCCATCTGAGGCAGGCTTGCAGATGTAGTGTTGTTTTTAACTACTTGGCAGAAGGACAAAACCTTGCTGTATTTCTCACTATGTCTTAAACTCTTCCCTATGAATTTTAAAGAAATAATGGCTGCTGCTTCCATGACAAGCATAGAGCAGAGTGAAGGTTATCACCTTCAGAAAGGTATGACAAATTCAGTCTGCTGTCAGATTCTTTCCCTCTCTGCAGTAGGCTACACTCTTTTTAGACAGATATAACTTGCATACCCACCTGAAGTTCCCAACTTCACCTCATCCAAAAGAGCAGCAGATCTCAGTTCCCTTTCCAGGCAGTGTCCTTTCAGAGCTGGGCAGCTGCATGATAGGTGGGCTTTGTCATTCTTTATTAGAAAGATATATTACCAGGCTAGTTAGGTTGGGTTTCCTAGTGTGCAAGTGGGAGATAAAAGGTAATGCTTTTGATGTAGGCTTTTGCTTGCATAGTTTGTCTGTGACTGTTGCAGAGATGCAAAAGCATTGGGGCAGTGGTATCAGTTCATTTAAGTGCAGTTCAAATCACAACTGGAGATAATCTTCAAAATCTATTTTTCAGCTTTGCACAGCTGATGTCTGGATTTTAGGTTAAACTTTTAGAAAGAGTAATGCTGAGTGCCACAGTCATTGTGCAGAGCTCTTTCAGGTGGATTTGTTTCATTGTCAATTTTGAACTCTGACCCAAAGTATGAAGAGCACTGCCTGGAGTGGGCCACAGAGTGTGCATGTGCATACAAGCACTTAGAGTGGCTTACCTGTAAGTGTTCTCAAAACGTCATTTTCCATCTACTGTGTGCTCTTAGTCCATCCGAATGATGGGCTAGTGCAGTGGTAGTCACATGAAATTTTAACCTAGACAGTGTCCACAAACATTATTTGTGGGAGACTCCATTTATACTCCAATCTATTTTCACAGAGCAAGAAGGATATTATTCCATGGAGAGGCTTGCATGTTGAATTGTTCCAGCTTTCACACAAGCAATGCTGTGAGAACAGGTATCAGGGAGAGGCAGCTGGCAGCAGTGACAGCACCTGCACCACTGTCCTACCTCAGGCAGTGATGACTCCTTCATTAGAGCAATACTGTTCACTCAGTGCTGCTAGCCCAGGCACCAACTACTCTGCAGCTTATATTCAGTGTGGAAACTGCAGGCTCTATAAGTAACTAGTCACCCTTTTACCTTCAAGTAGAGCTAGTGCATTTCCAATACATTTCCACTTTTTTCCACCCTAGGGCACTAAAAACAACAGGAATTCCAGAATTTGTACCAGAAACTCACCAGATACCTTACTTCTACATATGAAAAAGATGCAGCTGAAATAAAGCTTGAGTATTACTTTCTTAGTCTTACTCCTTTTTTCTAGGTGGATACATAAATATTGGTATGTAGTCTAATTCAGCCTCTGGAACACCCACAACACTTTTTCCTTGCTTTGCTTGATGATAGAACCTATTCTTCAGAGTTCACAACCATGCGGCACCTAAAGTTTAAAAACTACTGCATTCTGATCTCACCCATAATGCTGAAGTTGTTAATAATTATGTAGTTTGCAGTATAATTATTTTAGTAACTCATAAGGATTCCATTCTAAACTACTTTATCAAGTAAAATATAGACTTTATCAAGTAAAATAAGTAATAATGCCTTCACTATCAAATGAAGACACACTTATTTCAAAGTTAAGGCTAATATAAATGAATTATCAAAGCACCTAAGACTATGCTGTAGTTTATCTGTAAGATAACTAACTGCAGTACCATCAAGCTGACTCCATTCAGTTTTCCTATTGCAGAATTACCAATAACCACTCCACCTAACTCAAAGTCTGTTGAAAAACTTCCAAGAGGCTTAGGCAGTACCATACAATCACTAATAGTGTGCCAATTAGCACATTACCTTAAAGGACATGTATCTGTAATGTATGCAGCATACTGAAAACAACAAGAAAGTTCATTAATATATTAATTTATTTATTTCGGTTTTAGTTCAATTGAACATCAGAGCAGACAACTTTTTTTTTTTTTTAATTACAGGGATTTTAAGAAATTGGTATGTCCACAATCTGCAAAGGATGTTTGAAGAAACCAGACTGTGGTTTCAACCACTTGATTTTATAATGCGTTGGTGAGAAGGCTGCAGTTAGAAACTCAGCCTGGTGCTTTTGTTTGTATTTTCAGACAATCATTTCACTTAATATCACTTAATGTAATAAAAACAGCTTTAGAAGAAAACATTATTTTAATTTATGTTATGCCACCACACTTGGGTAGCTAGAGACATCAGTACAATAGGCATCTCTGAATAACTTCACTGAGTTCACATAATTAGATTTTAAACTATGTATGGACCACCTATGTCTTGTCTCTAGACAAAATTACCTCATATTTGAAGTATAGTATATACATAGGTTCCAATACAAACATTGGAGAAATTTTTATACAAAACTGTGATACAGTGGACAGTTTTTAAAATTAATGCATCCTCATCCCAACCAGGTGTTTACTCAAAATTCTCTTTTGTTTCCCTAGGAAATATTTTGTTGTTGTCCATTACATCACAATAGCATATTTAAAAAAAAAAAAAAAAGTTGATGGAGAACAATTGAACTACACTATGATGTTGTTTTAGACATACTTCTTGATTTCATCATAAAGTACTAATACAAAAGCTCCGCCCATGCCTCTCAACACATTCGACCAGGCACCTTTGAAGAACGCTTTGCCTCCTTCATCTTTAGCTATCTTCTTCCAGCAATCAATTGTGCCCGTGTACATAATATCAGCTGTGGAAACAAACATAAGAGTCAGAAGGCTTGCAGTTTTACAGCAAGTCTATTTCAACTTTCATCCATATTAAAGAGTAAGCAAATCATAGCCAAGAAATCGATTAATGAAAAGCAAATTTTCTCCACATGGAAATCAAAACAAATCAACTGTAAGTTTAAGTAAACATGACAGAAATAACCAGCAATGTGCTTCCCATAGTTTGTTTTTTTTTGAAAGGACCCCAGTAAGATCACTAGCATTCTGCAAAATAAATATCCCCAGAATCTCCCATCATATGTCAATGGAGATAATATTTCCTGCTGCCAGAACACCACAGGAGCACTTATTCTTACCTCCCTTTCTGCCAGACTGCATCATCATCCTACGTCGCACAGTATCAAAAGGGTAAGAAACCAGCCCTGCTACTGCAGTGACACTCTGGGCAATCATCCAGCTCACTACGATATGCACATTCTTTGGATCAGGCAACATACCTGTCATCAAGAACAAATAAACAGTCAGTATAGAGGAGGGGTTTATGGGAAAAGTGGCTGTAGAAGAGCAATCACCCACTGATGTCTGAAGTTAATCAAGCCTGCAAGTTCTCCCTCTTTAACTATTAGCAGGTATTATGCATGAAACAAGTTTAGGGGCCTGTTCAATTTTGCGATCTAAGCCCTTCTTCATGCTTCCTGACCAAAAGGTCTCTCCTATAGAGCCCTCCCAGGCTTGTGTCATTAACTATAATGAGTAACAAGCCACCATACAAGCCAATCTGTACAAGCCTTAAGACAGAAAGAAACTGGAAAGTGTCTGAAAACACTCCACATTCAAGACTTCTGCTCAGAGCAGCAAGTTGAGCGAGGCAGGAATGCATTTCAGAAACACCTGTGCATATCCTAGCACTAGCACCCTGAGCTGATGCTGAGCCAAGTCCTGCTTGTCCTTGTGTACTGCCAAGTGCCTTTACTGGGTGGATCTTCCCTTGCAGTCACTTCTCCATGCACTTCTTACCCTTGGCCGTGTCATAAACCCCAAAATAGGCTGCTCTGTAGATAATGATGCCCTGGACAGAGACACTGAATCCTTGGTACAGGCCCTTCAAGCCATCGGACTTAAAGATCTTGACGATGCAGTCGCCCAGCCCACTGAACTCCCTTTCAGTGGCTCCTTTGCCCACATCAGCCGCCAGCCGGGTCCTGGCGAAATCCAGGGGGTAGACGAAGCAGAGGGAGGTGGCTCCCGCGGCGCCGCCGGACGCCAGGTTCCCTGCGAAGTAGCGCCAGAACTGCTTGTGCCTGTCCACTCCCCCAAGGAAGATCTGCTTGTACTTGTCCTTGAAGGCGAAGTTGAGGGCCTGGGTGGGGAAGTACCGGATGACGTTGGCCAGGTTGCCTCTCCAGAAGGAGAGCACGCCTTGCTCCTTGGGGATGCGGACTATGCAGTCCATGATGCCCTTGTACTGCTTATCTGCCGTGATCTGTTTGCTGGCATGTTGGACCTGTGTGGAGGAGAAGGGATGAGAGTGTCGAGAGTGGGGCACTGTAGGGGTGACCCCGCGCGGCGGCCCGCTGAAGGGCAGGGACGGGGCCTTCCCCGCCGCCTGGCCCGGCTCCCGCACCCTCGAAGCGCTGCTAAAGAGCCTGGGCAGCTCCCGCCTACCCAGAGCCGGCCGAGTTCCTTCCCATAGCCACGCCGGCCGGCACCCGCCGCTCCCGCACCCACCTGTAGCGCGGCCCCGCCGGGCTCCCGCCGCCGCCAGCGGGGCCGCCTCCCCCCGGCGCCTCCTCACCTGCAGCAGCAACTTCACTCTCTCGATAGGGGCGACAGCCGTCTTGGAGATGGCGGCGGCGATCCCACCGGCCAAAAAGTCCTTGACGAAGCTGAGGGCTTGGTCACCCATGTTGGCAGCCTGTCCGACACCCCCTGCCCGGAGAGAGCCAACGAGCCGCGCACCTCCCCACCCGGCCGCCCCCGCTCACCGCCGGCCAAATGGCCCCCCGCCCCGCGCCGCCCCTCTTATACCCCGCGGCCTCTCGCGATAGGAGGAGGCACCCCCCCGGGGCACGGGCATTGGCTGGGACCCCCCGAGCCCGCCCCGGCGGGGGGCGCGGGCAGCGCCGCCATGTTCCCTGGCGGAGGCAGCGCGAAGGCCGCCGGGCTCGGGACGTTTAAAGGGCAAATTAAAGTTATCTGCTCCCTGCCGTGGAACGCTATGTCAGAGCATGTGCCTGTTGTATTAATAGCACAGGAGGGCACTGAGAAAGTTGGCAGGGGTGCTCCGGGCAACGTTAACTGTTTCGTGCAGGCTGTGGGCTGAAAGCTTGCCCAGGGAGCCTGGGAGAGGTGGTGGCTCAACTTGCTGACTGAAGCCAACTTAAAGAAGTAAGAGTGCTTTAAGCCTTGGACTTTGTGCAGGGGTTTGCAGTGCGAAGCACGAGGGGGACGTGGAGGCTGGGCAGGCACCCTGGTGTGTGTGTGTTATCAAGAAAGGTCACCAGGGATGTATCATCAGCCGGGAAGGCGGTGCCCTATTCATGAGTGTCAGTAACCAGAGTGGGGATAGACCTTTCAGAGCCAAGGACGAAGAAAGTGACTTCGTGTTTGATAGGCTGTGTGAAGTTGCGGGTGTTGAGGTCTTTAAATAGCCCAGCACACTCCAGGGCCTGGCTTTCCTGAAGAGGAGGCAGTGTGCTGTCCTGCATCGTACCCTCATTCCAACCCTGCAAGGTCACTCTCACAGTCTCAGTGAATCCCCTCAGAAAGGGGGGGAGGGGAAGGGACTCCAGGAAACACCTGCCCAGGCACTCTGAAGTTGCTTGACTTGCACCGGATGTGAAAGAAGAGTAAGGGCTGTAGGGAACCCCTGCCTTCCCTAGCTGTCTGGTTCATAGGGAAACATTCGAGTCTCAAATATAAGATTACAGATTTCCCCCGTTTTTCATCTGTTTCTCATCATAAAAAAGCAAGATCTATTTGGTGACTGCTGTGAAAGCCAATGCACCAAGTTGTAGATGCATTCCTAGGAGTTTGCCTTAAAAATACATTAAGATGTCCCCTCAGGAAAGTGTTATATTGAAGAATGCATAGTGTAGTGGGATCTACTTTCATTTTGTAATATGGTGTCAATAATGGAAATAGGATTGATCTTAATGTAGGTGCTAAAAGACTGGCTGTTCCACAAAGAGACATTTTCCTCAGGACAGCAAATCTCACTGACTTTGCCAGCACGAGTCAATGAGACTGTAAATCTGATCTCCTGTTTGCCTTGCCCTCTGTGACTCTGAGGTATGCTGAGGTAGAGGTCTCTTCTCATGAACCTCAGCTCTGGGAAGTGGATGACAGCTTTCATTTCCAGGAGTAACCTTTGCACCTTGGCCATTCTGAGCAGATAAAGCCTTTCCCCAACTTCTAAAAAAGGGGAAGAATGTGGCCTAAAAGAGCTCTTTTCTTCAAGCAAGGACTGCAAGCAGGTACAAGATTCATAGGGGATCCCTAGAATTAGACTGTGAATTGTGGGCATTTATTGTTTAACAGATGTACCCTTGACCTTTCATTTTGCTTCCTCGGGCTTCACTCTCCAGGCCTGGTGTCTCCACTTTTTGCAGGAAAGTAAATATCCCTTTAATATCTAAAAGCTGTGATGGTGTTACTCAGATTTGCTGCCCGTCTGTCCATATTGATAAGATCTTAGTGTGTGTGCACTCAGGTGTCAGCCAGTGCCCTGCTGACTGCTGTGTGGTGAGTGAGAGATGGGAGAGTGGCAGTGGGATGCTACAGGGAGAGGGGAGAGGAAGAGCCTGGAGTGAGACTGTGTGTGTGGGTCTACCTTGAAAGGGTTTTTTGCCTGCTAGTTCTCCACCATCTTCGGATTAGTTCATTTAAATTTTTGAATTTTTAAAATGGCATTTTATTAAAGTCTTTATCATAAGAATTCCAATTAGCTTTTGAACATGTTGTGCATCTTTCTTCCACTCCACAGAGGCTCTTTTCTTTAATAGATTTTTCTATAGTACTAATACTATTTAGCTGTGACTGACAGTATTTAGAAGCAGCAATGCATAGAAAGCAATTAGCCACTTTTTCTTCTTCTGCTCTCCCTTCCCTGAGCCCAGATGTGTATTTCCAGGAGTTACTCAGCTTCTGAACAATTTTAACAAAAGTGGGTCTGGACCAGGACATGTGTCTGCCACTCTGAATGTTATTCTTAATTTGTTTGAT
Source organism: Calypte anna (assembly GCF_003957555.1). Classification (NCBI taxonomy): domain Eukaryota; kingdom Metazoa; phylum Chordata; class Aves; order Apodiformes; family Trochilidae; genus Calypte; species Calypte anna. The sequence continues at coordinate 22,837,417 of NC_044248.1, forward strand.
TTTTTTGCTCCAAATGCCTGTTTTGGACCTTCCTATGTATGACAATGAGCCTTGTTAGGCTACTTACTGTGGGAGTTCAAACTTATCCTGTAAGGAACTCATTGCTCACTCTACCAGTACCACCAAATTTGAGGATAATTAGGAAAAGAAAAAGTGAAAGGAACTTTGGCTTTATGTAGCCTTACACAGGGTTTGGTGTTCTATATTCAGAATAGTTACTTTTGTGGAGAAATGGTTAAAACAGTTTTGAAAATGCAAGCTTTCCTTTCTGAATTAGTGAAAGCCAGCTGTTAAGCCTCATCTTCCTTAGATCTTTGCAGCTTGGGAGGGATTAGCTGGCTTTCTATGCTGAGTTTTTGGGTGCTCTGTACTGCTGACATAGTATAAAGACACTGGAATTTGTTCCTAAAAATCCTGAGCTAAAAATAAGAATGTAGATCTAAATGTTCAAAAGAGATTAGGGACTGACTGCACTGTGCTTTGGTGTGTGAATAGCCAGCTTGAGACACTACAGGAGATCAACTTTTACAAAGTGTTGCATACCCTTGTTTATTTGCATTTAGAAAACACAGGAAACCCTTGTGTGGAGGCTAGGCCAGACACAAGAAATGAGAAGTCTGAGTGATGGCAGACACAAGGAGGAGCACAAGGAATCAGTCAGACCATCCCACAGCATGGATAGTGATGGGTAGACAGTGTATTGGCAAGATGCCAAGAAGAAATATGCTTGTGTCTTATTTTGCCTTTTTTTTTTTTTTTTTTTTTTTTTTTAAGATTTGGAGGGTTGTCATAAATTCTCCCTGTATAACACTGGTTTATGTTTATAGTAATTTCTTCCTAAGTAAGAGGGGAATCATGGAAGAAGGCAAAAAAAGGACAGTTTTAAAATGTAAGCAATAAATAATGATAACTAATTTAGTGATCTGATTGATCTGGCTCTAGGCTTGAGACAACATTTGCACACCAGGCCGTGCAGGGCTGAAAGAATAAACATGCTTGATGTGGTGTAATAGGATTGTAAAACAGCATTTTTCAGACCAGAAAAAGAAGAAATGTCCTAGATAAAGTGATGTAAGCTTGAATCAAAGCACCATCAGTGTGAATGGCTTGAAAGACATACTTTTTAGCATTAATATGTAGGATTGATCAGCAGGATTTCCAACTGATATGTGACACTTGAGGAGGAGATCCAAGTAAGAGAGGGATACCCAGTAATGGGCTTAGAGAGTGGTCCTTAGTGATGAAGAAGGCAGGCAGCAGGAAGGATGGAGAACAAAGGCAAGACTAAAACCTCTTGTTTTTATCTATACTGAGGAGGTACTTTAAGGATTGCTCAGGTTTTTAGCTAGAGATTAGGGAAGATACCATTGGTGTCTTTATATAGAAGGTGCAGAAGAGTTGGATCTGAATTACCACAATAGGAATAATATCTATATTTGTGTCTGTGGCAGAAGTAAGAGGGACAAATGTACAGAGAACAAGGGAATGGAGGAAGCAGCCCCAGTGTGAGGTAAGAGGTGGGATGGGAAAGAAGTCTCTGTAAGACTGAATCTGCAAAGGGAAAGTCAGGCAATGGGATCCTGGATGTACAGTAATTGAGATGTAATAGGCCTGTAGGAAATATCTGAAGTGTATCTTCCAGCAGCAGCAAATCTAGAGAAGAAAGGGGAGTGGAATGGGCAGGACAGAACAGGAGTCCAAAAATGAGTGAGCAGTAGTAAAGTCCAGAGGGAATGGGGATGGAGAGGTGAAGGTGTGTTAAATGTCACTTAGGGCAAAAAGGAGGCAGAGCAAGAGATCTCAGCTTTGTGGCACAGGAAGGTTGTTCACGAAAAAAAAAAAAAAAGCAGTGAAGGAATAAAAGGGAGAAGAAAAAAACCAGGCTAGGTAGGGAGAGAAAAATAAAAGATTACAGGAAGAAGCTGCAGCGAGAGATAAGGATGGGTGAGCAATACGGAGATGCAACCCCACGAGCAGGGTTAAACAGGTTAGACAAGGTCTCTCCAGTCTCTGTTGCTTAGTTTCTTCTTCGTGCAGGTGTGTGGCCAGGCATGTTTTATTTTTAACATCCCTTTTGACTGAACTAGTAAAGAAAGTATATTTGTTGACTAAACTACTTCTGTCGTTTTAAGGATCACCCTGGTGAAAGCAACTAACTGACTGGTATTTTTTCCCCATTTTTAGTGCTTCATTGACTTTCCTAGTGGCTTCTTTGAGGTAGTGGTGGAGAAGAAAAAGGTCAGTGGAAAGGGGATGGCATGGGTACCAGGGAGATTATGGTGATTTATTTGGTTTCCATTAGCTATTCTGACAATTTATCTGATTATAGTATAATAATTTCTTAATAACAATTAAAAACAGTATTATTATCTCCTGATCAAGTTGTTACCTCTTCCTGTCTTCAGATATTTTTTAGAGTTTCTCCTTCTGTGATTGTACTTTAGATTACTCTTTCATCTGTGAACTAACTCGTAATTTTCCTGCTTATTTTCATATATTCTAAGAAAAACTGAAAAGATTTCTGACAGCAATATATGTTCATCTGAATCACAGCTTTGTACTCAGATAACCTGCACTGCAATAGCAAACCGAAGTAATCATATTATATTACAGAAAAAAATTGCAGGCATTAAGTGTAGATGTCACTGCTACACATACTTGAAACAGACATTACTACAACAATTCTAGCAGAATTTCAACCTTATTTTCAAGTAAGTGAGAAATGAAGAAATTCTATTCCTCAGTGGCTGAATCATAATTTTTTTTCTCATCCTGTGTGCTGGTTAAATTGTTCACAAAAACATTGTTATTATAATTCAAATAACATTGATTATGATGCCAGACATGTTTTTGTAATAAACCAAAGTATTCATCTTTCATTACTTGGCAAGAAAATTACAAAATAAGGCCATCTCTACACATCTCTAGATAAGTAAAAGATGACTTTTTTCCCATCTGGGATCCTTTGTTATGCCAGTGAATTTTTCTCAATAACCATTTTCATCTAAAACTACCCAAACTAACTAGCTAATCAGGAGTTTGCCAAGAACAGTATTTCTTTAGCATTTTTTTTCCTAGAAGTTGCCCAAGTCATTAAATCTAGGAACTAGGAGGCCAGTAACCATCCCTCCAAAGGGAGAGTAAAGTGGTTGAGTGGTTGAGTTTGTAGATGTCAGAGTTAATTCACAGAATCATCATCTGGGTTGGAAAGGACCTCTGAGATCATCAAGTCCAACCCTTGATCCACTCCCACTATGGTTATCAGACCATGGCACTGAGTGCCACATCCAGTCTCTTTTTAAATATCTCCAGGGATGGAGAATCCACCACCTCCCTGGGCAGCCCATTCCAATGCCTGATCACCCTCTCTGTAAAGAATTTCTTCCTAATACCTAACCTAAACCTCCCCTGGCAGAGCTTAAGTCCATGCCCTCTTGTCTTTGGGAGAAGCTACTTGGGAGAAGAGACCCTCCTGCCTTGTGAACAAAATTCAGAGAGGAAAAAAAAAATGGAAAAAAAAAGCCAGTAGAAACAGAAACTAGACAAACCAGAGGGCTAAATGGCTGAAGGCTGGGAAGAAATTGCTTGGGGATGGGAATGAAAAAAAAGAACACCCAGTGATGTGTGGAACACATCACTAAAAAAGGCAAAGGTGCATGTGTCTTCATGGGCACCTTTATTTGATTATTCTCAATATTGTTTTTCTTGAGACCAGTATGATAATGATTTGTTCCTTTCTCTCCACTCTGGCCTCTATCTAAAATAATGTCAGGCTAAGTATCTTAAAAAGTTTTAATAACTGGAACACACTTTGCTTTGCTTATTCATTGGGCATATTTTCTGATGGATCAATTCCGACTTGTTAGTCTGTGATATTTAGCCTCATAGTTGGTCTCATATTTAGCTGAATTAGTCTAATATTTAGTAGATGTGGTCTTCATTCTGTCTGTGGCTGGTATTGCTGAGCCTTTTTGTTTGCAGTGATCTGGTCTTTTTCTCTAACGTTTGCTAAGTTCACAACAAATTTTGTGTAATAAGCTAGAATGCCTCTTGTTTTAGAACATTAGTCCTGTATAAATGACTGTCAGTAAGTGATTTTCATGCCCTTAATGTCTGTTATCATGGAGAAAAATGCAGGTAAGAACAGATATTTCCACTTCTGTGCTGTTACAAGCTGAACCTGCAAGAAAACCATTGTCAAGTTGAAGAAATATGTGCAGTAGTTTGTGACCCAGCTTCTTCTTGTATCACTTGATCTGATCATCTTCAGACCTGTGGACAGATAAGATGACTGTGTAGCCAGTTGATGGACAGCTGAGAGAAGTAGCAAAGCAAAGGCAGAAGTAGCTTCTCATTGTCCCCATGGGTCTGAATGTTAGAAAGTGCTACTCTGGTTGTGAAGTCTAACCTCTTCAGTATAGGATATAGCATCTGGCAAAGGCCTGGGAGTACAACTCAAATCTTCATGTTTAAACTAGGCAAGTGGAAACTTTGGAGAAAATATCGGAGATTGATTTAAATTAGCAAGTGGTGTCAAATCTGTTGTGTCCCTTTGTGGGGTACTTTACTATTTCAGAACATACTCTGGGAAAGATCCATTTTGAGTTCCTATTTTAAAAATTCCCTTGAATTTGAAGTTGTCCAGCTGAGCTGATGTATTAGATATGAGAGGGAATGGGGGGTGGAAGCAGAAGTCAAGAAATAATTAGCTTATGGGGTATGCTATGTCAGCTTTACAAAAATCTAGTCTGTGTTTCATTCACTCCTGGAAAATTACTGCCAGTTTCGGATTCCATGGGCAAGGAGACCTTTTAATACTTTTTTGTAAATCTTTAATACTTTCTTATGAGAAAGGAAGAATTAATATACACTCTTAATTCTTTGTATATTGCTTGAAATTGTTGTCTATACGATCTACCATTGTAGTATAGGCAGGTATGAATAAATACATGCTGTACAAGTGTCTTTCACGTCAACACTGTATGAAAAAAAATTCCACTACATTTGAATTTTTCCTTATTTATAATAGGATCCAGTAATGGGAGAAACAGGGCTATTCTTTATCTGCCATGCAGCTATAATGGAAAAAAAGAGAAGGGATGTCCCGAGTATATATAGTGGGAAAAATGAGGATATTGGGAACCATCGTCCAGGCATGAAACAGTCTTGAAAGTCAGACTGGGATAAATTATCTGGACCACCTAAGTTACTTCCAGGATCACAGTCACAGAGGGGCCATCCACAAGCTGTATTAGTCTGCTGCTTGGATATTATTTGTCCTTCCTTCCAGATGCTACAGTGTTGGAGACTGACGCCTCTTTTTCTCAGGTTAGAAGTAGTTCAAATACGATAGGTGGGTCTTTATGTAGTTGAAAATGGTCTCTGTGGCTTCACTGCATTTCCCTCAATGCCATGCTTTGATTTTGTCAGGCATTTTTGAAGCTGCAGGCTTTTCTGTTCCCTTGTAATACTCTACTGGCAGGAAGAGTGAGTTGTGTGGAAACAGTCTCCCTGGTACCCAGCAGCTTATTATTATACACTTTTGTCTCCTGTTCTGCCTCTCACCTCTGCAAAACAAGATAAAAAACCCCACACTCCTTTCTCCCTTTTCCCTCCACTTCTAAACCACCCTTCCTTTCAGAGAGGAAGAGATCCCTTTGACAGGGCTGTTGGGAAAACCACCCCAGAGAGCCGTGCACTTTCTCCTAATGGGCACAGCTCAGCAGGGGAGGTTGCTCTCAGCTTTGAGCCGTAGTAATGGGGTGGGAGGAGGCTGGTTATAGCAGGAGACGAGAAACAGGCATTTACATAGGCTCCTTTTCCCTGCCACCTCTCCGCTCTCCAGCAAGCACGAGTTTATTTTAGCATTGGCCTTCTGAAGCGGGATTAATTTTCCTCTGAATAGGTCAGGTTGGAGCAGAGGCAGGATCCATGGCCTTCCATAGCTGGGGTGACTCGGGAAGCCAGAGATACTTACAAAGTAGACAGGGAAAGTGAAGGAAAAGTATCCTGGAATAACCTTTCTGATAAACAGCAGAAAAATCCTCTCGGAGTCTTTTTCCAGACTCTGGTGCCAGGCTGAATCAGCCTCCAGGACTGCCCTCTGCTGTTGGGATTCGGGAGAAACGTAAAAGTCAGCAGTAAAATACAGCAAAACGTTAGCAAAACTTAACTAGGAAAACAGTAGTATGTGAATCCAGGAATAACTTAATTGTCTAATTTCATATCGTGCTTCAGACAGTCGCAGTGTGTGCCTGTATCAGTTCAGTTCGTAGTGACAGAATACAGCTTATAGTTCTATTGCTTTTTAGCACTGGTAGTGTCCTCATGGCTGTGTCCTCATCAGTGACCCAAAAAATCACACTTCCTGGCATGCTTGTTTGTGTTTCAGTGTGCAGGGTATAATAGAGAAGAGGAGAAATAATTTCTATCTGTAAGTTGTATTTTTAGATCGTTGTTATTATTTTTATTATTATATAGAATTGTTAATTTTCGTACTGATAAGCACTTGAGATAAAGTTATGTAGAAAGCTACAGCCATCTAGAATAACTCTTGTTTATGTACAGGATACATAGAGGTGTCTAGGAGGTTTTTTTCCTAATCTGTGAGCCAGTGTGGAAGCAAAACAGAAGTAATCTAATATTTCCATCAGAACTAGAGAAGTGCCATCAAGGGGCATTTCCTAGCCCTAATGCAGTACAGCCCTCCTCTAATATTCAGGGGTGAGGCAATAATGGATTTTCTAGTTGATTTTTCATTTTCAAGCCACAGCTGCAATTCTGTGCCACCTCTCCATCCTAAGTGAGCCCAAATTCTGATGTTCTGAACACTAAAAATCTGACAAGATTTTCTTTATTCTTAGAATGATTCCTCTTGCATGCCCTGCTGCATCATGTTAGAGATTCTTGTCCTTTGTCTAGGGCAGTGCAATATCTGTATCTTCAAATGATTGTACAGGTCACCAAAATTCTGTATCTTTAAGGGAAACAGTGAATGATTGCTTAGTTTATTTTCACTTCATTCTGAATACTTACAGAGACCAGTTCACTCTTCTCACCAAGTAAGCAAGGCAGAGATGCCTCTGGAGCTTCAAGAGCTCCCTGTCTCCCTGGGAACATTTCCTGCAGCCTCTAACAGGGAGGTCTCAGCACTGTTCAGGAATGAGTTTCCAAGCTCCTGACAATGCTTTGATTGCAGTCTGTCTGAATGCATGGAGGCATCAGCTTCATTATGGTTATTAGTCTTCAACTTAGATTGCTTTAGCACAGATTTTCTTCCTCTTCAGCACTTCCCTTTAGGTTAGATTTATTTCAGATATGGAGCATTTACTGCCATCAGTGTTTTCATAGCAACAAATACCTTTACACAAGAACCCCCTAATCCTTTCAGATGGAAGCCCAACAGATACAGTCAGCTTCTGTTTTTTTCTGGCCAGGGTGCCTGTGGATGTCTTGCACAGGCAAGCTGCCAGGATTCTCTAGCCATTTCATCCATTTCACTAGTGGGTGTTGCCTTGGATAGAGGAGAGTGACTCTGAGCTAGGAAGTTACAGGTGATGGTTGGAGGAAATCCCACTTCCTTCTTCCACAGATATAACCCAAGTCTCTCCGAGACTGTGGGGATTGTTCTGTCAAAGAGCATAGAAACTGTTGTTCACAGACATCTTTCATCTGTGTTCACCTCTGGGAATAGATTCCTTATTTGCATTGCTTATTCCCAACTGGGAAGAGCAGGCTGTGATCCACCTCCTTACAGGCTCCTTTCCACAAGGAAATAACAGCTGCCTTGGTTGTCACCAGTAGCTGTGATTCTTCACTTTTTCTATCTCACTTTTCCTTTGGATGCATTGTTGCATTGTCAGTGCAGCAAAGGACTAGAGTTGGACCACAAGCTCCGAAATGTCAGTCTCTGAAATGTTTGTTGTATCTGATATGAAAAGCTAGTTGGATGGATGTGATGAGTTGGCCCTGGCCAGCAGCTAAGGACCTATAGAGCCACTTGCTCCCTCTCCCCTAGGCAGGACAGGAGAGAGAGCAGGAAGACCAAAAGTGAGAAAAGTCTTCAGTTGACATAAAAATGTTTAGTAAGTGATGGAAAAAAATGCAGAGTGATGCAAAATCCATCAGTCATCACCTCCCACAAGCAGACTGATGTCCTGCCAGTTAACAGTCCAATTAACATCTACAACTACTTCCTTGGAAGACAATCCCACCCCTAATTTTTATTGCTAAACAAGATATTATGGAATAACCCTTTGGCCAGCTTGAGTCAACTGTCCTGGCTCTGTCTTCTCCCTTCTTGCTCCCACCCTTGTAAGCCTACTCACTGGAGGAGGGCAGCATGAGAAAAACAGGAAGCCTTGACACTGTGCCAACACTGCTCAGCAACAGCCAAAAAGACTGGTGTGTTTCACCAGTCAGCAGTTCTTTAGTCACAAATCCAAACCACAGCAGCATACAGGCTGCTCTGAAGTTAACTCAGTTCCGACCAGACCCAGTACAACACAGCTGCTTAGCACTAATGCACAGCAGATAAGAAACTGAGGGTACAGTTTCATAGTTGGCATGAGGATCCTGGTGGCTCATTGGCAGCTCTCAGCTTCTTCCCCCCATCACATGTTCACTGTCTCTGCTCACGTCAGCACAGACAATCATGCAGCCTTGCAAAAACTGAGTTTTCATCACATCCTCCACAGTGAGTTGAAGCTGTTATGTAGGAGGGGGCGGGGGAACGTCTGCCTTGGGGCTGGAGCAAATGACAGAAGTGACCTTTCTGGAATAGATGTGTCAGTTTGTAACACAGCTGGGTGGTTGTTATGGTGTGTTGTAAGTCATCATTTTTCTATACCCCTAATTAGTTTCCCCTACCTCCACTTTCTTCCTTCTAAATGACTGCTGTCACCATGTAGTCTGTGACTCATACTGCAACTTTAGAGCAACTAGTTAAAGAAAACTGTACAAAATCCTGTATTTCAGAGCAATGTAGATTGAGAATGCTGATTTTCTACTTTGTGTGCTTTTTCTTAATGTCTCTTGACATAGGTCTTTAGAATGCGATATACAGTGTACAATATTTCACAATCTTGCAGGAAGGTTTCCATGTTACGTTCCTGTTCTGAATAACCAATGGTATTTTTGCAATGTCTTTGCCACTAGATGGCAGGGCGCCCTTTGGTAAAGGGAGCACTAAATAGGCTGTATTCAGCACAGGTTTGGTCTCAGCCCGGCAAGTCTGTCATTAGTTTGTCGAGAGTTTGGATGGAGAGGAGTAGGTAGAATGCTGGAGAGAACCGTAATTATGTTATGACCCTTTGACAGCACTGGCCTGCAGTTCTAAATTTTCTCCAGTACAATAGTTACCATAATTTAATTTCACAGAGCTTGACATAAGAAGATAATAAAGAAAAGCTGTGTTTTAATTACAGTTAAACTACTAGTCAGTTGGTGAATTTGTTGGAGAATTCTCTGCCTCCTATTCACCTGCTGTGTTTGCTGTGCCAAGTTCTGAATTGCTCAATCAGCCCTTGAAGTGAAATGCAAACAGGAGACTGGCCCAAGTTGTGACCTTGGAACCTGGCTTTAAATAGTTGGAGCTGTCAGTTTGCTGCAGGTGGAAGATCTGCTTAGCATTTACAAGAATTAACAGCTGTAACTTTCACTCTTTCACACAAATTTCATCTTAGTTATTCCTAATAAATTCAACTGAATTAAACTTGCAGGATGGTGCTAAGAAACAGAATGCTTATCTTTAAGCTGGGATTATTACAGTCATCTGAATATTAATATGAGGAAGTTGTGCACATTTACTGATCCCATATATCTGGGTGCACCTGGCCAAAATGGGTAATACACCTCCCCATTCTCCCATGGAGGATTACACATGGCAAATGGAAATGACCACACTAAGATCAGCTGAGCATCACTGAGCCTGTGAGCTAGTGAGAGTCAAAGGTAAAAGCTATACCAAATGCAGTGCTTTGTCATGGTTTTTGTAGCTTCTCTGCTAATGCAGCTAGAAAACCTGTAGGAAAATACTCAGAATGTTGAGCTTTTATCATTTTAGGCAATAGAAAGCTCATTTTTAAATTAGTTGATTCATTTAAAATGTATAATGTTGATTTAACATTGACTTTATCAGGCCATATGATACTCTTAACACAGTTGTTCAAAATAAACTTTCACAAAAATGTCAGCATTTTCACATTTATATGTTGTGTTTGAAAGTGATTTTTTTTCTAAAAATTTTTTTTTACTTTGTTCCAAAATGCTAGAAATTCACTTTAAAATATTTCAAATTTATTTATAAAAAGAATGTGGTTGACAAAATGAGTGTGTAAGTTCAGTGAAACAAATGGTCTGTGAAAAGCTGTTTCAGAAAGGGCATCGTTCAACATGCTAACTTATGGGAAAGGTATTTTCAAACGGTGTATGATGTGGCACGTGCTGCTGTTTTTATCACATCTTCAGTAGATATTTCCTTGTATTTGCCACTGGGTAAGCTTTGTTACAAATGACACTGCCTACGCCTGTTGGATCATGACTTGGATCCTTTGGCTTTGATGAAATACAAGCATTTTTTGCCAAGTTTTACCCACACTCAGTTTATGAAAGGTCTGCATCTGCTTTCAGAGGAAAAAGTCACCAGCTTTACTAGTCTGTTATGCAAGGATATAGATAGCTCTCTTGAGGCTGCCTGCTTTGCACAAACACTACTTCTACACTATTGGTTTTGCACTTGGCGTTCTTATCTTACTCACCAGCATGCAAAGGCAGATTTTAGAGCAGGGTGATCCAACTGGTGGACTTCTGAACACTTCTAGACTAGAGCTGAACTTTCACTTTTCTGGGGTATCAGATATGGGGGCATCTCTTGTGCTGCAGCAGGAGATGCCATGTTTTTAGGATCCTTATGGGCATGAGGTGGCAGCTGTAGTGTGTAGATCCCAGCTGTGAGGAGAGCAGGTGGCACCCGCAGAGCTGCAGCTGGTACATTGCTGCTTGCTTCTGAGTGGAATTCCCACACAGCCTCAATGACAACTCAAGGAATAGCAATGGTCCTCCATGGTTTCCCTCCTTATGACGTTTTCTGTGAGCTTAGCACCCAGAGGAAAATAATTGATAATTCCTGATCAGGTGTTTTGGTGGAATCCATATGAGGCCTCCCAAGATGATTTTTTCTCCTGCTGGTGAGGAAATAGTAAGGAGGTGGAATTAAGGCCTTGTGCTCTCCATAGTTAATGTACAGTTGGCAATGTAAGTCTACTGTTGTCATTTGGGTAACCTGACTGACCTCTCGAGGAGCGTGCAACGAGGCACTCCAGCAGATAAGAAATGCTTGCAGCAGCAGATGCTTACAGTGCTGTTGTCAGTTTTACCATGGAAAGGTGTTTAGCAGTCAAGCACAATTAATTTTTGCAATTTTTATTTTCTCCCAACTCCTGTTGTTTCTAATAGTTACTCAGCAGTCAGAGAGACTGGTGCTGTGGCACAGTCAGTACAGAGAGGTGTGACAGCTTGAAGCTTTTTGACCACTACTTTGCTTAGCCTTCCTCTGAGCATGAGTTTTACAGTACTCCAGAAAATATGTGGTAGGACTGAAGTAGCTTTACCTGAGTCGAAAACTGGGACCTGGGGGATTCCTCTGGTAAGGGTAGAAAGGTATTGGACTAAAGAGGTGGTTTAAGAGGCATAACACAGGAGTTCAGGAGACTTGGTTCTATTTCCTGAAGTTGTATGAATGACTGTGGACAGTGCATCCGTGTGACAGGCAGAGGTCAGTAACTATATAATCCATCAGTTTGTGAAGGGTACAGGTACTAAGGAGTGACAAAAAGTCATATAACTACCAAGACATGCTGAACAATCTGGTTTATGGAATAATTCAAGATACAGAAGTGAAGGACATAAAACAAACTGGCCAGTTCCACAAAATGCTGTGCACATACCACATGCTGCATCGCTCTTACTAGCAAACATGTTTTTGACACAGAATGAGCTTGCACTTTCTCACAATGTATACAAGGAATAATAATAAGGAAGTATTTGATCTTTCCTTCTTGTTTTTTTACATTAGCAGAGTCAGAGTCTTTTCCTTGAGATGTTACCAAGGGGTTGGGTAGGAGAGTTGCAGTGACTGTACGGATCTTGGCTTACAAGTAATCCAGAGCCTAAAACATGGTGACCTGTGCAACCTCCCTCACCAAACTGTCCTCTTCCCTCACCAGCCTGGTGCTGTTGTGTGGTTATCTGAATGTCAGATCTCTTTTTTTTACAGAGAAACAAAAGGGAGACAGGTAATCCTGGTGCTACCTTTTCTTTTCACAGTGCTCCCATGGAAGAAATCTTTCTAGCTTTGATTGTATTCAAACTGTAAAAATTACAAGAGACTTTAAGGCCAAATTGTAGATGGCACTTAGGTACCTTGCTCCCATTAAGAGGCGATCTGGCTCTGAAGAATCTGTGGTGTGATCCAATATCCCTAGCAGTTTGTGGCCACCAGAAGTCTGAATGGCAAGACGAAATTAAGAGCTGGAAGAACTTAAGGCTGCAGGGAGCACCGTGCTGCCCAGAACACTGGGTTAAGCCCTGCTTTGCTGCTGAAGTGTGCATCATTCTGGCTGCTGCTTTACTAGAGAAATTGTGATGAAATGGGAAAACAGTTGTGTTGTGCTGCTGTTTGCTAAGTGGCTGAAGGATGCAGCTTTTAATGAAGCATGCTCTGAACAGCTTGCCAGTATGTAAATCTAAGTGCCAAATCCAATGGGGTTTGGGTAATATGATCTTTTGGTGAATAATGTTGAAAGGGGGGAAAGTGGATTACTTGCAAGACAGATTTGCGGGCAATAACAGGGATTAATGATGACTTTGAGGTGAAATGCAATACCTGGGTTGTTTGAAGCACTACAAACCAGAGGCACAACAGCATATAAGGGAAGAATGAGTAGGGGACAATTGGATTCTCTTTTTTTTTAATTTTCTTGCCTCCAAATTTTGCAGGTCAGCTTTCCCAGGCAGTGTTTCACACAGAGATTGAAAAGGTTCAGCTTTCTAAGCCTAATTTTTCCACGCTAGGTCTCTCCTTCAGGAAAGCTTCCTGGCAGGTGAACACTGGTGAGGTACATTTTATGTACCTCACATTTGATGGTCTTCCTTGAGAGTGATGAGAAGATTGAAGGGCCAAATAGGCACCAACACCACAGATGAGGACAAGCAGATACTTTTAATTGTTTGTACCATGAGAGGTAGAAAAAGGAAGGTTTTCTAGAGGGAAGTGGAACCTGTGATTTATACCAATAATGCATCATTTTAGAGTCCTTGAGGTCTGTTGTTAACTTATCTTCTCATAAATATTAAGTACTTGCCCAACTTGCTGTTGCTCATTACTTTAAAAATGTCAAAAGAGAGGATTAGCCTTTGATTCATTTGTGACTCTTTGATTTGTTAATCTTGCTTTCACAGGTGATCTCTCAGAGAATGCACGAGAGGTGCTAAGCAGAGGCCATGTTTTTATAAGCAAAGGCAGCAGGTAGTGAATTCATGCTCTGCCTGCCAGCAGAAACCACTATTTCCACACACGTTTGCACACAGGAACTGTACGGCAGTGCACCTCACGGTTGCCTGCTATTTCTCAACAATTACAAATACCTTTGCCTTCCCCTTGTGTTCCCTGGACAGATCTGAGGTCACACCACTGGAATAGTCTGCTGAGCTTATCTTTCTGACTGTATCATGCAGTGTTCGGAAATTCCTCCCACTTCTCCTTACATTCAGATCACTATAGATTTCTCATTCTTACTTCAAATGCCTAACACATTTTTAGACTCACTTATCCTTCTCACCTGGTCTGCTCTGTTTTTTGCCTTGCCATCTCTGCTCCTGTAGCATGCTGGTCTTGACACCCTATTAAGTTCATCTTTGCTTTCTGTGTTTTTTCCCAATTGCTTTCTTGTAGGGAATGTTTTGTACACTTCTCTTTTCCCCTAATGACCTCTTAAAAACACACTATTTTCCTGGTACCCAGGAGTGGTGCCTTTATAGATTATTAAAGGACACCTCAGTAACTGACTGAAACAATTGCTGAATTTCCCAATGTACTTTATCTTCCTCTCTTTCTCTCTGAATTGAGATCTGAGAGGTGAGAACTACCTGTATTTGGCATTATTGCAGGTATTAATCATATGGTACAGTTTGTATGAGCAAATGTAGGTATTGGTACGATAAACCACATGTGACTTTTTGCAGGTGCTCCCTTTGCTGGGGTTCTGGGCTTCTTGCCAAAGCATTTTCTCTCAACCTCACTGTTAACCAGTCCCATGTGTTTTGCATCAGCTTCTGTCTAAATAGGTTTAGCCCTTCAGTTAATAGATATCTTTTTCTCAAGCCTTGTCCACTGCACCTGCCTTTGAAAGTGTGCCCTAGAGAACCCAGTGATTCTTTTGTTGTCTGCTATTGCTGTTTGATTAAATCATTGCTTAGTTTCAGGTGGCTGCATTTTCATGCTGGAGCACATGATTCTTCTGTTTACTGCTTTTGTATACTGTGGAAGTGTTTGTAAAGCTTAAGGGGAAGTTCAGAATGAAAGGTATAATATCACTGTTTGGGGTAACAAATGGTATAGGCCATACACTCTCTTCATTCAGTGCTTTTTCTGTTTCCACACCAGTGAGCATGATGGATGTAATGTAATCACAGCATGTTTCTGGAAATCCTGAGATCAGTAATGTAAAATAGGTCTTTGGAATTTTAATAATGGAGAAAATGTCAGAATGCAAAGCTGATGAACCTTGTACCTCCCTTCTCCCAGTTTTACTCCTTTAGGCCAGTCTGACCTTGCAGAAACATCTCCAGGCAGAGATAGGAAACCCTCCAGGACCTTACATTGATTCCCCTCCTGTTCCAACAGGATTCACCACCCTACAAAGTAAATGTATACAGGCGTACTTTTAGGCAAGACCTACAGGACCAGCTCCGATCTCCCTGCATGCATTTGGGAAGCCTGGGGACCTTCAACACTTTTGACACTCCTATAGGGGTACTGTGGCACCCAGAGAGCACTGGGTTCTCTCCAGACATCTGTTTTTCCCTAGTTGTGTTCAGGGTAAAGTCACTGGCAATGCTTCAGTCAAAAGAGTTTGAAGGATCTTTTGTACTACATCCAAGTATCCTAGAGTGCATGATTCTGGCCCACCCTCCTTCTAGCAATGACATTATCATTTATTTCATTAAATGATGGTGATTTCTCAGAAAGTATGTTTGTATGCTGCCAAGTATATGTCTGAACTTTCAAGAGATAGCTGCCCAGATCAGGTATCAGAGATTGCAGTTATAGGCTAATGATGAGAGTAGGAAATTATACAGAGGAAAAAGATAGTTAATTCTTCATGTGGGTGTAGGTAAGTTCATCTTGGCAGTTGACAGTTCCATAACTTTGTTGAGCATTAAACTTAGACAGCCCTTTTTCTTATTTTTGTAGTCTCTTCGTGCAGCTTGATAATAGAGAGCAGTTTGAGATACTCTTCTAACAAAAGAAGTATGATCAGAAACTTTCATTGTGATGGCTGCAGTGTTGTGGTTCACTCTGCACTGGAGAGCTACCTATCTAGCTCAGGCTATCAGCCAATAACAAGTTATCAGCCTCCTTAAATGAAATAAAATAGTTTTTCAGAGTTATACTGAACCTATAGAATGAGAAATACTCTCAGTAACAAGTTATGATCCAGTTGGGTTCAGTTCCAAGAAAATCCTTACTTATTTACCTGTCAAGGGAGATTGGGTTTGGTTTATTTTTTCCATTTGGTAACCAGAAGTGAAGACTTTTCTCCCTCCTTTGACATAAAAAATCTTCCTGGTCAACAACAAAAAATTAGTAATTTATGGGATTTTTCATGCCAACACTTCTAGTGGCACAACCAGAGCACCCATCTTTTGCTACAGAGAGAGAAAAATAACATAATCCAGAGCACCCAGAAAAGTCTGCCTGGTGATTGAAAGATAATTTATTGCAGCTAAAGGTGCTGGAGTGATCTGTGTGTGAATTTGTGTCTTTACAAAAAATTATACTGAGGCAAATAAAGTTACCAGAGAAGGAAAGCCTCCCCTCAGTAATTATTTAGTCTTGCTCCAAGAGAGGACAAAATGGATAGTAAACATTAAGACATAACTTCTGATCCCATGATCCTATTTTCCTCTCCTTACTGCTGTTTTTTACTGCTGCTTTTTAGATCCCAGGAATTCTTGGTCTTTAAATCAAGAACAACGTTCAAAAAGCTTCATTTTTCTTTTTGAGCACTTTGTGGCTTTGTTGCTCTCCTGCCTATTTTAAGCTAATGATGATGAGTAAAATAGGCCAGTTACGTATGCTTGCTATATAAAACCTTAAATGTTGCAGTAAGTGCTGCTCTTGCTCTTCCTTGGATCTCATGTCTTACTTCACATGGAATCTGTTTCGCTTTCTTTGTAACTATGGTTCAACAGAGAGAAGTAATATAATGACTAAGCATTCTGTCTCTTAGTTGCAGAGCTACAAGTTGGCCAATTTACCTAACCTTTTTGTTCTTAGCATAAACTCTTCCCTTTAATGCAGCCTAAACTGCCTGAGCCCCTTTCTGGGATGACATCCCCTGATGCAAGTGGTGGAAAGAAGGATTAGGAAATAGCAACTAACAGGAAATTTTGTTTAATTGATCATGTGAGCAAACAGGTTTTTTCCATTGATCTCACATGCAAATACCTTGTCTTCAAATGGCTTGTGTGGTGGTGTTTAACCCCAGAATAGTTATGGATTCCTGAAAAGTTGTTCTTACTGACACTCCCTGGCAAAGTTAGGTTTTATCCTCTTCATAGGTTAAGAAAAAATGCTATGGGTTTATGGGTTTTTTTAATTTGATTTTATGTGTATAGGCAGAACTCAAGCTTCCTTAAATGCACGTGTCTAAATGAAAAGTGAATGTAGGTACGTGAAGCTGAAAGCCAATAAAATAAAATCCTGCCAGCTGAGGACAAATGCAAAAGCAGCTTTATCTGCTCTCCTCAGCAGACTTCCTCAGGCAGGGTAAAGGATTCTACAAAATGAGCTCTTCTCCATGCTCCAAACCTCTGAGTCAGAAGTCCCCAAAATAAGTTCAAGGACAAATGGCACTCTAATAGAAGGGTTTATTGAGTTAGGTAAAATGGGAAAGTGTGATGATGAAACCAAAACAATAAATAAATATTATGGTTTGTATAACCTTTTATTATGTTGCCAAAAAGAAAACATATCCCCTCGGAAGTTAGCTGAGTTTTACCAGCTTTACAGAGTGATGAATAAATGCCTTGTTCTTTATTATAGCTCAAGTCATTCCTGTTTATGCCAGTATTTCAAGGATTATGTTTTGATTGTTCTGAAGAGGTAAAAAACTTTCTTGCTGATGAATAAACACTGACACTTTAAAATATTTGTGTACGAAATGTCTTAAAAGCCATTATGAAATACTTTCCAAAAGCACTAAGAAGCTGTTTCCCAAAAAGACAGTTTTTCTCTACATTTACTTTCATGCTAAACAGTCCAAATAAAAAGCCTTTCAGAGTTAACTAGTTTAAGCAATACCAGTGTTTTAGTGTAATGAATAACTTTTTATAGAGGACAATTGCACACAGTTCAATATCCTAGTATTTCTATTTCTGTGCCCCACCAATGCCGGGATTCTAGGGTAGAATTTCTTTCTTTGGGAAAGCTGAAGCGATCAAAACCCTGATTAACCTCTGATATTCACGTGGTGCTCTTGATCTGGAGGACCGAAGCAGTAACAAAGAGTTAATGGCAGCCATATGCTCGGGGTATTGTGGGTACTGTTGACCCAAATGTGAACTCCGCAAGTGAGTGCTGCTAACTGCTGTTTGTTTCAGGTTTGGTGCAGAGATTACTGATGAAGAGGTTGAGCTGCTACTTGACAGAATCCCCCTTGATGAAGATGGAAATGTCAGATATCCCCAGTTCATGGTCAGGTTTGAGTCATGGTATGCAGCCTATGCATTTTATTTCTCATTTCTGAGTGGAATTATTTTTAATCTAAGAAGCTCAGGTCACATTTCCAGACTGATTCTCATTTGTTAAATCCGCTCCCTTATGAATTCTTTCTGGCATGGAGTATGCCAATTACATTTAAAATTAGTTGATGTTACGGGTATATACCGCTTGTAATCTAGCTGGTGTTTAAATTCTAATTATGTATTTTCAAAGAAAGACTTCAAAGGTATGTGACATAACTTCATGCTTTCTGTAGGCTGGTAAATGAGAGAGACTTCTAAAAATAAAAGCTAATTATTTCTAGAAAAACGGTAATAAATGTACTTAATATCTCTCTAAGAGACTGAAGCATTTATGGGCCCTACATGTAGTCTGAAGTACTTCTGAAATTGTGATATTGGTTAATGGAAGCTCTACTCAACCCCCAAGGCCTAAATATGACTTAGAGATTGATTAAAATAAAGAAATGTTGGGTTAGATAGAGGTATTTTATTATTTTCAAAAAATAGGACTGAATCCCCAAAGCTGTCATGCCAGCAGCCAGTAGAAGCTATTGACATTGCTAGAATGACAAAATCTTTTCTGGAATCTGGGACTAAAGAATCCATTCCACCCATAAAATCTGAAGAAATCACTTCTATCACTTTCACGCACACATGGAACTTAAACTGCTCAAACAGGAATGCTCTGGAGATATTTAGGAGTTAAAGGTCTCTCTACTTCACATGCACACATGGAGTGTGGCACATGGGCTACTTCCTGTGCTCCAGGTAACAAACCAACAAAGTTCATTATATTGCAAACCTGATATGACTGCTTGTTCCTTTTTGTTCCATTAATGGCTCTTCCGCTCCTTTTGTTTTCCTCACTCCTTGTCTTCCCACTTCTGGAAACCTTGGGGCTGAATTCAGCTGTGCACACGTTTGCACTCAGGGTTGTTGGATGTGACACTGGTGATGCATATGCCCTTCTGAATGATATTCCCTAGGTGATCTCCAAGAGATCTTTAATGACTCCTTAACACCTTTGAGTGAGCTTTTGTTTTTTTCATAGTTTTACTTCCTCCAGTTCCTTTATAGCCCTCTGACTGGTTTGCAGCTATTCTGAAGTCAGTTGTACATTAATTTCTTTGAAGTATCTCACCTCCAGTATTCTCTGGTTGTCCAACAGTTAAGGATGCAAAGAGGAAACTGAGGGTAATGACCATCTAGCAAAGCTGCCCAGCCTTTGAGAAACCAGAAGCATAAACAATGAAATATAGAGAGATGCCTAACATCCTTCCTCTTGCTGTGCACTCAGCTGCAGTAACCCTCCTCTGTTCTTTCTGACTTTCTTTCTCACACAAACATTGCATCAGCTCCCGTGTTGAGATAAATTCTGAAATTAAGAGAAGCTGGTGCCTCGAAGAGGCAAGATCCTTCTTCTCAGCAGTCTTGTCTTTGTGAATCAACTCATGAATTAGGATGAATCTAAACGCCACGTTTATTTGAGCTATTTTTTTTGTTTACCTGCAGTTAGTATGACACACTTTCACCACAAAAGAGCTGAATTTAGCCACGGCTGTACCACTGGCTGTCACCTTGTCTTGAAGTGTACATGTAAGAGTACACACAGATACTCATAGCCCTTTAGGAGATCTATCACTGAGCCTTTTCTTCAATAATAAATAACTGTGTAATATCCTTGAGGATGCCAGCAATACAGTAGTTAACATGCAGGCTGGCATCTGACATTCTTGTGGGCTGGGAGCAAAACTGAACACCATTATATGTAGGGACACATGGGATACCTAATTTATACTAACCTGGCTCTGCTACCTTCAGGCCCTTTGCAGTCAAAGTGCAAAATAAAAGCTTACCTCTCTGATTGACATCTACCATGGAAACACAGACTTTTAGAAACTCAAGCCTTTGCTGCTGATTTTCAAAAGTCAGTTAAAACATTGGGTCTGGCCGCATTAAGCAATGCAGGAAGGAATCTACAGTGATTTGCAAGTTAAAGCTGCCTGCTAGAAATGAGAGTCCACTGGGAAGGGAGCCTGGACACAGCAGACAAATGCCACACTAAGTGCAAAAAAAGCTTATGGGGTTATGAGGGCTCTTTCCTTCAGATCAGCCAGGGAACTACAGGCGTGAGTAGCCTCATATCTTCCCTCAAATAATAATGGGATTTTAGATGCTGAGCTAACATCTCTTGCCAGTGAGATACTAAACAATCTGCTCAGAACCTTCAGGAATCTGAATAGTCAGCTTCAGAAATCAAATATATGGCCAAGTCTTGCACAACTCCTGTACTTGGTTTGCTGTCAAATACCACCAAGATTAGGCTTAGATTAGACACATGACCACTAGCTACATCTGGGCTTTTTTGCTAGGGAACCCTCAGATCTACCAACACTGTCAGACCCACAGATATATCATGTATGGGGAAAAGAGAATGAATATTGTAAAGAGAAGTCGTCTGACTCAATTGCAGGACAAAGAGTTATTAGATTAGTATCTTAAAATAGTGGAGGAGGGAGTTTTAGGAATGAAAAGGTACAGCCTGACTTTTGTCATAGATGAGAGAATAGAAATTTATCTGCAGTCATTTTTTTTAACCTATCAGTCCTATTTCCAAGTCAGCCTTCAGAATTCACTGAATCTAGCAATTTCTAAGATTAGTATCATGCTTACACCTGTTGTTTAGACATAGTTTGTATTCATACAGAAATCATGACACATTCCGTGGCACAATTCTGTATCTGAATGTGATCCAAACAAATAATTATATATGCTCACTGGAACTATTCTTGTACAGAGGTTTAGTGTAGTGTGATCAGTAAAACCTAACATGTTTTTCTATAATGGCATTTCCTACTAGTGAGTGGATTAATAAACACAAAAGTTATTAAGAGCCTGCTATAGGCATATTAGACAGAAGTGAGACAAAGTTTCTAAGAAAATGTAATATTTTGAGTATTACCTTTGAAACATTAGAAAAGGCTTGCATACTTGAAGTGGCTTTTACTGCTCAAAGACTCCAAGAGGAAGACTCTACTTCAGCAGGCAAGCACAGCGCGGCAGTAGCTTGGCCCCTACTTCCCAATCTGCAAATTGGTGACTATAGCAGTAGCAGACTGTTTGCATGCACAAGACAGAAAGGAGATATTATGGCAGAATCAATGCACTGGTTGCCTGCCTGTTTCCCTCACAGTACATTCTTAGAGGAAAAGTTTAGCCAGGTTCAGTTTTCTTGATTTTTGTTTAATAATGGTACTTTTGATTCCTTGCCTTTTTCGGTGGTGCTTTGTTGTCACCTGTGCCTTGTGTGTGGCACAGATAGAACATCTTCCTTCAGTTTCAGAAGGAAAATTACACTGTGTTTGTTCCTTGTACAGTACATGCAGGAACAAATTATATACGCCTATTTTATAGGTTAGGGTTTGAGAAGTGCTCAACACACACCCTGATGTGAGTGAAAACTGGTTTAAATGCCCTCCCAAACTTTATCTTTTAAGATGGAGCTGCTACATAAAAAAAGGTTTTTGAAAACCCTAAGTACTTTGACTCACTAAATGTATTTATTGCTATTCTATAAGAGGAAAGGAGAGTGCTAAAATATTGTGTGAGCTGTTCTCCCAGCTGATAGCTTTATTAGGGAACACTGACACCAAGTCACTTGGGTGAAAAGCAGAGAACCATTATCGCTCTGCAGAACAGTTATTTTGCCTTGTAGATGAGCTTTTTAAAAGTTGTATGGTTTTGATGATGCTGATTGAGAATTTATAGTGTCACCTACACTAGACCCTGATGAGTTCAAACCATAGTTCAAACCTACAAAGGTGGAACAGTCTGCACAGTAGAGCATTTACATACTAGTTACACCTTTAAAGTTTGCTGTATCATTTATAGAGTTCTACTGGTACAACCTGTTCTAGATTTCAGACAGTTTGTGACAACAGGCAGGCATGATTAGTACAAAGAATGAGTGTCAGCTTTCAGTGCTGCCTCTGACAAGCAGCTAAGGTGAGAGACAACATACAGGTTAAAATTTAATCCCATCCTTTCAAAACCATGTGTCCTTGCATCTCCCACCCTCTAAAGCTAATGTTTTCCCTCTTGTCTCTCCAAATCAAAATTACATGTAGGAGGTGAGTGTTCTGATCTGATTGCCAGATTTCTCATTCCTGACCAGCTGTTAAGACACAGTTCCCTGTGACAATACACAGCTTTTCCCTCCTGCACTCTACTGAGCCCATAGGTCAGCCAGCCTCAATACAGCTTCATTTTGTTTCTTAGTTTTCTAGCTTTAGAGCCACTTCTTTTTATTATTATTTCCTTCAGATTGGATGCCAAAAGGCTTGGAAAACAAATATTGTAGTCACGATTTTAAATTGGAAAGAAAAGCTGAAGAAGAAAAAGGAATATTTGAAGAACTACTTTTTTCAGATGTGACCTAGATCCTATGAAGCTTTGATAGGGCAGAAAATGTCTGACAGAAAGACAGACAGCAAGGATGCTCTCTTATCCACAGGAGCACAAGAGAAGGAGTAGGAAGGAGAAGGAGAGGAAAATGACAGGTGATGTGAAGAGCAGAGAGGTAGGTAGACAGAGTAAGTCAGTGAGACAGTTCAGAGCAATGCTGTGTTACTGTCCAAGAAGAGATTTTATTGGAACCTGAAAGCTGAGACATGTGAGGGTGAACCCATGATGCCTGTAGGTCTTTATTGCTATTGGTTTGAACAGCAGCTCACTCATCTGTGAGTAACTCAGAATTGCCATATCCACATCCATCCCTAAATGGCACAAAGTTTTTCTTCAGTGTGAGAGGTGCAGCCAACCAGCTGCTGCTCATCTGGGTTATATTTGTCAGC